>NC_053023.1:156332119-156639156 GCF_003073215.2 Triticum urartu | reverse complement strand
AACTCGAAACAGGGGCTACAGATTAAGCGAAGCTTGGCTAAGGACGAGGTGACGATGCACGTGGGAAATGGTTCCAAACTCGATGTGATCGCCGTCGAGACGCTACCTCTACCTCTACCTTCGGGATTAGTTTTAGACCTGGATAATTGTTATTTGGTGCCAGCGTTAAGCATGAACATTATATCTGGATCTTGTTTAATGCGAGACGGTTATTCATTTAAATCAGAAAATAATGGTTGTTCTATTTATATGAGTAATATCTTTTATGGTCATGCACCCTTGATGAGTGGTCTATTTTTACTAAATCTTTATAGTAGTGATACACATATTCATAGTATTGAAGCCAAAAGATATAAGTTTAATAATGATAGTGCAACTTATTTGTGGCACTATTGTTTAGGTCATATTGGTGTAAAGCGCATGAAGAAACTCCATGCTGATGGGCTTTTGGAATCACTTGATTATGAATCACTTGATGCTTGCGAACCATGCCTCATGGGCAAGATGACTAAAACTCCGTTCTCCAGAACAATGGAACGAGCAACAGATTTATTGGAAATAATACATACTGGTGTATGTGGTCCGATGAGTGTTGATGCTCGTGGCGGGTATCGTTATTTTCTGACCTTCACGGATGATTTGAGCAGGTATGGGTATGTCTACTTAATGAAACATAAGTCTGAAACATTTGAAAAGTTCAAAGAATTTTAGAGTGAAGTGGAAAATCATCGTAACAAGAAAATTAAGTTTCTACGATCTGATCATGGAGGTGAATATTTGAGTTATGAGTTTGGTCTTCATTTGAAACAATGCGGAATAGTTTTGCAACTCACGCCACCTGGAACACCACAGCATAATGGTGTGTCCAAGCATCATAACAACACTTTATTACATATGGTGCGATCTATGATGTCTCTTACTGATTTACCGCTATCGTTTTGGGGTTATGCTTTAGAGACGGCTGCATTCACTTTAAATAGGGCACCATAGAAATCTGTTGAGACGACACCTTATGAATTGTGGTTTGGCAAGAAACCCAAGTTGTCATTTCTTAAAGTTTGGGGCTATGATGCTTATGTGAAAAAGCTTCAACCTGATAAGCTCGAACCCAAATCGGAGAAATGTGTCTTCATAGGATACCCAAAGGAGACTGTTGGGTACACCTTCTATCACAGATCTGAAGGCAAGATATTCGTTGCTAAGAATGGATCCTTTCTAGAGAAGGGGTTTCTCTCGAAAGAAGTGAGTGGGAGGAAAGTAGAACTTGATGAGGTAAGTGTACCTGCTCCCTTATTGGAAAGTAGTTCATCACAGAAATCAGTTTCGGTGATTCCTACACCAATTAGTGAGGAAGCTAATGATGATAATCATGAAACTTCTGATGAAGTTACTACCGGACCTCATAGGTCAACCAGACTAAGATCCGCACCAGAGTGGTACGGTAATCCTGTTCTGGAGGTCATGTTACTTGACCATGACGAACCTACAAACTATGAGGAAGCGATGATGTGCCCAGATTCCGCAAAATGGCTTGAGGCCATGAAATCTGAGATGGGATCCATGTATGAGAACAAAGTGTGGACTTTGGTTGACTTGCCGATGATCGGCAAGCCATAGAGAATAAATGAATCTTCAAGAAGAAGACTAACGCTGACGGTAATGTTACTGTCTACAAAGCTCGACTTGTTGCGAAAGGTTTTCGACAAGTTCAAGGAGTTGACTACGATGAGACCTTCTCACCCGTAGCGATGCTTAAGTCCGTCTGAATCAAGTTAGCAATTGCCGCATTTTATGATTATGAAATTTGGCAAATGGATGTCAAAACTGCATTCCTTAATGGACATCTTAAAGAAGAGTTGTATATGATGCAACCAGAAGGTTTTGTTGATCCAAAAGGTGCTAACAAAGTGTGTAAGCTCCAGCGATCCATTTATGGACTGGTGCAAGCATCTCGGAGTTGGAATATACACTTTGATAGTGTGATCAAAGCATATGGTTTTATACAGACTTTTGGAGAAGCCTGTATTTACAAGAAAGTGAGTGGGAGCTCTGTAGCATTTCTGATATTATATGTGGATGACATATTGTTGATCGAAAATGATACTGAAATTCTGAATAGCATAAAAGGATACTTGAATAAGAATTTTTCAATGAAAGACCTCGGTGAAGCTGCTTATATATTGGGCATCAAGATCTATAGAGATAGATCAAGACGCTTAATTGGACTTTCACAAAGCACATACCTTGATAAAGTTTTGAAGAAGTTCAAAATGGATCAAACAAAGAAAGGGTTCTTGCCCGTGTTACAAGGTGTGAAGTTGAGTCAGACTCAATGCCCGACCACTGCAAAAGATAGAGAGAAAATGAAAGTCATTCCCTATCCTTCGGCCATAGGTTCTATCATGTATGCAATGCTGTTTACCAGACCTGATGTGTGCCTTGCTATAAGTTTAGCAGGGAGGTACCAAAGTAATTGATACGTCTCCAACGTATCTATAATTTTTGATTGTTTCATGCTATTATATTATCTGTTTTGGATGTTTAATGGTCTTTAATATGCTCTTTTATATTATTTTTGGGACTAACCTATTAACTGAAGGCCCAGTGCCAGTTTCTATTTTTTTGCCTATTTCAGTGTTTTGCAGAAAAGGAATATCAAACGGAATCCAAATAGAATGAAACCTTCGCGATGATCTTTCTTGGAACGAAAGCAATCTAGAAGACTTGGAGTTTAAGTCTGGAACTCCACGAGGCGGCCACGCGGCAGGAGGGCGCGCCCAGGGGGTAAGCGCGCCCCCACCCTCGTGGGCCCCACGGAGCTCCACCGACGTACTTCTTTCGCCTATATATATACTCTTATACCCTAAAAACATCAGGGGGAGCCACGAAACCACTTTTCCACCGCCGCAACCTTTTGTACCCATGAGATCCCATCTTGGCGCTTTTTTGGCGATCTGCTGGAGGGAGAATCGGTCACGGAGGGCTTGTACATCAACACCATAGCCTCTCCGACGATGTGTAAGTATTTTACCACAGACCTTTGGGTCCATAGTTATTAGCTAGATGGCTTCTTCTCTCTCTTTGGTTCTCAATACAAAGTTCTCCTCGATGTTCTTGGAGATCTATTTGATGTAATACTTTTTGCGAGTGACCGTGAAGGGATTGACAACCCCTTTATCGTGTTGGTTGCAAGGTTCTTGATTGTTTGTGCAGGTACTAGGTGACTTGTGTGTTATCTCCTACTGGATTGATACCTTGGTTCTCAAAAATTGAGGGAAATACTTACACTACTTTGCTGCATCACCCTTTCCTCTTCAAGGGAAAACCAACACATGCTTAAGAGGTAGCAAGAAGGATTTCTGGCGCCGTTGCCGGGGAGATCTACGCTCAAGTCAAGACATACCAAGTACCCATCACAAACTCTTCTCCCTCGCATTACATTATTTGCCATTCGCCTCTCGTTTTCCTTTCCCCCACTTCTAAAACGACTTTCAAAAACCTTTGCCTTTCCTTCGCCTCTTTTCCGTTCGCCTTTTTTCGCTTGCTTCTTGTGTGCTTGTGTGTTGGATTGATTGTTTGTCACGATGGCTCAAGATAATACTAAATTGTGTGAATTTTCCAATACCAACAACAATGATTTTATTAGCACTCTGATTGCTCCTATTACCGATGCTGAATCTTGTGAAGTTAATGCTGCCTTGTTGAATCTTGTCATGAAAGATCAATTTTCTGGCCTTCCTAGTGAAGATGCCGCTACCCATCTAAACAACTTTGTTGATTTGTGTGATATGCAAAAGAAGAAAGATGTGGATAATGATATTGTTAAATTGAAGCTATTTCCGTTTTTCTCTTAGAGATCGTGCTAAAACTTGGTTCTCTTCTTTGCCTAAAAATAGTATTGATTCATGGAATAAGTGCAAAGATACTTTTATCTCTAAGTATTTTCCTCCTGCTAAGATCATCTCTCTTAGAAACGATATTATGAATTTTAAGGAACTTGATCATGAGTATGTTGCACAAGCTTTGGAGAGGATGAAATTAATGATATGTAATTGCCCTACACATGGTTTGAATTTGTGGATGATTATACAAATTTTTTATGCCAGATTCAATTTTCCTTCTAGAAATCTTTTAGATTCGGCCACGGGAGGCACTTTTATGGAAATCACTTTAGGAGAAGATACTAAACTCCTAGATAATATTGTGGTTAATTATTCTCAATGGCACACCGAAAGATCCACTAGTAAAAAAGTTCATGCGATTGAAGAGATTAATGTTTTGAGTGGAAAGATGGATGAACTTACTTAATTGTTTGCTAATAAGAGCGTTTCTTTTGATCTTAATGATATGCCTTTGTCCACTTTGATTGAGAATAATAATGAATCTATGGATGTGAATTTTGTTGGTAGGAACAATTTTGGTAACAACGCGTATAGAGGAAACTTTAATTCTAGGCCATTTCCTAATAATTCCTCTAATAATTATGGTAATTCCTAAAACAACTATTATGGCAATTTTAATAAGATGCCCTTTAATTTTGAGGCTGGTGTTGAAGAATTTATGAGTTCGCAAAAGAATTTCAATGCTTTAGTTGAAGAAAAAATGCTTAAGATTGATGAGTTGGCTAGGAACGTGGATAGAATTTCTCTTGATGTCGATTCTTTGAAACTTAGATCTATTCCACCTAAGCATGACATCAATGAGTCTCTCAAAGCCATGAGAATTTCCATTGATGAGTGCAAAGAAAGAACTGCTAGGATGCGTGCTAAAAAAGATTGCTTTGTGAAAGCGTGTTCTTCTAGTTTTCATGATAATAATGATGAAGATCTAAAAGTGATTGATGTGTCTCCTATTAAATCTTTTTTTTCCAATATGAATCTTGATAAAGATGGGACTGGAGATGAGTCAACTTTAGTTAAAAGGCATCCCAATGATTCGGAGTTTTTAGATCTTGATGTTAAAATTAATAAAAGTGGGATTGAAGAGGTCAAAACTTTACATAGCAATGAACCCACTATTTTGGATTTCAAGGAATTTAATTATGATAATTGCTCTTTGATAGATTGTATTTCCTTGTTGCAATCCGTGTTAAATTCTCCTCATGCTTATAATCAAAATAAATCTTTTACTAAACATATCGTTGATGCTTTAATGCAATCGTATGAAGTAAAGCTTGAACTAGAAGTTTCTATTCCTAGAAAACTTTATGATGAGTGGGAACCTACTATTAAAATTAAGATTAAAGATTATGAATGCTATGCTTTGTGTGATTTGGGTGCTAGTGTTTCCACGATTCCAAAAACTTTGTGTGATGTGTTAGGTTTCCGTGAATTTGATGATTGTTCTTTAAATTTGCACCTTGCGGATTCCACCATTAAGAAACCTATGGGAAGAATTAATGATGTTCTTATTGTTGCAAATAGGAATTATGTGCCCATAGATTTTATTGTTCTTGATATAGATTGCAATCCTACATGTCCCATTATTCTTGGTAGACCTTTCCTTAGAACGATTGGTGCAATTATTGACATGAAAGAAGGAAATATTAGATTCCAATTTCCATTAAGGAAAGGCATGGAACACTTTCCTAGGAAGAAAAGTAAATTACCTTATGAATCTATTATGAGAGCCACTTATTGATTGCATACCAAAGATGACAATACCTAGATCTATTCTTGCTTTTATGCCTAGCTAGGGGCGTTAAACGATAGCGCTTGTTGGAGGCAACCCAATTTTATTTTTTGTTCTTTACTTTTTGTTCCTGTTTTGTAATAAATAATGTATCTAGCTTCTGTTATGATTGTGGTTTTTATGTTTTAGTTAGTGTTTGTGCCAAGTAAAGCCTTTAGGATCTTCTTGGGTGATTGTTGTTTGACCTTGCTGATAAAAACATAAAGTATGCGCTCACGAAAATAATTTTCATTTTTTTACCACCAAGCGATAAAATAACAATTCTAGCTGCAGTAGATCAGTGTAGAAATTTTCCTGGTCTTCCTAATTTTCAGAATTTTTGGAGTTACGGAAGTATTCGAAACCTCCAGATTGCTACAGACTGTTATGTTTTGACAGATTCTGTTTTTCGTGTGTTGTTTGCTTATTTTAATGAATCTATGGGTAGTATCGGGGGATATGAACCATATAGAATTTGGAATACAGTAGGTTTAACACCAATATAAATAAATATTGAGTTCATTATAGTACATTAAAGTGGTGGTTTGTTTTCTTATACTAACGAAGCTCATGAGATTTTCTGTTAAGTTTTGTGTTGTGAAGTTTTCAAGTTTTTGGGTAAAGTTTTGATGGATTTTGGAATAAGGAGTGGCAAGAGCCTAAGCTTGGGGATGCCCAAGGCACCCCAAGGTAAAATTCAAGGACAACCAAAATCCTAAGCTTGGGGATGTCCCGGAAGGCATCCCCTCTTTCATCTTCGTCTATCGGTAACTTTTCTTGAGGATATATTTTTATTCATCACATGATATGTGTTTTGCTTGGAGCGTCTTGTATGATTTGAGTCTTTGCTTTTTAGTTTACCACAATCATCCTTACTGTACACACCTTTTGGGAGAGACACACATGAATCGGAATTTATTAGAATACTCTATGTGCTTCACTTATATCTTTTGAGCTAGATAATTTTGCTCTAGTGCTTCACTTATAGCTTTTTAGAGCACGGTGGTGGTTTTATTTTATAGAAATTATTGATCTCTCATGCTTCACTTATATTATTTTGAGAGTCTTTTAGAACAGCATGGTAATTTGCTTTGGTTATAAAATTAGTCCTAATATGATGGGCATTCGAGATGGGTATAATAAAATCTTTCATATAGAGTGCATTGAATACTATGAGAAGTTTGATACTTGATGATTGTTTTGAGATATGAAGATGGTGATATTAGAGTCGTGCTAGTTGAGTAATTGTGAAATTGAGAAATACTTGTGTTGAGATTTGCAAGTCCCGTAGCATGCACGTATGGTAACCGTTGTGTGACAAATTTGAAGCATGAGGTGTTTCTTTGATTGCCTTCCTTATGAGTGGCGGCCGGGGACGAGCGATGGTCTTTTCCTACCAGTCTATCCCCCTAGGAGCATGCGTGTAGTGCTTGGTTTTGATGACTTGTAGGTTTTTGCAATAAGTATGTGAGTTCTTTATGACTAATGTTGAGTCCATGGATTATACGCACTCTCACCCTTCCACCATTGCTAGCCTCTCTTGTGCCGCACAACTTTCACCGGTACCATAAACCTATCATTTACCTCCCTCAAAACAGCCACCATACCTACCTATTATGGCATTTCCATAGCCATTTCAAGATATATTGCTATGCAACTTTCCACCGTTCCGTTTATTATGACATGCTTCATCATAGTCATATTGCTTTGCATGATCATGTAGTTGACATCGTATTTGTGGCATGGACACCATTCATAATTTTTCATACATGTCACTCTTGATTCATTGCACATCCCGGTACACCGCCGGAGGCATTCACATAGAGTCATATTTTGTTCTAAGTATCGAGTTGTAATTCTTGAGTTGTAAGTAAATAAAAGTGTGATGATCTTCATTGTTAGAGCATTGTCCCATGTGAGGAAAGGATGATGGAGACTATGATACCCCCACAAGTCGGGATGAGACTCCGGACAAAAAAAGAGAGAGAAAAAAAGGCCATAAAAAAGGAGAATGCTGTAATGCCCCAAGACCGGAGCTTCAGATGCCTTCCAGGGTTTCCGGGTTTCCTGGGGTGATTTGTTTGGTTCGTTGCATTCATCATTGCATCATGTCATCATGCCATTAATATTGCAACCGTTTCAAAACTCTTTTAAATAAATTGTATGGATCTTCGATCCATTTAAATCGAGGGAAGTCTGACTTCTCTTTATAACATATATTCCCGATCTTAGTGGAGCTATTATAAAATATTCCATTTATTTGGAATCACCCATAAACACACTTGCAAATATTTCCCATGTCTTTTCTACTTCAAGTTTGGCTTCAAACCTTGCCCGCACTCCTCTTCCGAGGTTCCTCCAAAAATTCTCAACATTTTTGGATACTCCTAAAACCTCGTCCTAGTTCAAACCCATTTGAAATAAATTCAAATGAGTTTGAATTCTTATCGTTCGATCTTGCCACTTCTAATTTTCTCGGACCAAACATATTTTTGCGAGTCCAAGAAAATTAACCGCTTGTCCAAATTCTTCTTCAACCTTCTTCTCTGTCCTTTTTTCCTTTCTTTTAGTTCTCTGTTTTTTTATAAAAAAACAAAGGAGTGAGGGAGAGAGAGTAGCCCAGCTGGCCACTTGGGCCTCAGTCCAGGCCGGCCCGCTTCCCCTATCCTCCCTAAGGCTCAGCCCGCCTCCTCTCGATCCCCTGCCGAAACCCAAGCACCCTGGCCGATCCTCCTCTTCCCCCGTACCTTTTCCACCCAGCGCCGCCAGAGGCCAGACTCCGCGCCCCATCTCCCTCGATCCCCTCCATCTTCCTGTCGCCGCCTCGCTTCGCTAGGGAGAGGAGCTCCCCAACGCTCAATCCCCTTCTCCGGCCTCCCAGATGACTTGCGCCCTCGGGCCACCGCTGGACCTCCTCCCTTTGCGCCAAGGTCGCCGTTGCCGCTTCCCTGCTTCCTCCAAGCGCCTCTCGCAGCTACCGCCACGGAGCCGAGCTCGGAGCTCTGCTGCTTCCTCGGCTCTGCGTCGTCCTCTTGTTCCTCGCCTGCACCGCTGCCGTGCCCGTCGCTCGTCTGACCGCGGCCAACACCTGAACCTGCTGCTGCTCTATTGCGAGCCACCATACGTCGCCGCTGCGCCGTTGCACGACGCCACCAGCAAACTCCCGCCTCGCCTGCCTCCTGTGTCCATCGCCATCGCGGCCTCAACCTCCATGGACGGGGCTGTCCCCAGCAGCAGCCTGTCTCCCTCACCTCCTACGCCGTCTTCCCTCGCACCGGCCGCTACGTTGCCTCCGACCGGATCCGTCTTCACTGCCGTCCCGGAGCACTGTGCCCGTGATCCCCTGCTCCGGCAAGCCCCTGCTGCTGCCTCCACCGAAGGCTGCCAAGGTCATCTGCTTGGCCCCGATGACTTTTGACTCATGTGCACGCCCCGCGTCATGCACCTCCACTTGTTGTTGCTGTTGACGTCAAGCTCGACCCCGAACAGGGAATAACGCTAAGTACCAGGTCAACGAGGACCGTCCAGTTTGTCTTCTGCCGTCTCCGGAATCGCCAAGTACCTCGACGACAAGTTCTTCTCCGAACGTGTATGACTACAGCCGGTGTGCATTGTTGTCAAAGTCCGACTACAACAAACGACTACACGATGAGACGCCAAGTACCACTACACCCGGAGACCTCAAACCCGTCAAGTCCGACAATGATTGTGTACAACTACCGACGACGTGCATGTTGCCAAGTACCCTCTCCGGATCACCATGTTCGACTACCGATGACATATACCACTACCATCGCTGAGATCGCTAGAACCTCTACTTCCCCTTCAAAACGTGTACCACTACCACCGTCCGAACGTCTACAAAACATGTACTGTCGACCCTCGAAGACCCGTGGACGTCAAGTTCCTTGTTTTGACCCCGAACATCTATGGAGTGAACATCTACGAAGCGAGAGTGACTACTTCCACTACCGCTGTCGCGAGAACGCCTACTTCCCTCTACGAACTTGATCCGTTCCGATAAGGCACGCTTCAAAAGGTATAACCATCGACACGACCGTCCGTGGACCGAATGCATGTTATGTGATACGAGATGAACCCCGTGTTAGCAGCGTGCCCTTTTGTTACGTGCACGACCCTCGGTTGCCATGCCGCCGACACATGGGACACCCGGTATCCGGGAGCGCCCCACCTTCTTTTGCTCGCTCCCGCCACTTCCTTTTACACCGGTATCTCTATGAGCTACCGGAACCGATATGTTGCCGTGGCATCACTTTCGGATTCGTTACCGTGGCACCCCTTTCGTTTCCACCACGATGACAAATGCCTCATATCTTATCATGCCAACATTTTCATAAATATTGCATAAAACTTGCTCATGTCATCCGCATCATGATAACAACAACTAAAATGTTTAAAATTGTTGTTTGCTTTAAATTGCTAATGCATATGGGGATTTACCAGATTTGTTGTTTGTTATATCCGGCCCCATTTAAATTGTTTAGATGTTGTAGTGTTGTTATGCCTCACCTCTTGCCATGTTAATCAACATTTAATATTGTTGGGTACTTAAACGATATCGAACTAAATAACTTGTTGTGGTGTTTCATCAGTATGCAACTAGAATTGCTTGTGCACTTTGCCAGGCCATGCCTCATTAATCCGGACATGCATCATACTTGATAGTGCATCATGCCATGCTTATGTGGTGGTTGTTTACTATGTTGTTTGCTCCTTTCCGGTGTTGCTTCTTTGGGTTAGTTCCGATAACGTCACGTTTGTGAGGATTCGTTTGACTTCGTCCATTTGTCTTCTTCATGGACTCGTTCTTCTTCCTTGCGGGATCTCAGGCAAGATGACCATACCCTCGAAATCACTTCTATCTTTGCTTGCTAGTTGCTCGCTCTTTTGCTATGCCTATGCTGCGATACCTACCACTTGCTTATCTTGCCTCCCATATTGTTAAGCCAAGCCTCTAACCCACCTTGTCCTAGCAAACCGTTGCTTGACTATGTTACCGCTTTGCTCAGCCCCTCTTATAGCGTTGTTAGTTGCAGGTGAAGATTGGAGTTTGTTCCTTGTTGGAACATGGATATTTTGTTGGGATATCACAATATCTCTTATTTAAATTAATGCATCTATATACTTGGCAAATGGTGGAAGGCTCGGCCTTATGCCTGGTGTTTTGTTCCACTCTTGCCGCCCTAGTTTCCGTCATATCGGTGTTATGTTCCCGGATTTTGCGTTCCTTACACGGTTGGGTTATAATGGGAACCCCTTGACTGTTCGCCTTGAATAAAACTCCTCCAGCAATGCCCAACATTGGTTTTATCATTCGCCACCTAGCCTCTTTTTCCCTTGGGTTTCGCGGACTCAAGGGTCATCTTTATTTAACCCCCCCGGGCCAGTGCTCCTCTGAGTGTTGGTCCACCTTGTTAGCCGCCGGTGGCCACCAGAGGCAACTCTGGGCTGGCCTACCGGAAGTTTGGACAATCTGAGAGTGCCCTGAGAACGAGATATGTGCAGCTCCTATCAGGATTTGTTGGCACATTCGGGCGGTGTTGCTGGACTTGTTTTACCATTGTCGAGGATGTCTTGTAACCGGGATGCCGAGTCTGATCGGAATGTCTTGGGAGAAGAATATCCTTCGTTGACCGTGAGAGCTTGTGATGGGCTAAGTTGGGACTCCCCTGCAGGGTTTTGAACTTTCGAAAGCCGTGCCCGCGATTATGGGCAGATGGGAATTTGTTAATGTCCGATTGTAGAAATCCTGAAGTTTATCTTAATTAAAATACATCAACCGCGTGCGTAACCGTGATGGTCTCTTTCCGGCGGAGTCCGGGAAGTGAACACGGTGTTGGAGTAATGCTTGACGTAGGTTGTTCTAGGATCACTTCTTGATCATAGTTGTTCGACCGTGCTTTTGCCTTCTCTTCTCGCTCTCTTTTCCGTATGTTAGCCACCATATGTGCTAGTCGCTTGCTGCAGCTCCACATCATACCTTTGCCTTTCCTATAAGCTTAAATAGTCTTGATCACGAGGGTGTGAGATTGCTGAGTCCCCGTGACTCATAGATTACTTCAAAAACAGGTATGCAGGTGCCGATGTTACCGAGCAGGTGACGCAACCAAGCTCAAGGAGGAGCTCGATGAAGATCTTGTCCTTTGTGTTGTTTTGTTCTAGTTGATCAGTAGTGGAGCCCAGTTGGGGTCGATCGGGGATCTGTGTAGCATTTGGGGTAGTCTTCTTTTATTTTGGTTCTGTAGTCGGACCTTGATTGTATCTGGATGATGTAATGCTTTATTCATGTATTGTGTGAAGTGGCGATTGTAAGCCAACTATGTATCTTTTTCCCTTATGTATTACATGGCTTGTGTGAAGATTACCTCACTTGCGACATTGCTTTCAATGCTGTTATGCCTCTAAGTCGCGCTTCGACACGTGGGAGATATAGCCGCATCGAGGGCGTTACAAGTTGGTAATCAGAGCCTTCCCCGACTTAGGAGCCCCCTGCTTGATCGAATCGCCGGCGTTGTTGAGTCTAGAAAAATGTTTTGAGTCATTTAGGATTATATATACCGGAGACTAGGATTCTTTTTACTCCTCAATCCCTTCGTCGCTCTGGTGAGGCATCCTGACGTAGAGTTTTGACTCTTCTCTTCTCAAATTTCACTAATTCTTTTTAGGATCACGCAGGTATCTTGGAATCGTTCCGATGGTTTTGTGCTGAGAACATTGTTCTTGGTGCCTCCTAACATTTAGGGGTTGTGGCAGTGTCCCGGGGAGTTGAGCTCCGAGGTGTTGTCGTCACAATTTTATCGTTGAGATTCTGGAATACCTGAGTTTCGCCGACATCGAAAATCTCTTTTATGCAGTTGTTGGTGAGGTAACCTCGACGCCACCTAGTACTGGGGCGGGAGTTCGGGAGTATTGCCATAACTCGTATAACGGATGCTTTTCAAAGGTTGAGGTAAATGATTTCCGAAGGTTTCCTGGTTATGTGTTGAAGGGTGGATACAGCTGGATGTAGGTATTGTTAGTTTTGGGTGAGATATTATGCTTCCCCTGTATCCCCAACACCTGATTGCATAACCGGAAAGTTTCGGGAGTTTATAAGTGGGAATTCAAGTAGCTCTTAGGATATCTTTCCGACGGATGTATGATATGAAATTGGGGTTCGACGTCTAGTGGTCCGCCTATCCACGGTTGGTTTTACAGTGGTCTCGGTGTGTCTTAAAGAGTCCTTGGCTTTGCCGGCTCGGGGACACTTCGTATGTCATGTGCACTGCCTTGTACATGATGGTGTTGTACGATCGAGCACGTGTAGGCCCCACCACGAAAACTTCGGATGAAATCTCTATCATATGTTTGTTTCGGCTTATTTTGCAAGCAAATCCTTTGTTTTGTTCATTGTTGTGGTATTCGAGTTGCTTCAATGTCAAGTGTTGATTCCATACCTTTTCTAAGCGGTGTTTGCTACATCTTGAGCTTGCGTTGGTTTTCCCCGAAGAGGAAGGGATGATGCAGCAGAGTAGCGTAAGTATTTCCCTCAGTTTTTGAGAACCAAGGTATCAATCCAGTAGGAGCCCACGCTGAAGTCCCTCGTACCTGCACAAAGCGATAGCTACTCGCAACCAACGCGATTAGGGGTTGTAAAGCCCTTCACGGTCACTTACGAGAGTGAGATCTGATAGATATAATATTTTTGGTATTTTTGGTATAAAGATGCAAAGTAAAAAGTAAAGGCAAAGTAAAAAGCAAAGCAAGATTAAAGTAATGGAGATTGATATGATGATAATAGACCTGGGGGCCATAGGTTTCACTAGTTGCTTCTCTCAAGAGCATAAGTATTCTACGGTGGGTGAACAAATTATTGTCGAGCAATTGACAGAATTGAGCATAGTTATGAGAATATCTAGGCATGATCATGTATATAGGCATCACGTCCGTGACAAGTAGATCGAAACGATTCTGCATCTACTACTATTACTCCATTCATCGCCCGCTATCCAGCATGCATCTAGAGTATTAAGTTAAAAACAGAGTAACGCCTTAAGCAAGATGACATGATGTATAGAGATAAATTCATGCAATATGAAATAAACCCCATCTTGTTATCCTCGATGGGAACGATACAATACGTGTCTTACTGCCCCTTCTGTCACTGGGTAAGGACACCGCAAGATCAAACCCAAAGCTAAGCACTTCTCCCATGGCAAGAACTACCAATCTAGTTGGCCAAACCAAACGGATAATTCAAAGAGACTTGCAAAGATAACCAATCATACATAAAAGAATTCAGAGAAGATTCAAATATTATTCATAGATAGACTTGATCATAAACCCACAATTCATCGGTCTCAACAAACACACCGCAAAAATAAGATTACATCGAATAGATCTCCACAAGAGAGGGGGAGAACTTTGTATTGAGATTCAAAGAGAGAGAAGAAGCCATCTAGCTACTAACTATGGACCCGAAGGTCTGAGGTAAACTAATCACACTTCATCGGAGGGGCTAGGATGATGTAGAAGCCCTCCGTGATGACGGCCCTCTTCCGGCGGAGCTCCGGAACAGGCCCCAAGATGGGAACTCGTGGATACAGAAAGTTGCGGCGGTGGAATTAGGTTTTTGGCTCCTGTTCTGATCCTTTGGGGGTACATGTGTATATATAGGAGGAAGGAGTACGTCGGTGGAGCACCGAGGGGCCCACGATGCAGGGGGGCGCGCCCTAGGGGGGGTGCCCCCACCCTCGTGACCTCCTCTTTGATCCCTTGCAGTAGGGTCCAAGTCTCCTAGATCACGTTCGGTGAGAAAATCACGTTCCCGAAGATTTTATTCCGTTTGGACTCTGTTTGATATTCTGTTTATCCGAAACACTGAAATAGGCAAAAAAACAGCAATTCTGTGCTGGGCCTCCGGTTAATAGGTTAGTCCCAAAAATAATATAAAAGTGGAAAATAAAGCCCAATATAGTCCAAAACAGTAGATAATATAGCATGGAGCAATAAAAAATTATAGATACGTTGGAGACGTATCAGGCATCCCCAAGCTTAATTCCTGCTCGTCCTCGAGTAGGTAAATGATAAAAAGAGAATTTTTGATGCGGAGTGCTACTTGGCATAATTTCAATGTAAATCTTCTTAATTGTGGTATGAATATTCAGATTAGAAAGATTCAAGACAAAATTTTATATTGACATAGAAAATAATAATACTTCAAGCATACTAATAAAGCAATTATGTCTTCTCAAAATAACATGGCCAAAGAAAGTTATCCCTACAAAATCATATAGTCTGGCTATGCTCCATCTTCCCCACACAAAGTATTTAAATCATGCACAACCCCAATGACAAGCCAAGCAATTGTTTCATACTCTAACTTTTTCAAAACTTTTTCAATCTTCACGCAATACATGAGCGTGAGCCATGGATATAGCACTATAGGTGGAATAGAATGGTGGTTGTGGAGAAGACAAAAAAGGAGAAGATAGTCTCACATCAACTAGGCGTATCAACGGGCTATGGAGATGCCCATTAATAGATATCAATGTGAGTGAGTAGGGATTGCCATGCAACGGATGCACTAGAGCTATAAATGTATGAAAGCTCAACAAAAGAAACTAGTGGGTGTGCATCCAACTTGCTTGCTCACGAAGACCTAGGGCAATTTGAGGAAGCCCATCATTGGAATATACAAGCCAAGTTCTATAACGTAAAATTCCCTCTAGTATATGAAAGTGACAACATATGAGACTCTTTATATGAAGAACATGGTGCTACTTTGAAGCACAATATATGAGACTCGCTATATCATGGTGCTACTTTGAAGCACAAGTGTGGAAAAAAGGATAGTAGCATTACCCCTTTTTTATTTATTTATATTTTTTGGGCCTTCTTTTTTTTCTTTGGCCTTTCCCCTTTTTTGGGACAATGCTCTATTGAATGATGATCATCACACTTCTATTTATTTACAACTTAATGATTACAACTCAATACTAAAACAAAGTATGACTCTATATGAATGCCTCCGGTGGTGTACCGGGATATGCAATGAATCAAGAGTGACAAGTATGAAAGAATTGTGAACGGTGGCTTTGCCACAAATACTATGTCAACTACATGATCATGCTAAGCAATATGACAATGATGGATGTGTCATGATGAACTAGATGGTGGAAAGTTGCATGGCAATATATCTCGGAATGGCTATGGAAATGCCATAATAGGTAGGTATGGTTGCTGTTTTGAGGAAGGTATATGGTAGGTGTATGATACCGGCGAAAGTTGCGTGGTATTAGAGAGGCTAGCAAGGGTGGAAGGGTGGGAGTGCGTATGATCCATGGACTCAACATTAGTCATAAAGAACTCATATACTTATTGCAAAAATCTAGAAGTTATCAAAGCAAAGTATTACGCGCATGCTCCTAGGGGATAGATTGGTAGGAAAAGACCATCGCTCGTCCCCGACCGCCACTCATAAGGAAGACAATCAATAAATAAATCATGCTCTGACTTCATCACATAATGGTTCACCAGACGTGCATGCTACGGGAATCACAAACTTCAACACAAATATTCTTTAAATTCACAACTACTCAACTAGCATGACTTTAATATTATCACCTCCATATCTCAAAACAATTATCATGCTTCAATCTTTTCTTAGTATTCAACACACTCAAAAGAAAGTTTCACAAATCTTGAATACCAAGCATATTATTATGAGGCAAATTACGATGCTATTAAGAGACTCTCAAATTAATTTAAGTGAAGCATGAGAGATCAATAGTTTCTTTAAAACGAATCCACCACCGTGCTCTAAAAGATTTAAGTGAAGCACATAGAGCAAAATTATCTAGCTCGAAATATATAAGTGAAGTACATAGAGCAAAACTAAAACGCTCAAAAGATATAAGTGAAGCACATAGAGTATTCTATCAAATTTTAATTCATGTTTGGCTCTCTCAAAAGGTGTGTACAGCAAGGATGATTGTGTCATACTAACAAACAAAGACACAAATAATACAAGACGCTCCAAGCAAAACACATATCATGTTGGTGAATAAAAATATAGCTCCAAGTAAATTACCGATGGAAGTGGACGAAAAGAGGGGATGCCTTCTGGGGCATCCCCAAGCTTTGACTTTTTGGTGTCCTTGGATTATCTTGGGGGTTCCATGGGCATCCCCAAGCTTAGGCTCTTGCCACTCCTTGTTCCATGATCCATCAAAAGAATTCACCCAAAACTTGAAAACTTCACAACACAAAACTCAAAATAGAAAACTCGTGAGCTCCGTTAGCGAAAGAAAACAAAAGACCACTTCAAGGTACTGTAATGAACTCATTATTTATTTATATTGGTGTTAAACCTACTGTATTCAAACTTCTCTATGGATTATAAACTATTTTACTAACCATAGATTCATCAAAATAAGCAAACAACACACGAAAAACAGAATCTGTCAAAAACAGAACAATCTGTAGTAATCTGTAGCTAGCGCAAGATCTGGAACCCCAAAAATTCTAAAATAAACTGCTGGACGTGAGGAATTTATCTATTAATAATCTTCAAAAAGAATTAACTAAATAGCACTCTTCAAATAAAAATGACAGCAGTTCTCGTGAGCGCTAAAGTTTCTGTTTTTTACAGCAAGTTCAACAAGACTTTCCCCAAGTCTTCCCAACGGTTCTACTTGGCACAAACACTAATTAAACACAAAAAAAATGTTGGAAATATGCTCTAGAGGCAATAATAAATTGGTTATTATTATATTTCCTTGTTCATGATAATCGTTTATTATCCATGCTAGAATTGTATTGATAGGAAACTCAGATACATGTGTGGATACATAGACAACACCATGTCCCTAGTAAGCCTCTAGTTAACTAGCTCGTTGATCAATAGATGGTTACGGTTTCCTGACCATGGACATTGGATGTCGTAGATAACGGGATCACATCATTAGGAGAATGATGTGATGGACAAGACCCAATCCTAAGCCTAGCACAAAGATCGTGTAGTTCGTATGCTAAAGCTTTTCTAAATGTCAAGTATCATTTCCTTAGACCATGAGATTGTGCAACTCGTGGATACCGTAGGAATGCATTGGGTGTGCCAAACGTCACAACGTAACTGGGTGGCTATAAAGGTGCACTACGGGTATCTCCAAAAGTGTCTGTTGGGTTGGCACGAATCGAGACTGGGATTTGTCACTCCGTGTGACGGAGAGGTATCTCTGGGCCCACTCGGTAGGACATCATCATAATGTGCACAATGTGACCAAGGAGTTGATCACGGGATGATGTGTTACAGAACGAGTAAAGAGACTTGCCGGTAACGAGATTGAACAAGGTATCAGATACCGACGATCGAATCTCGGGCAAGTATAATACCGCTGGACAAAGGGAATTGAATACGGGATTGATTGAATCCTTGACATCGTGGTTCATCCGATGAGATCATCGTGGAACATGTGGGAGCCAACATGGGTATCCAGATCCCGCTGTTGGTTATTGACCGGAGAGTCATCTCGGTCATGTCTGCATGTCTCCCGAACCCGTAGGGTCTACACACTTAAGGTTCGGTGATGCTAGGGTTGTAGAGATATTAGTATGCGGTAACCCGAAAGTTGTTCGGAGTCCCGGATGAGATCCCGGACATCACGAGGAGTTCCGGAATGGTCCGGAGCTAAAGATTTATATATAGGAAGTCCTATTTTGGCCACCGGAAAATGTTCGGGATTTTTCGGTATTGTACCGGGAAGGTTCTAGAAGGTTCCGGAGTGGGTCCCACCTGCATGGGGGGACCCACATGAACGTGGGTAGTGGGGGCAAGGCCCCACACCCCTGGTCAAGGCGCACCAAGATCCCCCCTTAGAAGGAATAAGATCATATCCCGAAGGGATAAGATCAAGATCCCTAAAAAGGGGGGATAACAATCGGTGGGGAAGGGAAATGATGGGATTTCTTTCCCCCACCTTTGCTAACGCCCCAATGGACTTGGAGGGAAAGAAACCAGCCCCCTCCACCCCTATATATAGTGGGGAGGCGCATGGGAGCTGCACCCTAGCCCCTGGTGCCTCCCTCTCCCCTCGTAACACCTCTCCCTCTCGCCGAGCTTGGCGAAGCCCTGCCGAGATCCCCGCTGCTTCCACCACCACGCCGTCGTGCTGCTGGATCTCCATTAACCTCTCCTTCCTCCTTGCTGGATCAAGAAGGAGGAGACGTCTTCCCCAACCGTACGTGTGTTGAACGCGGAGGTGCCGTCCGTTCGGCGCTCGGTCATCGGTGATTTGGATCATGACGAGTACGACTCCATCAACCCCGTTCTCTTGAACGCTTCCGCTCGCGATCTACAAGGATATGTAGACGCACTCCTCTCTCTCGTTGCTAGATGACTCCATAGATTGATCTTGGTGATGCGTAGAAATTTTAAAATTCTGCTACGTTCCCGAACAGTGGCATCATGAGCTAGGTCTATGCGTAGTTTCTATGCACGAGTAGAACACAAAGCAGTTGTGGGCATCGATTTTGTCAATTTACTTGCCGTTACTAGTCTTATCTTGATTCGGCGACATCGTGGGATGAAGCGGCCCGGACCGACCTTACACGCACTCTTACGTGAGACTGGTTCCACCGACTGACATGCACTAGTTGCATAAGGTGGCTAGTGGGTGTCTGTCTCTCCCACTTTAGTCGGATCGGATTCGATGAAAAGGGTCCTTATGAAGGGTAAATAGAAATTGGCATATCACGTTGTGGTTTTCGCGTAGGTAAGAAACGTTCTTGCTAGAAACCTATAGCAGACACGTAAAAACTTGCAATAACAATTAGAGGACGTCTAACTTGTTTTTGCAGCATATGCCTTGTGATGTGATATGGCCAAAAGGATGTGATGAATGATATATGTGATGTATGAGATTGATCATGTTCTTGTAATAGGAATCACGACTTGCATGTCGATGAGTATGACAACCGGCAGGAGCCATAGGAGTTGTCTTAATTTATTTATGACCTGCATGTCAACTTAAATGTCATGTAATTAGTTTACTTTATTGCTAAAGCATTAGCCATAGTAGTAGAAGTAATAGATGACGAGACAACTTCAAGAAGACACGATGATGGAGATCATGATGATGGAGATCATGGTGTCATACCGGTGACAACAATGATCATGGAGCCCCGAAGATGGAGATCAAAAGGAGCAAAATGATATTGGCCATATCATGTCACTATTTGATTGCATGTGATGTTTATCATGTTTTACATCTTATTTGCTTAGAACGACGGTAGCTAAAATAAGATGATCCCTCACAATAATTTCAAGAAAAGTGTTCCCCCTAACTATGCACCGTTGCGAAGGTTCGTTGTTTCGAAGCACCACGTGATGATCGGGTGTGATAGATTCTAACGTTCGAATACAATGGGTGTAAGCCAGATTTACACATGCAATACACTTAGGTTGACTTGACGAGCCTAGCATGTACAGACATGGCCTCGGAACGCGGAAGACCAAAAGGTCGAAGATGAGTCGTATAGAAGATACGATCAACATGAAGATGTTCACCGATGATGACTAGTCCATCTCACGTGATGATCGGACACGGCCTAGTTGACTCGGATCATGTATCACTTAGATGACTAGAGGGATGTCTATCTAAGTGGGAGTTCATTAAATAATCAGATGAACTTAATTATCATGAACATATTCAAAAGGACTTTGCAAATTATGTCGTAGCTTACGCTTTAGTTCTACTGTTTTATATATGTTCCTAGAGAAAATTTAGTTGAAAGTTGATAGTAGCAATTATGCGGACTGGGTCCATAAACAGAGGATTGTCCTCATTGCTGCGCAGAAGGATTATGTCCTTAATGCACCACTCAGTGAGCTGAACTTCGAACGTCGGTTGTGGATGTTGCGAACATCTGACATACACGTTTTGATGACTACATGATAGTTCAGTGCGTAATGCTAAATTGTTTAGAATTAAGGCACCAAAGACATTTTCGAAACATCGCAGAACATATGAGATGGTCCAAGGACTGAAATTGGGATTTCAGGCTAGTGCCCACGTCAAGAGGTATGAGACCTTTGACAAGTTTCTTAAGCCTGCACACTAAGGAGAAAAGCTCAATCATTGAGCATGTGCTCAGATTGTATGAGTACTACAATTGCTTGAATCGAGTGGGAGTTGATCTTCCAGATGAGATAGTGATGGTTCTCCAAAGTCACTGCCACCAAGCTACTAGAGCTTCGTGATGAACTATAACATATCAGGGATAGATATGATGATCCTTGAGCTATTCGCGACACCGCGAAAGTAGAAATCAAATAGGAGCATCAATTGTTGATGGTTAGTAAAACCACTAGTTTCAAGAAGGGCAAGGGCAAGAAAGGGATACTTCATGAAACGACAAATCAGTTGCTGCTCTAGTGAAGAAACCCAAAGTTGAACCCAAGCCCGAGAGTAAGTGCTTCTGTCATAAGGGGAACGGTCACTTAAGCAGAACCACCCTAGATACTTGGTAGATGAGAAGGCTGGCAAGGTTGAAAGAAGTATGTATTGGACATACATTATATTAAATGTGTACTTTACTAGTACTCCTAGTAGCAGCAGGGTATTAGATATCGGTTCGGTTGCTAAGTGTTGGTAACTCGAAATGAAAGGCTACAGAATAAACGGAGACTAGTCAAAGGTGAGACGATGATATGTGTTGGAAGTGTTTCCAAGGTTGATGTGATCAAGCATCGCACGCTCCGTTTACCATCGGGATTGGTGTTATTTGGTGTTTGCGTTGAGCATAGACATGATTGGATTATGTTTATCGCAATACCGTTATTCATTTAAGGAGAATAATGGTTACTCTGTTTATTTGAATAATACCTTCAATGGTCTTGCACCTAAAATGAATGGTTTATCGAATCCCGATCGTAGTGATACACATGTTCATGCCAAAAGATATAAGATAGTAATGATAGTACCACATACTTGTGGCACTGCAATTTTAGTCACAATGGTATAAAACGCATGAAGAAGCTCCATGTTGATGGATCTTTGGACTCGCTTGATTTTGAATCACTTGAGACATGCAAATCATACCACATGAGCAAGATGACTGAAAGGCCTCGTTTTCAGTAAGATGGAACAAGAAAGCAACTTGTTGGAAGTAATACATCTTGATGTGTGCAGTCCAATGAGTGCAGAGGCATGTAGTGGATATCGTTATATTCTTACTTCACAGATGATTTGAGTAGATGCTAAGTATATTTACTTGATGAATCACGAGCCTGAATTATTGAAAGGTTCAAGTAATTTCAGGGTGAAGTTGAAGATCGTCGAGACAAGAGGATAAAATATCTATGATATGATCATAGAGATGAATATCTGAATTACGAGTTTGGCACAGAATTAAGACATTGTGGAAATTGTTTCACAACTAATACAGCCTGGAACACCATAGTGTGATGGTGTGTCCGAACATCATAACTGCACCCTATTGGATATGATGCATACCATGATATCTCTTATCGAATTACCACGATAGTTCATGGGTTAGGCATTAGAGACAACCACATTCACTTTAAATAGGGAACCACGTAATTCCGATGAGATGACACCGTATGAACTATGGTTTAGAGAAACCTAAGCTGTCATTTCTTAAAAGTTTGGGGCTGCAACGCTTATGTGAAAAAGTTTCAGGCTGATAAGCTCGAACCCAAAGCGGATAAATGCATCTTCATAGAGTACCCAAAACAGTTGGGTATACCTCCTGTCTCAGATCCGAAAGCAATAGGGATTGTTTCTAGAATCGGGTCCTTTCTCGAGGAAAAGTTTCTCTTGAAATAATTGAGTGGGAGGATGGTGGAGACTTGATGAGGTTATTGAACCGTCACTTCAACCAGTGTATAGCAGGGCACAGGGAGTTGTTCCTATGGCACCTACACCAATTGAAGTGGAAGCTTATGATAGTGATCATGAAACTTCGGATCAAGTCACTACCAAACCTCGTAGGATGACAAGGATGCGTACTACTTTAGAGTGGTACATAATCCTGTCTTGGAAGTCATGTTGCTAGACAACAATGAACCTACGAGCTATGGAGAAGCGATGGTGGGCCCGGATTCTGAAATTTGGCTCGAGGCCATAAAATCCGAGAGAGGATCCATGTATGAAAACAAAGTGTAGACTTTGGAAGAACTGCTTGATGGTCATAAGGCTGTTGGGTACATATGGATTTAAAAAGAAAGATGGACAATGGTGGTAAGTATCACCATTAAGAAAGCTCGACTTGTCGTTAAGATGTTTTCCGACAAGTTCAAGGAGTTGACTACGATGAGACTTTCTCACTCGTAGCGATGCTAAGAGTCTGTTGGAATTATGTTAGCAGTTACTGCATTGTTTATGAAATCTTGCAGATACGATGTCAAAATATTGTTTCCTTGACGATTTTCTTGAGGAAAGGTTGTATGTGATACAACCAGAAGGTTTTGTCAGTCCTGAAAAATGCTAACAAGTATGCAAAGCTCCAGCAATCCTTCTAAGGACTGGAGTAAGCATCTCGGAGTTGGAATGTACGCTTTGATGAGATGATCAAAGCTTTTGGGTTTATACAAAGTTTATGAGAAACTTGTATTTCCAAAGAAGTGAGTGGGAGCACTATAGAATTTCTGATGAGTATATGTTGTTGACATATTGTTGATCAGAAATGATGTAGAATTTCTGGAAAGCATATAGGGTTATTTGAAAAGTGTTTTTCAATGGAAAACCTGGATTAAGCTACTTGAACATTGAGCATCAAGATCTATAAGGATAGATCAAAACGCTTAATGGTACTTTCAAATGAGCACATACCTTGACATGATCTTGAAGGTGTTCAAGATGGATCAGTCAAAGAAGGAGTTCTTGCCTGAGTTGTAAGGTATGAAGTTAAAGCTCGACCACGGCAGGAGAAAGAGGAAGGACGAAGGTCGTCCCCTATGCTTTTGTCATAGGCTCTATACAGTATGCCATGCTGAGTACCGCACCTGATGTATGCCTTGCCACATGTCTGGCAAGAGGGTACAAAGGTGATCTAGGAGTAGATCACCAGATAGCGGTCAAAATTATCCTTAGAGGAATAAGGATATGTTTCTCGGTTATGGAGGTGATAAAGAGTTCGACGTAAAGAGTTACATCGATGCAAGCTTAACACCTATCCAGATAGCTCTGAGTAGAGATACCGGATACGTATAATGGAGCAACAATTTAGAATAGCTCCAAGTAGAACAGTTATTTGAAATGGCTCCAAATATACCATAGAGATTTGCGAAGTACATACGGATCTGAATGTTGCAGACCCATTGACTAAAACCTCTCTCACAAGCATAACATGATCAAACCCAGAACTCATTGAGTGTTAATCACATAGTGATGTGAACTAGATTATTGACTCTAGTAAACTCTTTGGATGTTGGTCACATGGCGATGTGACCTGTGAGTGTTAATCACATGGCGATGTGAACTAGATTATTGACTCTAGTGCAAGTGGGAGACTGTTGGAAATATGCCCTAGAGGCAATAATAAATTGGTTATTATTATATTTCCTTGTTCATGATAATAGTTTGTTATCCATGCTAGAATTGTATTGATAGGAAACTCAGATACATGTGTGGATACATAGACAACACCATGTCCCTAGTAAGCCTCTAGTTAACTAGCTCGTTTACAATAGATGGTTACGGTTTCCTAACCATGGACATTGGATGTCGTAGATAACGGGATCACATCATTAGGAGAATGATGTGATGGACAAGACCCAATCCTAAGCCTAGCACAAAGATCGTGTAGTTTGTATGCTAAAGCTTTTCTAAATGTCAAGTATCATTTCCTTAGACCATGAGATTGTGCAACTCCCGGATACCGTAGGAATGCTTTGGGTGTGCCAAACGTCACAACATAACTGGGTGGCTATAAAGGTGCACTACGGGTATCTCCAAAAGTGTCTGTTGGGTTGGCACGAATCGAGACTGGGATTTGTCACTCCGTGTGACGGAGAGGTATCTCTGGGCCCACTCGCTAGGACATCATCATAATGTGCACAATGTGACCAAGGAGTTGATCATGGGATGATGTGTTACGGAATGAGTAAAGAGACTTGCCGGTAACGAGATTGAACAAGGTATCGGATACCGACGATCGAATCTCGGGCAAGTATAATACTGCTGGATAAAGGGAATTGAATACGGGATTGATTGAATCCTTGACATCGTGGTTCATCCAAAGAGATCATCATGGAACATGTGGGAGCCAACATGGGTATCCAGATCCCGCTGTTGGTTATTGACCGGAGAGTCGTCTCGGTCATGTCTGCATGTCTCCCGAACCCGTAGGGTCTACACACTTAAGGTTCGGTGACGCTAGGGTTGTAGATATATTAGTATGCGGTAACCCAAAAGTTGTTCGGAGTCCCGGATGAGATCCCGGACGTCACGAGGAGTTCCGGAATGGTCCGGAGGTAAAGATTTATATATAGGAAGTCCTATTTTGGCCACCGGAAAATGTTCGGGATTTTTCGGTATTGTACCGGGAAGGTTCTAGAAGGTTCCGGAGTGGGGCCCACCTGCATGGGGGGACCCACATGAACGTGGGTAGTGGGGGCAAGGCCCCACACCCCTGGTCAAGGCGCACCAAGATCCCCCCTTAGAAGGAATAAGATCATATCCCGAAGGGATAAGATCAAGATCCCTAAAAAGGGGGGATAACAATCGGTGGGGAAGGGAAATGATGGGATTTCTTTCCCCCACCTTTGCTAACGCCCCAATGGACTTGGAGGGCAAGAAACCAGCCCCCTCCACCCCTATATATAGTGGGGAGGCGCATGGGAGCCGCACCCTAGCCCCTGGCGCCTCCCTCTCCCCTCGTAACACCTCTCCCTCTCGCTGAGCTTGGCGAAGCCCTGCCGAGATCCCCGCTGCTTCCACCACCACGCCGTTGTGCTGCTGGATCTCCACCAACCTCTCCTTCCCCCTTGCTGGATCAATAAGGAGGAGACGTCTTCCCCAACCGTACGTGTGTTGAACGCGGAGGTGCCGTCCGTTCGGCGCTCGGTCATCGGTGATTTGGATCACGACGAGTACGACTCCATCAACCCCGTTCTCTTGAACGCTTCCGCTCGCAATCTACAAGGGTATGTAGATGCACTCCTCTCTCTCATTGCTAGATGACTCCATAGATTGATCTTGGTGATGCGTAGAAAATTTTAAAATTCTGCTACGTTCCCCAACAAAAAAACACAACCAAAACAGAGGCTAAATAATTTATTTATTACCAAGCAGGAGAAAAAAGCAAGGAATGAAAATAAAATTGGGTTGCCTCCCAACAAGCGCTATCGTTTAACGCCCCTAGCTAGGAATAAAAGCAAGGATAGATCTAGGTATTGCCATCTTTGGTAGGCAATCCATAAGTGGCTCTCATGATAGTTTCATATGGTAATTTTATTTTCTTTCTTGGAAAGTCTTCCATGCCCTTTCTTAATGGAAATTGAAATCTAATATTCCCTTCCTTCATATCAATAATCGCACCAACCGTTCTAAGGAAAGGTCTACCAAGAATAATAGGGCAAGAAGGATTGCAATATATATCAAGAATAATGAAATCTACGGGCACATAATTCCTATTTGCAACAATAAGAACATCATTAATTCTTCCCATAGGTTTCTTAATAGTGGAATCCGCAAGATGCAAGTTTAGAGAGCAATCATCAAAATTACGGAAATATAGTAAATCACACAAAGTCTTGGGAATAGTAGAGACACTAGCACCCAAATCACACAAAGCATAAAACTCATGATCTTTAATTTTAATTTTAACAGTTGGTTCCCACTCATCATAGAGTTTTCTAGGGATAGAAACTTTCAACTCAAGTTTTTCTTCATAAGATTGCATCAAGGCATCAACAATATGTTCGGTGAAGGCTTTATTTTGACTATAAGCATGTGGAGAATTTAGCACGGATTGCAACAAGTAAATACAATCAATCAAAGAGCAACTTTCATAATTAAATTCCTTGAAATCCAATATAGTGGGTTTAGCAACATCTAGATTTTTATTTCTTTCAATCCAATGTTCATCAATTTCATCATTAAGATCTAAACACTCTGAATTTTTAGAACGCCTTCTAGGTAAAGGAAGATCATATTCAGTTTCATCAAGATTCATATTGCAAAATAAAGATTTAATTGGAGACACATCAATAGCTTTTAGATCCTCATCTTGATTTTCATAGGTATTCAGTTTAGCGGCCATCTTATTGACTAAGGTGGCTTGCATATCCGAAATTTCAGCAGTCATCTTCTCTAGACGAGCAATCTAGGATCTTATACCCTCAAATTCTTTAGACATATCATCAAGCTCTTTATTCATATAACTCATAAAACTTTTTTGTTCCTTAAGCTCGTTTCTAAAGAAATTATTATGCTCAAATTGCAAAACCATAAACTTCCTAACGTTGTTTTCGATTTCCTCTAACCTTTCAAGGTGAAGATCACCAAATCTTGGTTGAGCCATCGCGACAAACAAGCAATCTAACACACGATCAAACAAAAAGCAAACGGGCAAAAAGAGGCAAATAGAGAGGGAGGATAGAGAGAGAGGGCGAATAAAACGGCAAGGGTGAATTGGGGGGAGAGGAAAATGAGAGGCAAATGGAAAATAATGTAATGCGAGAGATAGGGATTGTGATGGGTACTTGGTATATTGACTTTTTGCGTAGACTCCCCGGCAACGGCGCCAGAAATCCTTCTTGCTACGTCTTGAGCTTGCGTTGGTTTTCCCCAAAGAGGAAGGGATGATGCAGCAGAGTAGCGTAAGTATTTCCCTCAGTTTTTGAGAACCAAGGTATCAATCTAGTAGGAGCCCACACTCAAGTCCCTCGTACCTGCACAAAGCGATAGCTACTCGCAACCAACGCGATTAGGGGTTGTCAAGCCCTTCACGGTCACTTACGAGAGTGAGATATGATAGATATAATATTTTTGGTATTTTTGGTATAAAGATGCAAAGTAAAAAAGTAAAGGCAAAGTAAAAAAGCAAAGCAAGATTAAAGTAATGGAGATTGATATGATGAGAATATACCCGGGGGCCATAGGTTTCACTAGTGGCTTCTCTCAAGAGCATAAGTATTCTATGGTGGGTGAACAAATTACTGTTGAGCAATTGACAGAATTGAGCATAGTTATGAGAATATCTAGGCATGATCATGTATATAGGCATCACATCCGTGACAAGTAGATCGAAATGATTCTGCATCTACTACTATTACTCCACTCATCGACCGCTATCCAGCATGCATCTAGAGTATTAAGTTAAAAACAGAGTAACGTCTTAAGCAAGATGACATGATGTAGAGAGATAAATTCATGCAATATGAAATAAACCCCATCTTGTTATCCTCAATGGAAACGATACAATACATGCCTTGCTGCCCCTTCTGTCACTGGGTAAGGACACCGCAAGATCGAACCCAAAGCTAAGCACTTCTCCCATGGCAAGAACTACCAATCTAGTTGGCCAAACCAAACGGATAATTCAAAGAGACTTGCAAAGATAACCAATCATACATAAAAGAATTTAGAGAAGATTCAAATATTATTCATAGATAGACTTGATCATAAACCCACAATTCATTGGTCTCAACAAACACACCGCAAAAAGAAGATTACATCGAATAGATCTCCACAAGAGAGGGGGAGAACTTTGTATTGAGATTCAAAGAG
Organism: Triticum urartu; assembly: GCF_003073215.2. Classification (NCBI taxonomy): domain Eukaryota; kingdom Viridiplantae; phylum Streptophyta; class Magnoliopsida; order Poales; family Poaceae; genus Triticum; species Triticum urartu. Next base: position 156,610,729 of record NC_053023.1, on the reverse strand, counting down.
AGAGAAGAAGCCATCTAGCTACTAACTATGGACCCGAAGGTCTGAGGTAAACTACTCACACTTCATCGGAGGGTCTAGGATGATGTAGAAGCCCTCTGTGATGACGGCCCTCTTCCGGCGGAGCTCCGGAACAGGCCCCAAGATGGGATCTCGTGGATACAGAAAGTTTCTGCGGTGGAATTAGGTTTTTGGCTCCTGTTCTGATCGTTTGGGGGTACGTGTGTATATATAGGAGGAAGGAGTACGTTGGTGGAGCACCGAGGGGTCCACGAGGCAGGGGGCGCGCCCTAGGGGGGGCGGGGCGCCCCCACCCTCGTGACCTCCTCTTTGATCCCTTGTAGTAGGGTCCAAGTCTCCTAGATCACGTTCGGTGAGGAAATCACGTTCCCGAATATTTTATTCCGTTTGGACTCCGTTTGATATTCTGTTTATCCGAAACACTGAAATAGGAAAAAAACAACAATTATGGGCTGGGCCTCCGGTTAATAGGTTAGTCCCAAAAATAATATAAAAGTGGAAAATAAAGCCCAATATAGTCCAAAACAGTAGATAATATAGCATGGAGCAATAAAAAATTATAGATACGTTGGAGACGTATCAGTGTTCTCATACTCCTATGTGAATACCAATCCTTCATGATAATCGAGATTGCCACGTTAATTCTTTTTCAACCGGCGTGTTTCTCTTCAAGTTTTTCCGATCATTTCAACATCCGTAGGATCAACTCAAAGCCTTCTCAACGTTATTTGTTTCATCCGTCCCAAGTTTCCTTTGTTTTTTTTCCCCCCCCCCCCCCCTTTTTCCTGACTCGGATTTCTTAATTCGTTGTCCATTTTATGCATGTGAATTTTTTCTCCATTCCTTTCTTTCAATGTTCTTACCCGGTGATTCTCATGAAGCTACTAACGGAGCCTCAAGTTCATCATTCTTCATTCTTTTCATCTCCGGTGGATTCAAGTCAAGACTTGTCGATCATATCTTTTTATTGTTTCAAATGCTTACTTATGCCGATGCACCTCATAATCATTCCCCGCTTGCTATTCAATTGTTCCGGAGTGCTCAAGATATCTCAAAGATTCATGTTTCCACTCTGCATTCGTTCAAGCTCTTTCGAGGATGTTATCTCATTCAAGTCATTTAATTCTACCGGTGCAACCTGATACGTCTCCGTCGTATCTACGTATCCAAACACTTTTGCCCTTGTTTTGGACTCTAACTTGTATGATTTGAATGGAACTAACCTGGACTGACGCTGTTTTCAGCAGAATTACCATGGTGTTGTTTTATGTGTAGAAAACAAATATTCTTGGAATGACCTGAAACTCCATGGGAGGTCTTAAAAAAATAATAAAAAATCCTCGCAAAATATGAAGACCAGGGGGCCCACACCCTTTCCACGAGGGTGGGGGGCGCGCCCCCCCTAGGGCGCGCCCCCTACCTCGTGGGCCCCCTGGAGACCCTCCGACGCCACCTCCACCTCCATATATTGAGTTTCGATGAGAAAAAAAATCAGAGAGAAGAAATCAACGCGTTTTACGATACGGAGCCACCGCCAAGCCCTAAAACCTCTCGGGAGGGTTGATTTGGAGTCCGTTCGGGGCTCCGGAGAGGGGAATCCGTCGCCATCGTCATCATCAACCATCCTCCATCACCAATTTCATGATGCTCACCGCCGTGCGTGAGTAATTCCATCGTAGGCTTGCTGGACGGTGATGGGTTGGATGGGATCTATCATGTAATCGAGTTAGTTTTGTTAGGGTTTGATCCCTAGTGTCCACTATGTTCTGAGATTGATGTTGCTATGACTTTGCTATGCTTAATGCTTGTCACTAGGGCCCGAGTGCCATGATTTCAGATCTGAACCTATTATGTTTTCATGAATATATGTGAGTTCTAGATCCTATCTTGCAAGTCTATAGTCACCTACTATGTGTTATGATCCGGCAACCCCGAAGTGACAATAATCGGGACCACTCCCGGTGATGACCATAGTTTGAGGAGTTCATGTATTCACTATGTGCTAATGCTTTGTTCCGATTCTCTATTAAAAGGAGGCCTTAATATCCCTTAGTTTCCAATAGGACCCCGCTGCCACGGGAGGGTAGGACAAAAGATGTCATGCAAGTTCTTTTCCATAAGCACGTATGACTATATACGGAATACATGCCTACATTACATTGACGAATTGGTGCTAGTTCTGTGTCACCCTATGTTATGACTGTTACATGATGAACCGCATCCGGCATAATTATCCATCACTGATCCGGTGCCTATGAGTTTTCCATATACTGGTTTGCGCTTATTTACTTTTCCGCTGCTACTGTTACAATCACTACAAAATACCAAAAACAGTACTTTTGCTATCTTTACTTTTGTTGCCGCTACCACCACTATCATATTACTTTGCTACTAAACACTTTGCTGCAGATACTAAGCTTCCAGGTGTGGTTGAATTGACAACTCAGCTACTAATACTTGAGAATATTCTTTGGCTCCCCTTGTGTCGAATCAATAAATTTGAGTTGAGTACTCTACCCTCGAAAGCTGTTGCGATCCCCTATACTTGTGGGTTATCAAGACCTTTTTTCTGGCGCCATTGCCGGGGAGCATAGCTCTATTCTTTGAGTCACTTGGGATTTATATCTGCTAGACACTATGAAGAACTTGAGAGATCCAAAAACCAAGATCTATCCCTCAACTACGAGGGGAGGTAAGGAACTGCCATCTAGCTCTGCACTTGATTCACCTTCTGTTATGAGTAAGTTTGCGACACCTACACATGCTTCTGCTATTCGTTCTAATATGTCGCATGTTATTGATGATGCCACTTCTGCTATGCATGATACTTATGATGAAACTGCTTCTATGTCTGATACTACTGTGCCCCTTAGTGAGTTTCTTGATGAACAAATTGTTAGGGCTAGAGAAAAAGAAATTATTGAATCTGAATACGATGATGATAGTGATGATGAAAACATGCCTATTATTCCTAAAGGTTATCTTTTTGATAGGGAATCTTCTGCTGCTATTTTCGCTTGCAAAGATAGATATGAGCTTAAGAGGTTATTAATTAAATGGAACAAAGAATCACTTAGAGATAGAATGAGACCTGACCCTGCTTTTGCTACTTCACCTATATGTGTTCCTGATAAAGATTATGAATTCTCTGTTGATCCTGATATAATTACTTTGGTTGAATCTGATCCGTTTTATGGCTATGAATCTGAAACTGTTGTGGCACATCTTACTAAGTTAAATGATATAGCTGCCCTGTTCACTAATAATGAGAGATCACGTTACCTCTATTTACTCAAAATATTTCCGTTCTCATTAAAGGGTGATGCGAAGATATGGTTTAATTCTCTTGATCCTGGTTGTGTGCGTAGTCCCCAGTATATGATTTATTACTTCTCTGCTAAATATTTCCCTGCTCATAAGAAACAAGCTGCTTTGAGGGAAATATACAATTTTCTGCAAATTAAAGAAGAGAGTCTCCCACAAGCTTGGGGGAGGCTTCTCAAGTTACTTAATGCTTTGCCTGATCATCCTCTTAAGAAACCTGAAATACTTGATATCTTTTATAATGGACTAACCGATGCTTCCAGAGATTACGTGGATAGTTGTGCTGGTTCTCTTTTCAGGGAAAGAACACAGGATGAAGCTGAAATTCTATTGAATAATGTGTTGACAAATGAAAATAATTGGGCACCTCCTGAGCCAGCTCCTGCTCCAATTACTGAGCCTATTCCTAAACCAACTCCGAAGAAGAGAGGTATTCTATTTCTCAGTCCCGAAGATATGCAAGAGGCAAAGAAATCTATGAAAGAAAAAGGTATTAAAGCTGAAGACGTTAAGAATTTACCTCCTATTGAAGAAATACATGGTCTTAATTCACCGCCTATTGAAGAAACTTATGATCTCAATTATTTATTTGTTGAAGAACCTCCTGATCCCGATATCCCGACACAAGTAGTAAAGGTAAATTCTCTCTATAGATATGATACAGCTGAAGTCCCTCCTACTAAAATTGCTAGTCAGTGCTTGGATGAGTTTGATAACTTTATGTATAAGCAAGATGACTTCAATGCTTATTTTGGTAGACAATTAAAAGAAAATGCTTATATGATTAGACACTTGGGTGATTATATGGCTGATATTAAAGGTGAACTTAAACTTGTTAGCAAACATGCTTCTATGGTTACCACTCAAGTAGAACAAGTACTTAAGGCTCAAAAAGAAGTGCTTGATGAAATGAATAGTAAGAAAAAATGATTATGCTGTTAGAGTGGCTACTAGAACTGGTAGAATGACTCAGGAACCTTTGTATCCTGAAGGCCACCCTAAGAGAATTGAGCAAGATTCTCAAAGAAATAATATTGATGTTCCTAGTTCTTCTAAAAAGAAGAAGAAGAAAATGATAGAACTATGCAAACTTCTAGTGAACCTATTGCTGAACCACCTAATAATCTAACTGATATATCTATGTCTGATGCTGAAACACAATCTGGTAATGAACATGAACCTAGTAAAAATATTAATGATGATGTTCATGATGATGCTCAACCTAGTAATGACAATGATGTAGAAATTGAACCTGCTGTTGATCTTGATAACCCACAATCAAAGAATCAACGTTATGATAAAAGAGACTTTGTTGCTAGGAAACATGGTAAAGAAAGGGAATCTTGGGTTCAGAAACCCATGCCTTTTCCTCCGAAACCATCCAAGAAAAAGGATGATGAGGATTTTGAGCGCTTTGCTGAAATGATTAGGCCTATCTTTTTGCGTATGAGATTAACTAATGTGCTCAAAACAAATCCTTATGCTAAATATATGAAAGATATCATTACTAATAAAAGAAAGATACCGAAAGCTGAAATTTCCACCATGCTTGCTAATTATACTTTTAAGGGTGGAATACCAAAGAAACTTGGAGACCCCGGAGTACCTACTATACCTTGCTCCATTAAAAGAAATTATATTAAAACTGCTTTATGTGATCTTGGAGCCGGTGTTAGTGTTATGCCTCTCTCTTTATATCATAGACTTGACTTGAATAAGCTGACACCTACTGAAATATCTTTGCAAATGGCTGACAAATCAACTGCTATACCTATCGGTATTTCTGAGGATGTGCCCGTTGTGGTTGCAAACGTTACTATTTTAACGGACTTTGTTGTAACACCCTCGATGCGACTATATCTCCCACGTGTCGAGGCACGACTTAGAGGCATAATCGCATTGAAGGCATATGTCGCAAGTTAGGCAATCTTCACAACATCCCATGTAATATGATAATAAAAGGGGAGATAACATAGTTGGCTTACACTCGCCACGTCAATCAAGTACATAAAAAACATTACATCATCCAAACACTCATGGCTCGACTACGACGCCAAAATAAAAGAGAACCCAACATGCGACACGGTCCCGTTCACCCCCAACTGGGCACCACTACTGATCATCGGGAAAGGAAACATAGTAACGTTGAGAGTTTTCGTCGAACTCCCACTTGAGCTCATACGCGTCTCCTGGAGCGGAATCATCAGGCCCTGCATGTGGTGTAATAGTAATCTATGAGCCACAGGGACTCAGCAATCTCGCACCCTCGCGATCAAGACTATTTAAGCTTTTAGGTAAGGCAGGGTAAAAATATGTGGAGCTGCAGCAAGCGACTAGCAAGTATGGTGGCTAACTTATTCGCAAAAGAGAGCGAGAAGAGGAGGCAAAGCACGAGCGAGAAACTAGAGAACAACCTGCGCAAACATTACTCCAACACCGTGTCCACTTCCTGGACTCCGCCGAGAAGAGGCCATCACGGTAACACACTCAGTTGATTCATTTTAATTAATTAAGGTTCAAGTTATCTACAACCGGACATTAACAAATTCCCATCTGCCCATAACCGCGGGCACGGCTTTCGAAAGTTCAAACCCTGTAGGGGAGTCCCAACTTAGCCCATGACAAGCTCTCACGGTCAACGAAGGAATAGACCTCCTCCCAAGACATTCCGATCAGACTCGGTATCTCGGTTACTCAAGACACTTCGACAGGTTAAAACAAATCCAGCAACACCGCCCGAATGTGCTGACAAATCTCGATAGGAGCTGCACATATCTCTTTCTCAGGGCACACTCAGATGAACACTACGTACAACTAAAACCAACCCTCAAGTTGCCCCGAGGTGGCGCTGCAAGTGGCTCTATTTGGACCAACACTCAGAGGAGCACTGGCCCGGGGGGGTTTAAAATAAGATGACCCTCGGGCTCCGGAAACCCAAGGGAAAAAAGGCTAGGTGGCAAATGGTAAGACCAATGTTGGGCATTGCTGGAAAAGCTTTAATCAAGGTGAAATATCAAGGGGTTCCCATTATAACCCAACCGCGTAAGGAACGCAAAATCCGGGAACATAACACCGATATGACGGAAACTAGGGCGACAAGAGTGGAACAAAACACTAGGCAAGAGGCCGAGCCTTCCACCCTTTACCAAGTATATAGATGCATTAAGATAACAAGATAATATAATGATATCCCAACAAGTAAAATAAATGTTCCAACAAGGAACGGCCTCCAATCTTCACCTGCAACTAGCAACGCTATAAGAGGGGCTGAGCAAAGCGGTAACATAGTCAATCAACGATTTGCTAGGACAATGGTGAGTTAGAGGTTTGACATGGCAATTTGGGAGGCTTGAAAGCAAGTGGTAGGCATCGTAGCAATGGCATAGCAAAAGAGCGAGCAAACTAGCATAGCAAAGATAGTAGTGATTTCGAGGGTATGATCATCTTGCCTGCACAGTTGTCAGAGTTGACTGGATCCTCGAAAGCAAACTCAACAGGCTCCTCGTTAGTGAACTCGTCTCCCGGCTCTACCCAAACAAGACAAACAAGCAACAAGGATACAATCAACCACGTGCAAGACCAAGCAATATGATGAAATGATGATATGCTATGCGGAATGCGATGCGGGATGCAAAATGCAAGATATGACAGGAAATGCATGAACCTGGCCTCAACTTGGAAATCCAAGTGTGCCACTGGAAAGATGAGACGAAATCGCTTGAAAACGATATAAAGAACGCCGGAATCGGAGTTACGGTTTGGAAATGGCAAGCGATTCAAATATGACACCAGTCTACGATTTACAGCAAGTAGCCAACTAAATGCAATGAGATGAATATGCTACAGCAACCAAACATGACAACATAATACATGGCAGGTATTCACACAAGATGCTTAACAAAAGTCTAGCACTGAGCTACGGCCAATTCATCCATTAACAGGTTCAAACAAGCATGGCAAAAATGCATATGGTAAACAGATCTCAGACTTAGTGAAATTAACACTTGTCTGGAATTTCAGATCAGGTAGCCCTCTTCGGAGCAACAAAACTATATGCTACAGGACCTGAACATGGCAAAGTAAAGCATGGCATGGAGCTACTCAAAGAGCTTAACAAAAGTCCCTTAGTGACCTTGAGCCAAAAGGGATCAGAAAATACAATTGCAAGCATGTGAACATAGCAGAAACATAATCAGTTTTCATACTTAGTGAAAACTGACACATGCTGAAACATAACTCAAGTAGGCATGTTTACGAGTTCGATGCACTCACTACGGTGCAAGTCATGGCAAGACAAGCATACACCCATCAAGAAGGCACAAAACGCAATCTAGACATGGCAAGAACAATAGCATAGCATGCATGGATCAACTACAACATCACCGGCAAAATTGCAATCAAGTTGACAATCTGCCCAGATTCACAAAGTAGCAAAAGTAGAGCTCGATTGACTCAAGCTAGGGTGCTCCATAATTGCAAACAAAGACATTGATGGATAGAGCACTACAATATTAACAAAACATCCTTACTGATCATCCTCAAAAGAGGCACGGATCACTAGGAAACAACATGAACATATGACAACATGAGATAAACAGCTCCAGGACTTAGTGAAATTACTAAGTCTCTGAAAACAGACTTAGCAAGTGCACCACTTTGCAAGCTTGCACAAGTCACCACACACATCACAAAAATACATGGGTTGCACCTCTGGAAAGATGACAAAACCCTTAACAAAACACATGTAGAGCATCAGGGCATAGCGTGCACACATTAATCATGGCAAAAATGACAAAAATCTAAACGGAGTAGCAGATCTGACAAATATCTCAAGTAGCCCTCTTCTAACAGCATTTCGGGCATCAAGATGAACTCAAATGAAAATGATGCAATGGAATGAAATGATCTACTCTCTGAGATGAACATTTTGATATGCTATATGCATGAATCGGAGCTACGGATGCAAAGTTACGGAGCTACGAACTTGAGCACTTGGATCTGAGAATTTCGGGACTTAGGAAAAATTCAACCTCCGGATTAGGGTTTCCAGATCTGCACGCTTCCCGAGGCGGCGACGCGCGCACTATAGACGGCCGGGGTTCAGTTCGCCCGCGGGAGAGAAAGTAGAGGCGAGGACGAGGGCGAGGGCGGTGGAGCTTGCCGGCGTCGAGGAGGCGGCGGCTCCGGGTGGCGGACACGGCGCGACGGCGGCCGGAGAAGGAGGCAGCGGGCGGCGGCTCGTGGGCGATGGCGGCGGTGGCGCGAGGCCGGCAGGCGGCGGCTCGGCGGAGGCGGCGGAGAGACGACAGCGCAACAATGCGGGCGGCGCGCGCGGCTGGGCCCGCGGGGGCCGGCTGCGGGCCTCCCGGGCCGGAGCGGGAGTGGCAGCGGCGGGCGATGTGGGCGCCCGGGCGGACGAATCCCGGGGCGCCATGTGGCGGCGGAGAGGCGGGCCGGACAATGTCCGTCGGCAGCGAAAAGTGTCCGGTGCGCGCGAAGACGAATGGATCTAGGGTTTCGGGGGGAGAAGGAGATCCGAAATTCGGGGGGTCTATTTATAGCCATAGAAGGAGCTAGGAGAGTCCAAATGAGGTGCGGTTTTCAGCCACGCGATCGTGATCGAACGCTCTAGATGATGGAGCAGAGTTAGGTGGGTTTTGGGCCAAATTGGAGGGGTGTTGGGCTGCAACACACACGAGGTCTTTTCGGTCCCTCGGTTAACCGTTGGAGTATCAAACGAAGTCCAAATGATACGAAACTTGACAGGCGGTCTACCGGTAGTAAACCAAGGCCGCTTGGCAAGTATCGGTCCAATCCGGAAATGTTTAATCCCCACACACGAAAGAAAGCTAGAAATGACCACCGGAGGAGAACGAAGCGCCGGAATACAAAACGGACAACGGGGAAAATGCTCGAATGCATGAGACGAACACGTATGCAGATGCAATGCACATGATGAAATGATATGAGATGCATGACAACGACAACAACACATGGAGACAAAACCCGAACCCGAGGAAATAATTATAACTTAACGCCGGAAATGGCAAGAGTTGGAGTACAAATTGGGAAAGTTACATCCGGGGTGTTACATTTGTTATACTTGATATTCCCGAGGATGATAGTATGTCTATTATTCTTGGAAGACCTTTTCTTAATACTGCAGGGGCTGTTATTGATTGCAACAAAGGCAATGTCACTTTTCATGTTAATGGTAATGAGCATACGGTACACTTTCCGAGGAAAAAACCTCAAGTTCATAGTATCAACTCCATTGGAAAAATTCCATCGATTATATTTGGAGGCTTTGAATTTCCTCTTCCTACTGTCAAAAAGAAATATGGTATTCTTATTATAGGGGATGTGCATATCCCCGTTGAGGTAACTTAGTGTTATTCGAAATTTCTTCGGTTTCATGATTATCGGAATGAGTTTGTTAACAATACTTGATCAACCTTGTTAGTGGATTCTTTTTGATGAGCATGAGATGGATGAAACTAGAAGCACAAACTTCTGTACCCTCTTTATATTTTCTGTTATTTATATTAAATAAAGTAAAAATAGTATTTTTCTGTCTGTTTCCTGACTTATCCGTGCAATATAAAAATAACCCGAAAATAAAAGTCCTCAGAATGCCATGCCAATTTAATATGATTTTTTGGGAATATTTGAGGATTTACTGTGCAAAAATTACCGCGGGAGGAGCTGCCACCTGGTCACGAGGGTGGTGGGCGCGCCCCCCTGCCTCGTGGGCCCACGGTGGCCCTCCTCCACTTATCCCAGCACCCATCTTCTTCCTCTATCTCACACAAACCCAAAAAACCAACTCAAGCACGAGTTACAGCCACTTTTGCTGTGATTTTCGATCTCCTTGCTCAAAGCACCTCTTGCAAAACTGCTTGGGGAGATTGTTCCTTGGTATGTGACTCCTCCATTGGTCCAATTAGTTTTTGTTCTAGTGCTTTATTATTTGCAAATTTGTGCTGCATAGGTGACCATGTTCTTGATCTTGCATGTCAAATTTATATGGTTTCAAGTAGTTCTAATGCTTGATATAGGCTCTAGGCACTTGTAGGAGTAGTTACTATCAGTTTTATTGAGTTTGGTTACTTTTATTTTGAAGTTACTAAAATTTTTAGAATCTTTCAGAAAATGATGAGGAGATTATTGAGGGGCTCATCGAGCCAAAGCTCGAAGTAAAAGGCACCAAAGCCTAAGTATAATTTGCCACGCACCGCGGAGATTCGGGCGTGTGAATGGCCTTCTGAAGATTTCTTGAGAGCAGCCGGTATCTATGAAGATTTTCATGAATTGGCTCACAATGCAGGCCTCACCGCTTTCCTCCACGACCAATGCGATCAGTATCTCTTACTCATAAATACCTTTGTGCAAAACTTTTATTTTCATCCCAGGAACTCACCGCATACGATGGAATTTCATTTATATGATGAGCCTAAGGAGATGTCACTTTTTGATTTCTGTCGGATTTGTTTAGTCCCTTTTGAGGGCAAGACAGAAGAACCACATAATGATGATGTGGCTGGGTTTATTGATAATATCACTGTAGGAGAAACCAGGAAGGTTTCCGATGCATGAATCACTAGCATACATTTTCCTGTTTTGCGTTACTTTGCATTATTTGCTAGTCGTTGTTTAATTGGACGCGGAAATTCTGGAAACCTTAGTATCCCTGATTTAATTATTCTGCTCCAAGGTTTATATAGTGATAACACTTTTAGTTTGGGCGGTATTATTGCTAGACGGTTAAATATGAACCGTACTTAGGGCCCCATCTTTGGAGGCATCTATGCCACACGCCTAGCCGCACATTTTAACATACCTATTAGGCATGCTGAGAAGGAAGAAAAAGTGCTACCCCGTGTTTATCTAGATCGTAAAAGTATGGTGGCACATGACTTTATTGTTAAGAACAGGGCAGGGGACCTTAGATATCAACTGTTCTTTAATAAACATCATCCTGAGACTATTACCTTGCCTGCTCCTTCTTTGTTTGATTTGACTGCAGGCACGTACCTTGTTCCGTTGGCAGCTATTCACGCCCACCGGAACCCTGCACCAGCTGAGGAGCCAGAGCCAGAACCACAATTTGATCCTTCACGACAGTCTAACTATTAGTGGGATCCGGAGATGATTGCCAGCCAGTGGCAATCGGAGCCTTCTTCTTCTTCATCACAGTACGACCCCAACAACTATTATTATGGATATCCGCCAGGCCAGCCGTGGCCATAGACCAACTTAGGCCAAAAGCCTAAGCTTGGGGGAGTACGTATTTCTCACCGACATTACATTCATGTTCACACACACTCATTGCTAGATGTCGGTGCTCATACTTTTTCATTGTAATATCCATGCTAGTTTATTTTCCTTTTCCTACTTTCTTCTTGTGTGTTTGATAAACCTTAAGAAAAACCAAAAAAATTAGTAGTAGTTTATTTTCTACTGTAGTAGTAATTAAAAAGAAAACCCAAAAATATTTCTCGTTCTTCTTTTGCTTGTTGGGAGCTTTCCCGTGTAAATAGTTTTATTTCTTTTATTTGGGGGTCAGTAGGAGAAGACCATAATTAAATTGTTGAAGTGGCTCTTATATGCATTATTGTTGAATTAACCAAGGAGCCCATATTGCCTTGTCTTCTCCTGTTTATTGAATGCTCGCAGATTCCAGCTTAGTCCAATGCACATGCACTCTTATTACTATTCACACTGTTCGGTCGTGCAAGTGAAAGGCAATTATGATGATATATGATGGACTGACTGAGATAAGAAAAGCTGGTATGAACTCGACCTCTTTTGTTTTTGTAAATATGATGAGTCTCGCGTTCTTCATTCAGCTTATTATGAATAAACATGTTTGCAATGACAATTAGAGATCATAGTTGCTTGTGCCATGCTTGATTAGATATGAGTTATAATGGTTTACCTTGTATGCCAACATGCTATTGAGATGATTATGATGTGGTATGATGGGGTGGTATCCTCCTTTGAATGATTTAAGTGACTTGACTTGGCACATGTTCACGCATGTAGTTGAAACAAAATCAACATAGCCTTCACGATACTTATGTTCATGGTGGATTATATCCTACTCATGCTTGCATCCTGTCGGAGGAAATAGCAATGGGTAGCCTAGCCGGCTTCCCCTGGCCCTTCTGAAAAAATCACGAGCCCGTCCGGCTCTCAAGAATCCAAGACATGGAGCCGCCTCCCCCGTGCTGGCTGCCACCCAGGCCAGCTCGAAGAAGGCGGCCCGACTTTTCCCCTCATGAAGAAAACCATGGGAGGCCAACTCGAAGAAGCCGGCTCCAAGATGCCAGCTCCAAGAAGCCGGCCATGAGGAGGCCGGCTCCAGGAGGCCGGCTCCCATAAAGCGGTCGAGACCGTACCCTCAAAGTTTGCATCCACCTAGCGGCGATGAGACGGGGCGTGGCTACAGTAAAGCCTGCCACCCCCGAATCCCGGAGCACGCCTGGCACAGTGCGCCGTACGGAGTGGCCATGACCCGTCCGGCGCGGCACTGTTGCCATGTTGACCCTGATGTCATCCATGACGGGCTACCAGTACGGCCCACGGGCGGTGGGCCCCCTTGGGCAGAGAGACACCCGAAGGCGGCCTGGCCTCCCCCAGTCAGCCCGAGACGGGGCCGGCTCCCCGCAGCCGGCAAGCTTCTCCCCTCGAAGAAGACACCCCATTAAGGAGACAAGACGCGGTAAGGCTACAGTAATCGCCCGCCGGACGGCGGCACTGTAGCGACGCTTACCTCGATGAAGCCCTCGTCATCAGGATGAGGCAACAGTGACCTGCCATCGACAAGACCCTTGGCAGTGGGGCCTGCCTGTTGCCAAGGAGTTGGTAGCCGGCAGGACCCACCAGCCGGCGGGCCCCAGCAGTCGGCGCAGAAGCCGGCGAGCGCGGTCACAGATGGCTGGGCCCCGCGCCCAGTCGGATTACCATTGTACCCCCGGGGGGTAGGCCTATATAACCCCCCCGGGGCACCCATGCAAAGGGTTGGACCCCCTGCTAGTTCTAGACACCCCGCAAGGAGAAGAAGCAGGCTAGCCATGCCCTTCTTCCTCCTCCCACCAAAACCGCTCGAGGAGCATTGTGTACCTACTTGTTCATCTAGTGATCATGGGAGACCCCGCAGAGCAGCAGTAGGGGTGTTATCTCCACGGATAGCCCCGAAGCTGGGTAAGATTCGCCGGCGTGCATGTCTTCGCCTTATCCCGTTTCCAGGCACCGGCGATGTCTTACTGGCTCCCACAATGATAAGCCACCCGTTGGCATATGTCGCACCTACCACCCGACATTTGGCGCCCACCGTGGGGCCAGGTGCACCGTCGTCCGGAGACCTGTTCTGGACGGGAACCCTCTCCCTCCCCAGCGAGCGTAGCCAGCCCGGCACTCCCGATGGCGCTTGCCACAACGCACTGCAAGGCGTCACCAGCATCTGCACGGCGAGCAGCCTCGCCGATCTCCTCGACGAAACCCTCATCTCCGACGAGCTCACCTCCGATGCGGGCACCGACCACCTCGCCAACCTTCTCGGCCGGCTCCATGTCTCCAGCGAGCCCGCTGCGGACCTGGAGTCGGTTGGCTCCACCGACCCGATGCCTGTCGACCCCGACACGGCCTCCTACAACACCTTCCCCACCAACGTCACGATCTACAACGACCCGCTTCCTCGAGCCGACGGCTGCGATGCTGTCGCCACCGAAGTGATGGTTGTCGGCCACGGCGGCCCGGCCGACGAGAGCGCCCACGACGCCTCGCACGCGGCGGCCCACGACTTGTCCGCTCCCCTCCCGGCTAATGCCGACGACGAAGCACTGGAGGCACGCCGCCTCGCCCTCCTCGCAGAGGGCCGGAGGCTGGCTTCCATAAGACGCCTCACTGAGGCCTATCAGCGCGAAGCTGACCGCGCCGCCTTCGGCACGCCGGCCCCGGGCGGGCTAAGCCGGGCCGGCCTTGTCAAGCAACGCGGCGCCGTCATCGCCGACACGCTGGGAGTCGACCGCCCGGTCTATGCCACTCCGCTCGAGAACTTGCGTGCCGCCCAGGCGGCCGTAGACGAGCTGGACGGCCTTGAGGCCGAAGACCTCCCCCACATGACCCGGCGCATCCAGCAATTGATTGACGCAGCCACGCAGCGACACGAAGCCGACGCCCGCGCGGAAAGCCCTCCCCCGCGCCGAGAACACGGCGCGACGTCCCGGACACCAACTACGAGCAACACCCGCGCGCGACGCGAGAAGGAGCCGGCTGCCAGCCGCAGCCTGACCCGGATCTCCATCGAGCGAGACACGGACGGTCATCCCCGAGCCATGGAATGCCGGGGCGACCCGCCTCCGCCTCCGCCCCGTGGAGAGAGATATCCCGCCCCGCCGCCAGTGGTGCACCCGACTCTCAGCAGCCGGCTAGGCCGCCGCGAAGGAGTCGGCGAGAATGACGCCCGCCATCGGATCGACCGCCTGGCGCGATCCCTGGCGTTGGAAGAAGAAGATGATGTCGGCCCGCCTTGTTTCGGCCCCCGCATCCGCGACGAGCCCTTTCCCAAAGGGTTCTCGCTCCCAAGAGACACGCCCAAGTACAACGGCTCCGTGAAGCCGGAAGATTGGTTGATCGACTACTCCACGGCGGTTAGCATAGCCAACGGCAACCGGCGCGTTGCCGTGAAGTACGTGCCCCTCATGCTGCAAGGCACGGCGGGGACCTGGCTCAACAGCCTCAAGCCGTGCAGCATCAACAGCTGGCTAGATTTCACAGAAGCCTTCATCCGCAACTTCACTAGCACCTACAAGCGGGCTCCCAAGCCCAGACAGCTCTCCTTGTGCGTACAAGGCCCCGCCGAGTCCACTCGCGATTACCTCACGCGTTGGGCCGAGCTCCGCAATTCTTGCGATGGGGTGCACGAGGTGCAAGCCATAGAATACTTCACGGCCGGATGCCGAGAAGGCACCCTCCTCAAGCACAAGCTCCTCTGCGACGAGCCGACTACCCTCGACGAGCTTCTGGACATAGCGGACAAGTACGCTACCGCCGACTCCTCGATGAAGACCGAGCTTCGGGTAGACGCGTCCGGGAAAGTACTTAACCCGGCGCCCAAGACGCCGGTTGGGGATTCCGGCCGACGCCCCCACCCGAACGACCACAAGCGCAAGGGCCCCGCGCCGCCTCCCGTCAGTCGGCAGGTGGCCACAGTCGAAGACGCGCCACCTGAAGAGCGACCGGCGCCCAAGAAGCCCAAGGGTGGCAGGCCGGCTTGGCAGCCCGCCTTCTCCTACGAGCAAACTCTCGACACCCCGTGCAAGTTCCACAGCGGCGCGAAGCCATCCAACCACACAACCCGGAAGTGCCATTGGCTCACCTGAATCTCTAAAGGCGAGGGGCTCGTGCCGCCTCCGCCTGCCGGCCCGCCGCCTCCGGCCGCTCGGCCCGCAGTCGGAGCCGTGCACGACGAATTCCCCGACGAGCATGCAACCTACATCGTCTTTACAAGCCAGCCCGAAGACCGGCGCAGCAAACGCCGAGAGCACCAGGAAGTCAGCGTGGTCACCGCCAACCCTGCCGGACACATGCATTGGTCAGAAAAGCCCATCAGCTGGAGCCGGGCCGACCATCCGGAGGTGATGCCGTCTCCCGGCTCTTATGCTTTGGTCCTGGAAGCCACCCTTGCAACGGACAGATGCGCCTCCCGCTTCTCCCGTGTGTTGATAGACGGCGGGAGCAGCATCAACATCCTGTACCGTGACACCCTGGAGAAGCTAAACATCAAGACGAAGCATCTCATGCCTACTCGGACAGTGCTTCATGGCATCGTACCCGGCTTATCCTGCGCCCCCATTGGCAAGATCAAGATTGATGTACTTTTGGGGGACAAGGAGCATTTCCGTCGGGAAGCGATCTGGTTTGAAGTGGTGGACCTGGAGAGCCCTTACCATGCGTTGCTTGGCCGACCTGCCTTGGCCAAATTCATGGCAGTTCCCCACTATGCATACCTCAAGATGAAAATACCAAGCACCAAAGGCGTCATCACCGTAGCCGGTGATTACAAGAAGTCCTCCGAGTGCGCAGCAGCCAGCAGCCGGCTGGCCGAGTCCCTTGTGATTGCCGAAGAAAAGAAGATGTTGGACCGAGTCGTGGCCATAGCCGGCAAGCAGTCGGCCGTGTCCCCCGACCCCAAGGAGCATGACGCTCAAGGATCTTTCCAGCCGGCCAAGGAGACGAAGAAGATACCTCTTGACCCCGAGCATCCAGATAGGTTTGCCGTCATCAGGGCAAACCTGAACAGCAAATAGGAAGGCAAGCTCGCCAATTTCCTCCGTGAGAATCGGGACATCTTCGCATGGTCCCCCAAGGACATGCCGGGTGTTCCGAGGAAATTCGCCGAGCACAAACTACACGTTCGAGAAGACGCAAAGCCAGTCAAACAACCCCTTCGCCGACTGTCGGAGGAGAAACGCAGAATTGTAGGGGAGGAGATAGCTCGGCTCTTGGCGGCCGGCTTCATCATGGAAGTTTTCTTTCCAGAGTGGCTCGCCAACCCGGTCCTCGTACTGAAGAAGAATAACAAGTGGCGCATGTGTATAGACTACACGAGCCTCAACAAGGCCTGCCCCAAAGATCCCTTTGCTCTGCCAAGGATTAACCAAGTGATAGACTCCACAGCCGGATGCGAGCTGTTGAGTTTCTTGGATGCTTACTCCGGATATCACCAGATAAAGCTGGATCCGGACGACCGCCTGAAGACCGCCTTCATCACGCCATTCGGAGCCTTCTGCTACCTGACTATGACATTCGGCTTGAGAAATGCCGGTGCCACTTTTCAGCGTTGCATGCAGAAGTGCCTCCTCAAGCAGCTCGGCAGGAACGCTCACGTTTACGTGGACGACATCGTGGTGAAGACGGAGAAGCGCGGCACCTTGCTGGGAGACCTCAAGGAAACGTTTGAGAACCTACGCCGGTTCCAAATCAAGCTTAACCCCGAGAAATGCGTGTTCGGAGTGCCAGCCGGCCAGCTCCTAGGCTTCCTGGTCTCGGAACGCGGCATCGAATGCAACCCGGTGAAGATCAAGGCCATCGAGAGAATGGCGATCCCCACCATGCTTCGAGACATTCAGAAGTTCACCGGGTGCTTGGCCTCCTTGAACCGCTTCATCAGCCGGCTCGGAGAGAAAGCTCTCCCCCTCTACCGCCTCATGAAGAAGAGCACTCACTTCGAGTGGAACGACCAGGCCGACCAAGCTTTCCACGAGCTGAAGAAGATGCTGGCCACGCCGCCCGTTCTGGCGGCGCCGACCGAGAAAGATCCCATGCTCCTCTACATCGCCGCAACCAGCCGGGTGGTCAGCACCGTCATCGTAGTCCAATGCCCAGAAGAAGGCCGAGCCCAGCCGGTCCAAAGGCTAGTGTATTATTTGAGCGAGGTGCTGTCCGCCTCAAAGCAGAACTACCTGCACTACCAGAAGATGTGTTACGGCGTGTACTTCACCGCCAAGAAGCTGAAGCCCTACTTTCAAGAGCATCCCGTCACGGTCGTATGCACCGCCCCGCTGGCCGAGATCATAGGCAGCCGGGACGCATCCGGCCGGGTGGCGAAATGGGCCATCGAGCTGGCCCCTTAGACGATCTTCTACCAGCCCCGCACCGCCATCAAGTCCCAAGCGCTGGCCGACTTCCTCGTCGACTGGGCCGAGACCCAGTACCTGCCGCCGGCTCCCGACTCCACCCATTGGCGCATGCACTTCGATGGGTCCAAGATGTGCACCGGCTTGGGAGCCGGCGTCGTCCTTACCTCTCCGAAAGGCGACAAGCTCAGATACATGCTACAGATCCACTTTGCCGCCTCCAACAATGTGGCCGAGTACGAGGCACTCATACACGGGCTTCGGCTTGCCAAAGAACTTAGCATTCGCCGGATCCTATGTTATGGCGACTCGGACCTGGTGGTCCAGCAATCATCCGGCGACTGGGACGCCAAGGACGCGAATATGGCGAGCTACCGCTTCCTGGTCCAACAACTCAGCGGATACTTTGAAGGATGCGAGTTCCTCCACGTACCGCGAGCCGACAACGAGCCAGCCGATGCCCTGGCTCGAATAGGCTCCACTCGGCAAGCAATTCCAACCGGCGTCGCTCTACAACGCCTCCTCAAGCCATCTATCAAGCCGTCTCCAGAGTCCGATTCCATCTTCGTGCCGCCTGACACCGATGCGGCCGGGTCCGGCTCGAAGAACCAAGTAGGCGACCCCAAGACTCCCGTAGCCGGCCCGGCGACTTCGGCGGCCGGCTCGGGGACTTCGGCAGCCGGCTCGGGGACTGCCGCACCCGGCTCGGGGACTGCGGTAGCCGGCCCGGGGACTGCACCAGCACGACAGCCAGCGGCCGCCTCCAGCACCTCACCACCCAGCCCGCCCACCCTGGTGGCAGTAGCCACATTGGCAGTAGAAGAAGTCGCGGCTCCATCATGGGCTCAGTCCATCCTCAACTTCCTAGTAAACCAAGACCTGCCGGCTAACAAAACAGAAGCAAGACAAGTCCAACGTCGAGCCGGAGCCTACACAATCGTCAACAGAGAACTAGTCAAGCGCAGTGTCACTGGAATCCTCCAACGGTGCGTCGAGCAAGAGAAGGGCATTGCAATCCTCAGAGACATTCACCAAGGAGAATGCGGCCACCATGCGGCCTCAAGATCACTTGTCGCCAAAGCCTTCCGCCATGGTTTCTTTTGGCCGACTGCTTTGGATGACGCCAAAGAATTAGTTAAACATTGCAAGGGGTGCCTACTCTTCAGCTCCAAGCAACACATGCCGGCCTCGGCACTCAAGACCATTCCCCTCACTTGGCCCTTTGCCGTTTGGGGACTGGACATGGTGGGCCCATTCAAGCGGCGGCATGACGCATTTGCTCATCGCCATGGACAAATTCACCAAGTGGATTGAGGCAAAGCCGATCAAGAAGCTGAATGGGCCGACTGCTGTGACGTTCATTGCAGACATATTTTTTGCCAAAGGAGCCTTGGCATGTTTCTGCGCAGCCCAAGGTATCCGACTGGACTTAGCATCTGTCGCCCACCCGCAGTCAAACGGCCAGGTCGAGCGAGCCAACGGCCTCATCCTCTCCGGCATCAAGCCCCGACTGGTCGTACCTCTGGAGCGTTCAGCCGGCTGTTGGCTCGACGAGCTGCCGGCTGTCCTCTGGAGTCTGCGCACTACCCCAAACAAGTCAACCGGCTTCAGCCCTTTCTTCCTTGTATATGGTGCCGAGGCGGTCATCCCAACTGACATCGAGTTCGACTCGCCTCGAGTAACCATGTACACGGAAGCGGAGGCCAAGGAAGCACGAGAAGACGGCGTCGACCTGCTGGAAGAAAGCCGGCTGTTAGCCCTCAGCCGGTCTGCCATCTACCAACAGGGTTTGCGCCGCTACCACAGCCGGAAAGTCAGGCCAAGATCTTTCCAAGAGGGCGATCTTGTGCTCCGGCTGATCCAGCGAACAGCCGGCCAGCACAAACTCTCGGTCCCTTGGGAAGGCCCCTTCGTCATCAGCAGAGCTCTAGGCAACGACTCCTACTACCTGATCGATGCATAGAAGCCGAAGGCACGCAAGAGAGACGACTCCGGCAAGGAGTCGGAACGACCATGGAACGCCAACCTCGTTCGAAGATTTTACAGTTGAAACGCCGTATGTATCACGCTAACTTTTGTATTAAGTACGAGACAATAGGCCCCCCGAGGAGGCCTCGGGGACTGCCATCTCTTATCTATGAATGAAAAGTATCATGCTTATGACCTTGTCATTTCATTTAGTTGTTCCGTCCGGCACCGGGTTCGACTAGTCGGCTCGGGGACTGGCCGACTGGAGTTATATTAGAAGTCCTACCCGCAGCCATCAAGTAGTGTGCCGGCTCCCAAGCCTTCTCTTGCCAAAAGTCGCAGTTCGGAGAACCGGCTGTCCGACTGGCAAGAGTTAAAGGCAGGAACGGGCGCCCACACGAAAAACGGCTAGGGACTAACGGACTAATATAACGAAAGCCGGTTTTTTCTCCCACCGCCGACTAGCTACCAGAGTAGCCGGTCGGCCGGTTTCCGTTCACTTCACTTCAATCCAAGAAAGCTCAAGTACTTGCCTCCCCAAAGAGGGAAGGCGGAAAGGAAAAAGCCCAAGGATAAAAAGTATACGCGAATGGAAACCAAACATGCACATAATAATATTTACATAAAAAGACCTCCCAGAGGCCAGCATTCAACATAGTTTGGATACACCCCCAGTGGGTGGAACTGCGAAAACTTAACAAAGATTGTTCCAAAGACAACAAGCAGGAAAGATAAAGACGGCAGGTCAAGCTGGCGGAGCGGACGACGAGCCGGACTGGTTGGCGGAGACGGTCGTGCCGGCTGAAGGAGCGGCCGGCTGGCGAACTTCGGCTTGGTCGCCGCCTCCCGCAGAGGGCGCGCTTCCACGCACCTCATTGCTGGAGGCACGGTCGGCCTGAGGTCGGCCGGTTGTTCCACCGGCCGGCTCGACATCTTCGCCGTCCTCCTATTTGTCATCCTCGCCCTCGTCGCTTGAGGCAATATCCTCCGCCGAGTCCTCGCCCACCGCCGGGTTCAGCCCGAACCACTCCTCCGGTTGAGCAACACCGTCATCATTGATTTCGGGTGCGAAAACGCTGATGTCGGTGCACTCGGCGATCGTCGAAGCTCGCTGGGCGATAGCCGGCCTCACCTCCTCCAGCTCCGCATCGGCCTCCATCCGCCAAGTGCGCAGCTGGTCCAAGCTCAGCCCTGGGTACCAAGCCCGAACGAACTCCAACGCCCGCCCGGCTCCGAGGCGGGCCGCCGACGCCTTCCAAGCCTCAAAGCGACCAACTGCGACCTCCAGCCAGTCGGCAGTTCGGCTTGGGGTGCGGGGGATCGTCTCGCCAGGCCAGAGGGCGGCCAACACTTGTGCCCCAGCATGTTGGAGCCGGCGAAGCATCCGATGAGCTGGCTGCAACCGCGCCTGGACAGCCAGGAGCTGCTCCTCAAGTGTCCGGTTCGCATCCGGCGCGATGTTGGTCCCCGCCTGACGACGCGCCTCGCGATGGGCCTCAATGCTTTGGGCGGCGAAGGCGGAATAGCCGGGGAAGTAGTCTGCGCCAAAAAACAAGCAGCGGCTCAAGATAAGCCAAAAACCCAGGCGGCAAGGGGCAGGGGAGGGCCGAGGAAGGCGGCTTACCGTCGATCAAATCCTCGATCCGGCCGAAACCTTCATCCAGGGCCTGCCGGGTCTCAGACCAGCTCGCCGCCTCGGTCTCATACTCCGCCTTCAAGGCGGCTTCGCTGTCCTGCGCCGCCTGCAGGGCCGCCTTGTGGTTCTCCTCTTGGTCGGCCAGCTTCTTGGCTAGGCGATCCCGTTCCTGGACCAAGGCGGCGTGCTCGGCCTCCTTGGTATGAAGGGCGGCCTTCGCTTCGCCGAGCTCCTTCCTCAAGTCGGCGTTGGCCCCTGAAGACAAAGAAAGAGAAAAATTAATAAGGAAAGAGTCGTCAAGAAAGATCCGACCTGACTGCACCGCAGTCGGCCCGAATCTCGGGGACTACACCCAGTGGGTGCGCTGACGCGCCCCCACATGAGACAAACAAGATCAAGTACTTACTTCGGCTGTCGGCCAGGTCGTCGGTCCTCCGGCTCAACTCCCGAGCCTGGGAGTTGAAGGCGGCAGCACGGAGGTTGTGATATTCCTGAAAGTTCAGACAAAAAGCAAAGTAAGGTAGCCGTCGAGAAAGATCCGACCCGACTGCGCAGTAGTCGGCCTGAATCTCGGGGACTACACCCAGTGGGTGCGCTGACACGCCCCCACGGAAGAAATCAAGAAATCAAAAGCGGCCAAGAATGAAGGACTTACCCAAGATGGCGGCTCACGTCGTCAGGAACTCCTGGGTGAACTGTTGCAGCAGGGCGGCCTGAGCTTGCAGCCGGCTCCGGACCCCTTGAGCCGCCACATTCAGCTCGCCGGTCCCCCCGCTGGGAGTCCACTCGGACGTGGCAGTGCTGGCCGCCTCCAGATCTTCCGCCGACTGGCCTGCGCCCGCGACTCGGCGCAACTCCGGCGGAGCGGCGCCTCCCCCTGCGCGCCGGCTCGTCGTCGGCTGCACCTCGAGGCCGGCTCTGTTCTCCGGCTCACCTCCAGTCGGCCCCTCTGGCGCCGCTGACGATTGGCCGCCTTGGCCCGCTCCGGTTGGCGCTGCTGGCGGCGCTCTCCTCGCGAAGGCCACGGGGTCCTCCCCCCTCTCCATCAGCGGCGGGTCTTGGACGATCTCCTCCGCCAAAGGCAATGGGGTGTCGGGGGCTACGGCTCGGAGAGGAATGGCGAGCAGCGGAGGCTGGTTGCGCGAGCTTTCCGCCTCCGTCTCCGCGGTAGCCGCCTCCGTCTGGGCCTTGGCTGCCGCGTCGGCCTGCTCCCTCGCCGCCTGGGCGGCCGCCTTCTCCGCCGCCTCACGCTCCTCCCGCGCTTCGCGGGCGTTCCGCTCTGTGGCCTCCCTGAGATCGGCGCGGGGGTCCACGCGGCGGGAGCTCGAAGACCCTCCAGCTGGCCCCACGACGGAGCCGCCCGGACCCCGCTCAAGGGAAAGCGGCGCCCTGTCCAGCAGGCGAGAAAAAGTTAAGAAGAATATTCGAAGAGAAAGAGAATGATGAAAGGCATGCGACCAGGCAATCAGCGACTTACGCTGAAACCGCCTGAGGCTGCTTCACCGCCTTGTGGAAGCGGGCCGCCTTCGCGGCCGCCTCGTCTCGTTTTGTCGCCGCGGTGGAGGGCTTGGACTTCTTCGGCCGACTGCCGAAGAGGCCTGAAGCGGCCCGACGCTTCTGCGCGCCGCCGGCGGCCGGTGCGATGGATGAGCCCGCGCCCTGATAGTCGGCCACCGGCTGGCGGCGCGGGGCGACTTCGGCTTCAGCATCGTCCGACCAGTCCTCGAAGCTCGCGGTGAACCTTGAGCCTCCGGGCTCGGCGTTGTCCCCCACGACGGCGTCTTCCATGGCGGCCGCCCCCAAGTTCGGGCCGTCAACGTCCTCCTCCGTGCGGTCGGGGGCATACTGGCGTTCAATCCCTGCCGCCCCAGCCGGTGGAGGAAGAAGAGGGTTCTGCTCAAAAGAACCGACTGGTCAGAAGCCGGCCGTCACGAAGCCGGCTGACGACAAAAAGAAGATAGAGAGAGAAGCTTATCACGGGCGGAGGATTGGCGCGAGAATACGGCGCCTTGCCGTATTGCCAGTCCCCGGCGAGCTTGCAGTTGGCGATGTAATTAACCATGAGGGCCACCTCCGCGTGGGGCATTTCCCATGTGCTCAGCCGGCTTGGGTCGAAGCGGCCGTTCATCTGACACATCATATGGGGCCATCTTTGGAGAGGAAGAATCCGGCGCTCCACGAAGGCGGCCACCAAGTCGGCCCCGCGCAGGCCTTCCGACTGGATCATCACCCGAAGCCGGGAGACGGCGTCGTTCCCAGCCGGAGACAGTGACCGGGACCGGAAACCCCACGATGGCTGCCTCCCAGCCGGCGTGCCGGCTACGTAAGCCGGCAGGTTGATGTAGTCTCCTTGCTCGGCGACGTTCCTCACGTAGAAGTACGATTTTTGCCAGACCTTCACCGACTGGATTAGGGGGATGGACGGGAACGGATTGTTCTCGCTCGCCCTCCTCATGGCGATGAAGGCCCCGCAGGGTGCGGGCACGCCGGCGACGACGGTGCCGAGTTTGCTCTGGAAGAACTCTCCCCAGAGCTCCAGCGTGGGGAGCAGCCCCAAGAAGCCTTCACAGAGGGAGACGAAGGCCGACAGCAGCATCACTGCATTGAGCGTGAGGTGATGCGGCTGGAGGTTGTAGAACTCGAGGAAGGAGCGCATAAATCCGCTCGCCGGAAGGCCGAAGCCGCGCAGGCAGTGCGAGCGGAAGACGACCCGCTCGCCCTCCTCCGGCGCTGGCGAGATCTCCGTCTCCAGCGCCAGGCGGACCTGCACGAGGTTGGCGCCGGGCAGGCGCCGAGTCTGGCGGAGGAACTCCACATGGTCTTCATGGACGTTGGAGCCGTCCCACGAGCTTGACAACGCCATGGGAGCGAGGCGATGTGGAGACGCGGCGGCGCTGAGACGGGAGGCTGCGCCGGCAACAAGAGGAAGAAACGAGGATTAGGAGGGGCGGAGCGAGAGAGAGCGTGCGAACCTCTGTCGCTCTCCCTCCTCCCCCTACTTATAGGCTCGCGTGGCGGAGCCGAGGAGGCGTGGCGTGGGGAAGCGTGGGGATCGATCGTGCCCACTCCCCACGTCCCGCGATTGTTGAGCCTTAACAGTGAAACAAAACTGCCTCAGGAAGGCGAGCGGCCCCTGTGGGCCACGGAAGATCCGCGCCCGGACCAAGGCTCGCGAGTGGTGGGCCCGGGCCTGCGGCGGCGTCACGTCGCGTGCGTGCGCTCGTCGGATCTCGCTGCCACGTGGCCGCGGGAGGGCCCGTGGTCAGCACGCAGGTCCCCCCTCCTCCCGCCTACAAGACGCGGGGCTCTCTGAAGTCGACATACGCCCGCAAAGCTGGCTCTTCAGGATGGAAGCTGACTAAGCTTCTCGTCCCCCTGCTCGCCTCGGAGCTCGATCAGCATCGGGGACTACTGTCGGAGGAAATAGCCATGGGTAGCCTAGCCGGCTTCCCCTGGCCCTTCTGAAAAAATCACGAGCCCGTCCGGCTCTCAAGAATCCAAGACATGGAGCCGCCTCCCCCGTGCTGGATGCCACCCAGGCCAGCTCGAAGAAGGCGGCCCAACTTTTCCCCTCATGAAGAAAACCATGGGAGGCCGACTCGAAGAAGCCGGCTCCAAGATGTCGGCTCCAAGAAGCCGGCCATGAGGAGGCCGGCTCCAGGAGGCCGGCTCCCATAAAGCGGTCGAGACCATACCCTCAAAGTTTGCATCCACCTAGCGGTGATGAGACGGGGCGTGGCTACAGTAAAGCCTGCCACCCCCGAATCCCGGAGCACGCCTGGCACAGTGCGCCGTACGGAGTGGCCATGACCCGTCCGGCGCGGCACTGTTGCCATGTTGACCCTGATGTCATCCATTACGGGCTACCAGTACGGCCCACGGGCGGTGGGCCCCCTCGGGCAGAGAGACACCCAAAGGTGGCCTGGCCTCCCCCAGTCGGCCCGAGACGGGGCCGGCTCCCCGCAGCCGGCCCGCTTCTCCCCTCGAAGAAGACGCCCCATTAAGGAGACAAGACGCGGTAAGGCTACAGTAATCGCCCGCCGGACGGCGGCACTGTAGCCACGCTTACCTCGACGAAGCCCTCGTCATCAGGATGAGGCAACAGTGACCTGCCATCGACAAGACCCTTGGCAGTGGGGCCTGCCTGTTGCCAAAGAGTTGGTAGCCGGCGGGACCCACTAGCCGGCGGGCCCCAGCAGTCGGTGCAGAAGCCGGCGAGCGCGGTCACAGACGGCTGGGCCCCGCGCCCAGTCGGATTACCATTGTACCCCCGGGGTAGGCCTATATAAACCCCCCGGGGCACCCATGCAAAGGGTTGGACCCCCTGCTAGTTCTAGACACCCCGCAAGGAGAAGAAGTAGGCTAGCCATGCCCTTCTTCCTCCTCCCACCAAAACCGCTCGAGGAGCATTGTGTACCTACTTGTTCATCTAGTGATCATGCGGAGACCCCGCAGAGCAGCAGTAGGGGTGTTATCTCCACGGAGAGCCCCGAAGCTGGGTAAGATTCGCCGGCGTGCATGTCTTCGCCTTATCCCGTTTCCAGGCACCGGGGATGTCTTACTGGCTCCCACAATGATAAGCCACCCGTTGGCATATGTCGCACCTACCACCCGACACATCCAATGTTTATTAATTTTAATGCATGTACATGGCTGTTGTCGCTCTCTAGTTGGTCGCTTCCCAGTCTTTTGCTAGCCTTCACTTGTACTAAGCGGGAATACTGCTTGTGCATCCAATCCCTTAAACCCCAAAGTTATTCCAGATGAGTCCACCATACCTTCCTATATGCGGTATCTACCTGTCGTTCCAAGTAAATTTGTATGTGCCAAACTCTAAACCTTGAAATAAACATTCTGTTTTGTATGCTCGAATAGCTCGTGTATCAACAAAGGTTGTCCTCATCTTCCGTGTTAGGCGGGTTATTCTCAAGAGGAGTGGACTCCGCTCCTCACTCACGAGAAAATGGCTGGTCACCGGGATGCCCAGTCCCATGCTTTATGCAAACTAAATCAAAATTAATTGCAAACAAAACTCCCCTGGGACCTGATGTATGTTGGAGGCACTCGTTGTTTCGAGCAAGCCATGGATTGATGCTTGTTGGTGGAGGGGGAGTATAAACTTTACCATTCTGTTTGGGAACCGCATATAATGTGTTTAGCATGGAATATATCGCCGTCTCTTAGTTGTTACGTTGACAATGAAAGTATACCTCTCAAAATACAATTTATCTCTATTTCAAAATCGAGCTTTGGCACCTCTACAAATCCCTGCTTCCCTCTGCGAAGGGCCTATCTATTTACTTTTATGTTGAGTCATAACCCTCTTATTAAAAAGCACTAGCTGGAGAGCACAGCTGTCATTTGCATTCATCACTATTAATCTATGTTGCGTATGACTATGATTGGATCTCTTTTACCATGAATTACAATGTCTAGTCAGTCCTTGATCTTTAAAGGTGCTCTGCATTTATGTTTTGCGGTCTCAGAAAGGGCTAGCGAGATACCATCTTGTTATATCATATTATGATTGTTTTGAGAAAGTGTTGTCATCCAAGAATTATTATTATGACTTGCTAGTTGATTATGCTATTGATATGAGTAATTACGAGACATGAGAATTAGTGCAAATGTGGTTAGTTATGATCTATGCTGAAAACTTGAATGCTGGCTTGACATAGTTACAACAACAAGAGCAAACAGAGTTTGTAAAAGTTTTTCTTTCTGTCTTTCAGTTTGTCAACTGAATTGCTTGAGGACAAGCAAGGGATTAAGCTTGGGGGAGTTGATACGTCTCCGTCGTATCTAATTTTCCAAACACTTTTTCCCTTGTTTTGGACTCTAACTTGTATGATTTGAATGGAACTAACCCGGACTGACGCTGTTTTCAGCAGAATTACCATGGTGTTGTTTTATGTGCAGAAAACAAATATTCTCGGAATGACCTGAAACTCCATGGGAGGTCTTAGAAAAAATAATAAAAATTCCTCACCAAATATGAAGACCAAGGGGCCCACACCATTTCCACGAGGGTGGGGGTGCGCCCCCCTACCTCGTGGCCCCCCTGGAGACCCTCCGACGCCAACTCCAACTCTATATATTTGCTTTCGGAGAGAAGAAATCATCGTGTTTTACGATACGGAGCCGCCGCCAAGCCCTAAAACCTCTTGGGAGGGCTGATCTGGAGTCCGTTTGGGGCTCCGAAGAGGGGGATTCGTCGCCGTCGTCGTCATCAACCATCCTCCATCACCAATTTCATGATGCTCACCGCCGTGTGTGAGTAATTCCATCATAGGCTTGGTGGACGGTGATGGGTTGGATGAGATTTATCATGTAATCGAGTTAGTTTTGTTAGGGTTTGATCCCTAGTATCCATTATGTTCTGAGATTGATGTTGCTTTGACTTTGCTATGCTTAATGCTTGTCACTAGGGCCCGAGTGCCATGATTTCAGATCTGAACCTATTATGTTTTCATGAATATATGTGAGTTCTAGATCCTATCTTGCAAGTCTATAGTCACCTACTATGTGTTATGATCCGACAACCCCGAAGTGACAATAATCGGGACCACTCCCGGTGATGACCATAGTTTGAGGAGTTCATGTATTCACTATGTGCTAATGCTTTGTTCCGGTTCTCTATTAAAAGGAGGCCTTAATATCCCTTAGTTTCCAATAGGACCCCGCTGCCATGGGAGGGTAGGACAAAAGATGTCATGCAAGTTCTTCTCCATAAGCACGTATGACTATATATGAAATACATGCCTACATTACATTGACGAATTGGAGCTAGTTCTGCGTCACCCTATGTTATGACTGTTACATGATGAACCGCATCCGGCATAATTATCCATCATTGATCCGGTGCCTACGAGTTTTCCATATACTAGTTTACGCTTATTTACTTTTCCGCTGCTACTATTACAATCACTACAAAATACCAAAAACATTACTTTTGCTGTCTTTACTTTTGTTGCCGCTACCACCACTATCATATTACTTTGCTACTAAACACTTTGCTGCAGATACTAAGTTTCCAGGTGTGGTTGAATTGACAACTCAGCTGCTAATACTTGAGAATATTCTTTGGCTCCCCTTGTGTCGAATCAATAAATTTGGGTTGAATACTCTACCCTCAAAAGCTGTTGCAATGCCCTATACTTGTGGGTTATCACAGCCTCTCTTTTAAATCATTTCAACGGTGTTTCTTTTGAGTTGGCCCTAACCCACAGGTCTTTTCCCAGGATCTTACCTGACTCTTCTCTTTTTCCCGGCGTTACTCTCAAATTCTTTTCCAAGTTTGACGTAAGAATGAGTTATCATCAGTCAAATGCATTTCTCCATGATCTTTCAAATTCTTTCATCGTTGGTTCAACCTTTCCAATTTAAATTCCGGAGTGTCTCAATAATTCTTGGTGGTGTTTCTCGTCGTCATTCTCAGCATTTGAAGACCGAAGAAGAGTTTTTCCTCCATATCTTATCCTCTCTCTCAAAGGTTCGTGGTTCTAGTGTGAGGCCATCCTCTCATAATTGTTTTTGATTGTGAGAATTCTTTTCACCCATCCGGAGTAATTCAGGAGTATTTTTTTCCATTTTGATTATCCGGAGGCCATCATCTCAGAAGTATCCATTCCATCTTTCAGCTCTCGGTCTTGAATTCTTCCGGTGCATCATTCAAGTATTCTCTAATCAGCTCGGGATCTCTTCTTTCACTTGCATCTAAATTCTCTTAAGTATCCTCATTCGTTCTCTAATTGTTACCGGTGATTCATCCCTTTACTTCGTTCATTTCCAATTCTTACGGTGATTCGTTCAAGATTTCTTCTCCTTCGTTATCATTCAGATTCATTCGTTGTTCCCAAATCCTACTGGTGGTTCGTTGAAGTCTTTTCTCTAGTTTGCCCTATATCTATCTTAATCCTGTTCATCGAGAATAAGTAGTATGCCAAATCCGCTGCTTGTCATCAATTTAAATTGGTGAAGGATAAGCATAACATAATTCTTATTTTTTTGTTTTGTTCATCCAAGTGATTAATTCCTTATTCCAGAGGCTCATCAAATTCTTGTTTCCATTTGTTCATCTTTTGTTTTCCGGAGTCCCAAGTTCTCTCAATTATCTCGTCACGGAGATCCATCTAAATCATTACAAATTTTCACCTTGTGTTTTCAATTTCCCTTTCTTCTTGTTATCCTTTTGTTACCGGAGATATTTAGGGATGTTCTACATGGTGGTTCATCAAAGATTTAATTCCTTCTCGAAGTGTTCATCGAGATTCTTTTCTAAGGAGCTTAAGTTTCTTCATCTTGCAATCCGGAGTGCAATTCTTTCTTCCGTATCATTGGAGGTGGTATTATGTCATTCTTGATAATTTGAGTTCATGTTTCATGATTCACATGTTGTTAAGAATGAGGTATTTTAAATCCATCAATCTCTTCGGTGGAGTTATCTTGTGTCATGTTTCACCTAAAGCCTTACCTAAGGATTGTTGCTATCTATGGTGCTTATAAATGATCCAAGTTCTTCATCTATCCTCCTGGTGAAATAAGTTTCTCATCTCCTTGTTTATGTCAATTCAATCTGTTGTTTTCGCTACTAGCAGAATTTCACCTCAGATTTGAGATGTTCTCAATAAGCCCACAACAAGCTTACTCTTTCGTTGTTGGTTTCCAACAACTCCGTTCGACCCTTCTCCTAAGTATGCCTTTTCAAGCTCTTTTGTGACAGAAGTTGGCTTTTTCTTCTCCATCCTTTTATCTCAATTATCTATATTCTATTCTTTCTCCCAGAGGTCTAGTGATGTTGCTCTTTTCACTCCTCATCTCGGTTTGGCAAGACCATATTCTTTCCTCTACCAATCCTTTTCCAACTGGAGTGTCGTGTTTTCACTCAAGTATCTTCTCATCTTATCAAGTTCTTATTCAATTCTTTTTTCATTTCAATCGGGGTGCTGCCCGAAGTTGTTCTTCCTTGTTCCTCTTCTTTACTAACGGAGGTTTTCAACTTTGTTCACCTTCGTTGTATTGTTTCTTTCAAATTGACTTAACCTTTGCAAGGTTCTTGGTTTCACTCATTGGTCAAAGAAGCAACTTAGTTTTATCTCTTCTCTTTCCCTTCCATTTTTTCCCTTCGGTGCCATTCTAGATCTCAGGACGAGATCCTTTCCTAGTGGTGGAGTGTTGTAACGCCCCAAGACCGGAGCTTCAGATGCCTTCCAGGGTTTCCAGGTTTCCTGGGGTGATTTGTTCGGTTCGTTGCATTCATCATTGCATCATGTGCATTGCATCATGTCATCATGCCATTAATATTGCAACCGTTTCAAAACTCTTTTAAATAAATCGTATGGATTATCGATCCATTTAAATCGAGGGAAGGATGACTTATCTTTATAACATATGCTCCCGATATTAGTGGAGCTATTATAAAATATTCCATTTATTTGGAATCACCCATACACACACTTGCAAATATTTCCCATGTCTTTTCTACTTCAAGTTTGACTTCAAACCTTGCCCGCACTCCTCTTCCGAGGTTCCTCCAAAAATTCTCAACATTTTTGGATACTCCTAAAACCTTGTCCTAGTTCAAACCCATTTGAAATAAATTTGAATGAGTTTGAATTCTTATCGTTCAATCTTGCCACTTCTAATTTTCTCGGACCAAACATATTTTTGTGAGTCCAAGAAAATTAACCGCTTGTCCAAATTCTTCTTCAACCTTCTCCTCTGTCCTTTTTCCTTTCTTTTAGTTCTCTGTTTTTTTATAAAAAAACAAAGGAGTGAGGGAGAGAGAGTAGCCCAGCTGGCCACTTGGGCCTCAGTCCAGGCCGGCCCGCTTCCCCTATCCTCCCTAAGGCTCAGCCCGCCTCCTCTCGATCCCCTGCCGAAACCCTAGCACCCTGGCCGATCCTCCTCTTCCCCCGTACCTTTTCCACCCAGCGCCACCAGAGGCCAGACTCCAAGCCCCATCTCCCTCGATCCCCTCCATCTTCATGTCGCCGCCTCGCTTCGCTAGGGAGAGGAGCTCCCCAATGCTCAATCCCCTTCTCCGGCCTCCCAGATGACTTGCGCCCTTGGGCCACCGTCGGACCTGCTCCCTTCGCGCCAAGGTCGCCGTTGCCGCTTCCCTGCTTCCTCTAGGTGCCTCTCGCAGCTACCGCCATGGATCCGAGCTCGGAGCTCCGCTGCTTCCTCGGCTCTGCGTCGTCCTCTCGTTCCTCGCCTGCATCGCTGTCGTGCCCGTCGCTCGTCTGACCGCGACCAACACCTGAACCTGCTGCTGCTCTATTGCGAGCCACCGTACATCGCCGCTGCGCCGTTGCACGACGCCACTAGCAACCTCCCGCCTCGCCTGCCTCCTGTGTCCATCGCCATCGCGGCCTCAACCTCCATGGACGGGGCTGTCCCCAGCAGCATGCTGTCTCCCTCACCTCCTACGCCGTCTTCCCTCGCACCGGCCGCTACCTTGCCTCCGACCGGATCCGTCTTCACTGCCAGCCTGGAGCACTGTGACGTGATCCCCTGCTCCGGCAAGCCCCTACTGCTGCCTCCATCGAAGGCTGCCAAGGTCATCTGCTTGGCCCCGATGACTTTTGACTCATGTGCACGCCCCGCGTCATGCACCTCCACTTGTTGTTGCTGTTGACGTCAAGCTTGACCCCAAACAGGGAATAACGCTAACTACCAGGTCAACGAGGACCGCCCAGTTTGTCTTCTGCCGTCTCTGGAATCGCCAAGTCCCTCGACGACAAGTTCTTCTCCGAACGTGTATGACTACAGCCGGTGTGCATTGTTGTCAAGTCCGACTACGACAAACGACTACACGATGAGATGCCAAGTACCACTACACCCGAAGACCTCGAACCCGTCAAGTCCGACAACGATTGTGTACAACTACCGACGACGTGCATGTTCCAAGTACCCTCTTCGGATCGCCATGTTCGACTACCGATGACATATACCACTACCATCGCCGAGATCGCTAGAACCTCCACTTCCCCTTCAAAACGTGTACCACTACCTCCGTCCGAACGTCTACAAAACATGTACCTTTGGCCCTCGAAGACCCGTGGATGTCAAGTTCCTTGTTTTGACCCCGAACACCTATGGAGTGTGAACATCTACGAAGCGAGAGTGACTACTTCCACTACCGCCGTCGCGAGAATGCCTACTTCCCTCTACGAACTTGATCCGTTCCGATAAGGTACGCTTCGAAAGGTATAACCATCGACACGACCGTCCGTGGACCGAATGCATGTTATGTGATACAAGATGAACCCCGTGTTTGCAGCATGCCCGTTTGTTACGTGCATGACCCTCGGTTGCCATGCCACCGACACATGGGACACCTGGTATCCGGGAGCGCCCCACCTTCTTTTGCTCGCTCCCGCCACTTCCTTTTGCACCGGTATCTCTATGAGCTACCAGAACCGATATGTTGCCGTGGCATCACTTTCGGATTCGTTACCGTGGCACCCCTTTCGTTTCCGCCACGATGACAAATGCCTCATATCTTATCATGCCAACATTTTCATAAATATTGCATAAAACTTGCTCATGTCATCCGCATCATGATAACAACAACTAAAATGTTTAAAATTGTTGTTTGCTTTAAATTGCTAATGCATATGGGGATTTACCGTATTTGTTGTTTGTTATATCCGGCCCCATTTAAATTGTTTAGATGTTGTAGTGTTGTTATGCCTCACCTCTTTCCATGTTAATCAACATTTAATATTGTTGGGTACTTAAATGAGAACGAACTAAATAACTTGTTGTGGTGTTTTGTCAATATGCAACTCGTCGCATATTGATCTCCACTTAATTTGTAGAATTGCTTGTGCACTTTGCCAGGCCATGCCTCATTAATCCGGACATGCATCATACTTGATAGTGCATCATGCCATGCTTATGTGGTGGTTGTTTACTATGTTGTTTGCTCCTTTCCGGTGTTGCTTCTTCGGGTTAGTTCCGATAACGTCACGTTTGTGAGGATTCCTTTGACTTCATCCATTTGTGTTCTTCATGGACTCGTTCTTCTTCCTTGCGGGATCTCAGGCAAGATGACCATACCCTCGAAATCACTTCTATCTTTGCTTGCTAGTTGCTCGCTATTTTGCTATGCCTATGCTGCGATACCTACCACTTGCTTATCTTGCCTCCCATATTGTTAAGCCAAGCCTCTAACCCACCTTGTCCTAGCAAACCGTTGCTTGGCTATGTTACCGCTTTGCTCAGCCCTTCTTATAGCGTTGTTAGTTGCAGGTGAAGAATGGAGTTTGTTCCTTGTTGGAACATGGATATTCTGTTGGGATATCACAATATCTCTTATTTAAATTAATGCATCTATATACTTGGTAAAGGGTGGAAGGCTCGGCCTTATGCCTGGTGTTTTGTTCCACTCTTGCTGCCCTAGTTTCCGTCATATCGGTGTTATGTTCCCGGATTTTGCGTTCCTTACACGGTTGGGTTATAATGGGAACCCCTTGACAGTTCGCCTTGAATAAAACTCCTCCAACAATGCCCAACATTGGTTTTATCATTCGCCACCTAGCCTCTTTTTCCCTTGGGTTCCACGGACTCAAGGGTCATCTTTATTTAAACCCCCCCGGGCCAGTGCTCCTCTGAGTGTTGGTCCACCTTGTCAGCCGCCGGTGGCCACCAGGGGCAACTCTAGGCTAGCCTACCGAAAGTTTGGACAATCTGAGTGTGCCCTGAGAACGAGATATGTGTATGTAACACCCCGGATGTAACTTACCCAATATGTATTCCAACTCTTGCCGTTTCCGGCATTAAGTTATTTTATTTTCTCGGGTTCGGATTTTTGTCTCCGTGTGTTGTTGTCGTTGTCATGCATCTCATATCATGTCATCATGTGCATTGCATTTGCATACGTGTTCATCTCTTCCATTCGAGCATTTTCCCCCTTGTCCGTTTTGCATTCCGGCGCTTCGTTCTCCTCTGGTGATCTTTTCTACCTTTGTGTGGGGATTAAACATTTCCGGATTGGACCGAGACTTGCCAAGCGGCCTTAGTTTACTACCGGTAGACCGCCTGTCAAGTTTCGTACCATTTGGACTTCGTTTGATACTCCAACGGTTAACCGAGAGACCGAAAAGGCCTCGTGTGTGTTGCAGCCCAACACCCCTCCAATTTGGCCCAAAACCCACCAAAACCCTCTCCATCATCTAGAGCGTTCGATCACGATCGCGTGGCCGAAAACCGCACCTCATTTGGACTCTCCTAGCTCCCTCTATGCCTATTTATACACCACCCTCCCGAAATTCGCGGATCCCCTCTTCCGAACCCTAAAAAATCCACCTCGCGCCGGCCGGACACGTCCGCCGCCCCACCCGGGCCAATCCCGCGCTGCCATGTGGCGCAGCCCGTGCCCACATCGCCGCCAGCGCCGCCGGCCCGTCAGGCCTGCGCGGGGCCCTCACGGCCCGCGCACCCACCGCCGCCCGCCGCCCGATCCGCCGCTCGTCCTCCTCGTGGCCGGTCGCCGTCTCCGCCGCCCAGGTCGCCGGCCGCCGCCCCGCTCTCCGTCCGGCGAGGGAGCTCGTCGCCGGACCCGTCCCCGCGCCTCCTCGCCGCCGGATCCGGCCGGATCTACTCCTCCTCCGCCTCCCCGACCACTCTCCAGCGCCGCCCCGCGTCCACGCCGCCGGCCAAGGCCGCTACGCTCCGGTCAACCTCGATTCACGCGAGAACCCTAGATCTGCAGGTCCAAATTTTCTTCCAAGTCCCCGTTTTCCCAGATCCATATGCCCTATTCCATCGTGCCGTAACTTTGCATCCGTAACTCTGTTTTGGGCATATAGCATATAAAAGTGTTCGTCTCAGAGAGCACATCATTTCATTCCATTGCATCATTTTCATTTGAGTTCATATTGATGCCCGAAATGCCGTTAGAAGAGGGCTACTTGAGTTAATTGTCAGATCTGCTTCTCTATTTAGTTATTTGTCATTTTTGCCATGATTATTGTGTGCATGATATGCCCATGAGCTCTACATATGCTTTGTTAAGGGGTTTTGCCATCTTTCCAGAGGTGCAACCCATGTATTTTTGTGATGTGTGTGGTGACTAGCACAAGCTTACAAAGTGAGGCACTTGGTAATTCTGATTTCAGGGACTTAGCATTTCCACTAAGTCCTTGAGCTGGTTATCTCATATGGCCATATGTTCATGTTGTTTCCTAGTGATCCGTGCCTCTTTTGAGGATGATCAGTAAGGGGGTTTTCTTAATCTTGTAGTGCTCTATCCATACATGTCTTTGTTTGCAATTATGGAGCACCCTAGCTTGAGTCAATCGAGCTCTACTTTTGCTACTTCGTGAATCTGGGCAGATTGTCTACTTGTTAGCGATTTTGCCAAGGATGTTGCAGTTGATCCGTGCAAGCTATGCTATTGTTCTTGCCATGTCTAGCTTTAATTTTGTGTATTATTGATGGGTGTATGATTAGCTTGTCATGAATTGCTCCGTAGTGAATGCATCGAGCTCGTAAACATGCCTACTTGATATCTGTTTTCAGCATGCTCCAGTTTTCACTAAGTCTGAGAACTGATTATGTTTTTTCCATGTTCACATGCTTGCAATTGTATTTTCTGATCCCTTTTGGCTCAAGGTCACTAAGGGACTTTTGTTAGGCTCTTTGAGTAGCTCCATGCCATGCTTTACTTTGCCATGTTCAGGTCCTGTAGCATGTAGTTTTGATGTTCCGAAGAGTGCTATCTGATCTGAAATTCCAGACAAGTGTTAATTTCACTAACTCTGAGATCTGTTTACCATATGCATTTTTGCCATGCTTGTTTTAACCTGTTAATGGATGATTTGGCTGTAGCTCAGTGCTAGACTTTTGTTAAGCATCTTGAATGCATCACTGCCATGTATTTTGTTGTCATGTTTGGGTGCTTTAGCATGTTCATCTTGTTGCATTTAGATGGCTACTTGTTGTAAATCGCAGAACGTGGTCATATTTGAATTGCTTGCCATTTCCAAACCGTAACTCCGATTCGAGCGTTCTTTATATCGTTTTCAAGCGATTTCATCTCATCTTTCCAGTGGAACACTTGGATTTCCAAGTTGAGGCCAGGTTCATGCATCCCTTGTCAAATCTTGCATATGCACCCCGCATCGCATCCCGCATAGCACACCATCCTTGCATCATATTGTTTGATCCTTGCACATGGTTGATTGTGTCCTTGTTGCTTGTTTGTCTTGTTTGGGTAGAGCCGGGAGATGAGTTCGCTAACGAGGAGCCCATTGAGTTTGCTTTCGAGGATCCAGTCAACTCTGACAACTTTGCAGGCAAGATGATCATACCCTCGAAATCACTACTATCTTTGCTATGCTAGATTGCTCGCTCTTTTGCTATGCCAATGCTACGATGCCTACCACTTGCTTTCAAGCCTCCCAAATTGCCATGTCAAACCTCTAACCCACCATGTCCTTGCAAACTTTTGATTGGCTATGTTACTGCTTTGCTCAGCCCCTCTTATAGCGTTGCTAGTTGCAGGTGAAGATTGGAGACCGTTCCTTGTTGGAACTTTATTTACTTGTTGGGATATCATTATATTGCCATGTTATCTTAATGCATCTATATACTTGGTAAAGGATGGAAGGCTCGGCCTCTCGCCTAGTGTTTTGTTCCACTCTTGCCGCCCTAGTTTCCGTTATATCGGTGTTATGATCCCGGATTTTGCGTTCCTTACGCGGTTGGGTTATAATGGGAACCCCTTGATAGTTCGCCTTGATTAAAGCTTTTCCAGCAATGCCCAACTTTGATTTTACCATTTGCCACCTAGCCTCTTTTCTCTTGGGTTTCCGGAGCCCGAGGGTCATCTTATTTTAGCCGCCCGGGCCAGTGCTCCTCTGAGTGTTGGTCCAACCGAGCGATTCGGGGCTACCAGGGGCAACTCGAGGCTGGCCTACCCGACGTCTGGCTCATCTTAGTGTGCCCTGAGAACGAGATATGTGCAGCTCCTATCGGGATTTGTCGGCACATTCGGGCGGTGTTGCTGGTCTTGTTTTAACCTGTCGAAGTGTCTTGAAGAACCGAGGTACCGAGTCTGATCGGAACGTCTCGGGAGGAGGTCTATTCCTTCGTTGACCGTGAGAGCTTGTCATAGGCTAAGTTGGGACTCCCCTGCAGGGATTTGAACTTTCGAAAGCCGTGCCCGCGGTTATGGGCAGATGGGAATTTGTTAATGTCCGGTTGTAGATAACTTGAACCTTAATCTAATTAAAATGAATCGACCGTGTGAGTTACCGTGATGGCCTCTTCTTGGCGGAGTCCGGGAAGTGGACACGGTGTTGGAGTAATGTCTGCACAGGTTGTCCTCTAGTTTTGCATTCGCGCTTTGCACCCTCTTCTCGCTCTCTTTTGCGAACAGGATAGCCACCATATATGCTAGTCGCTTGCTGTAGCTCCACATATATTTTTACCTCGCCTTACCTATAAGCTTAAATAGTCTTGATCGCAAGGGTGCGAGATTGCTGAGTCCCTTTGGCTCACAGATTACTATTACACCAGATGCAGGGCCTGATGATTCCGCTCCAGGTGACGCGCTCGAGCTCAAGTGGGAGTTCGACGAGGACTCTCAACGTTACTATGTTTCCTTTCCTGATGATCAGTAGTGGTGCCCAGTTGGGGGTGATCGGGACCATGTCGCATGTTGGGTTATCTTTTATTTTGGCGCCGTAGTCGGGCCATGAGTGTTTGGATGATGTAATGTTATTTATGTACCTTGATTGACGTGGCGAGTGTAAGCCAACTATGTTATCTCCCATTTTATTATTATATTACATGGGATGTTGTGAAGATTGCCTAACTTGCGACATATGCCTTCAATACGATTATGCCTCTAAGTCGTGCCTCGACACGTGGGAGATATAGTCGCATCGAGGGTGTTACAAGTTGGTAATCAGAGCCTTGCCTGACCTTAGAAGCCCCATTGCTTGATCGTTATTAGCGGCCGAGTTGTGTCTAGAAAAATGTTTTGAGTCATTTAGGAATTATATATCGGAGAGTTTAGGAATTCTTTTTACTTCCCAGTCTCCTCATCGCTCTGGTAAGGCATCCTGACGTAGAGTTTTGACTCTTCTCTTCTCAAATTTCACTAAAAAAAATTTAGGATCACGCGGGCATCTTGGAATCGTTCCGATGGTTTTATGACGAGAACATTGTCTTGGTGCCTCCTGTCAGGGGTTTTGTGGAAGTGTCCCGGGGAGTTGAGCTCTGAGGTGTTGTCATCATAATTTTATCGTTGCAGTTCTGGAATACCTGAGTTTAGTACGCCGACATCGAAAATCTCTTTTATGCAGTTCATTGGTGAGATAACCTCGATGCCACCCAGTACTGGGGCGGGAGTTCGGGAGTATCGCCATAACTTGTATAACGGATGCTTTTCGAAGGTTGAGGTAGATGGTTTCCGAAGTTTTTCTCGGTTATGTGTTGAAGGATGGATACAGCTGGATGTAGAATTTGCTAGATTTGGGTGAGATATTATGCTTCCCCTGTATCCCCAACACCTGATTGCATAACCGGAAAGGTTCGGGAGTTTCATAGGTGGGAATTCTCGTAGCTCTAGTTCTTCTTCCACGGATATTTGGTTTGAGATTGGGATTTCTTACCGATTATTCATTCTTGATCCGTACCTTGTTGATTTATTTCTCTACCTTAATTCTAAGTGGCTTCTCAATTTATGGATACGTGACCATTTCAAGAGGAATGCATTCGTTCATTTTGTTCGGATGTGAAGACTATATGTTGCAATTTTCATTCCGTTGGATTCAGCTTCTATATTTGTCTATCAATGTGCTAATGGATGTCAACCTCTTCAGGATGGCTCCTCCAACGCGCATGACTCCGAATCCTGATCCAACACCACCTCCACCTCCTCCGAAGGCATGGCAAGCCGTGATGGCCGCAACCAATGCAAACACACAGTTGATCATGCAAATTATCCAAGAGCGCAATCAAGGCAACCAAGGGAACCAAGGCAACAATCAGAATCACTTTGCTACACTCAACCAGTTCCTTGCTAACGGGCCAAAGACTTTCAGCAATTGTGTTGAGGCAACTGATGCTGACGATTGGCTTGTGGATCTATGCAAGCATTTCGAGTGCAGTAACGTCAGGCCTGAGGACTTTGTCAAGTTCGCTTCCTTCCAACTCAAAGATCAAGCTGCAGAATGGTTCCAGCAGTACAAGGATTCCAGAGGTGGACGTGTGATCACTTGGGATGAATTCCGTCAAGATTTCAGAGCTCATCATATTCCTCAAAGCGTGGTTGAAAGCAAGCGTGAGGAATTCCGCAACCTGAAGCAAGGCTCTTTGTCTGTCTATGACTACAACAAGTTGTTTCAGAAGCTCGCCCGTTTTGCCAAGCAGGACGTCCCTAATGAGAAGAGCATGATATACCAGTTCAGGGGTGGTCTCAAAGAAGAAATTCAGCTAGCTCTTGTCCTCTTTGAGCCCTTGAGGTACGATGAGTTCTACAACATGGCACTAAAGCAAGAGGCTGCTCAACTGAGGTGTGATGCTTCCAAGAAGCGAGTCAGAGATGTTACTCCTTCTTCCTCTACTCAAGTGGCCAAGCAGCAGAAGTATTGGCTTCCTCCTCCTCCGTTCCGTCAGCCGTTTCAGCAGAAGAGCAAAGGTGGCAGTGGATCTTCCCACCCACCCAACCCTGGCTTTCAGAACAAGACTTCGTCTCAAGCTCCAAGATCGAGTGCTCCATACCACCGTCCGCTTTCAGAGGTCATGTGCAACAAGTGCCAACAGAAGGGTCACTATGCCAACAAGTGTTTCAACCAGAGGCGTCTTCCTCCTCCTCCTCCTGTCAGATCAGCAAGTACAGC
The DNA here is from genome assembly GCF_003073215.2 of Triticum urartu. NCBI lineage: Eukaryota > Viridiplantae > Streptophyta > Magnoliopsida > Poales > Poaceae > Triticum > Triticum urartu. The sequence continues at coordinate 156,570,281 of NC_053023.1, read as the reverse complement.
TGTGGTCAAGCATAACCCCAAGTCCGCCAAGGCCAACTTGATGAATGCAGCTCAGGCAGAGGACTCATCAGATGTCATTATGGGTAACCTTCCTGTTAATGTTATTCCTGCAAAAGTTCTTTTTGACATGGGTGCATCGCATTGTTTCATCTCGAGACCATTTGTTTCTAAGCATGAGTTGCCTTTACAAGACTTGCCTAGACAGTTATGTGTTGTTTCTCCGGGTAAATTCATGAATGCAAGCGCTATCGCCCCAGATGTTACTATCACGTTGGGCGACTACAAGTTTCTCTCTTCTCCGGTGGTTCTTGGTAACTCAGATATTGATCTTATTCTCGGGATGGATTGGCTTTCTAAGCACAAGGCGCATCTTGATTGTGCAGCCAGGCAGATTCAATTGACTCATTTGTCTGAGGATGTAATTGTCTTTGCCGCTCGTGATGATACAATCCGTCTGTTTTCTCTCAATGAGAAGGGTGAACTGGATGCTATCTCGCAGATTCCAGTCGTTTGTGAATATCAAAACGTCTTTCCAGAAGAGCTTCCAGGAATGCCTCCGCACCGGTCAGTTGAATTCGTTATTGATCTTGAGCCTGGCACAGAACCAGTGTGCAAGCGTCCTTACAAGCTCGGACCTGAAGAGTTGAAGGAGATGAAGAAGCAACTCGATATTCAAGAAAGAATGGGTCTCATCCGGCCTAGTTCTTCTCCGTGGGGTTGTGGTGTTCTTTTTGTGAAGAAGAAGGATGGAATGGACCGACTTTGTGTTGATTACCGTCCATTGAACAAGAAGACCATCAAGAACAAATACCCACTTCCCAACATCAACGAGCTGTTCGAACAACTCAAAGGTGCCCAAGTATTCTCCAAGCTTGATCTCCGTATGGGTTATCATCAGATTCGTATCCGTGAGCAAGATATTCCCAAGACGGCTTTCAGGACAAGCTATGGTTCATACAAATACACTGTCATGTCTTTTGGCCTCGTCAACGCTCCTCCGACGTTCTCTCGCATGATGAACTTCATCTTCAACGCCTACACCAATGACTTCGTTTTGGTCTATCTCGACGACATTCTGGTTTTCTCGAAGAACAAGGAAGATCATACCAAGCACTTGCGTTTGGTGCTTGATAAGTTGAGGGAACACCAGTTCTACGCCAAGTTCTCCAAGTGCAAATTTTGGCTCGAGTAGGTTCTTTATCTTGGTCATATCATCTCTGCCAAGGGCATTGCGGTGAATCCTGAGAAGGTGTCTGCAATTGTGAATTGGGAACCTCCTCAGAATGTGAAGCTGTAGGGGAACGTTGCAGAAAACAAAATTTTTCCTACTCGTTTCACCAAGATCCATCTAGGAGTTCATCCAGCAACGAGTGATTAGATGCATCTACATACCTTTGTAGATCGCGAGCGGAAGCGTTCGAAGAACGGGGTTGATGTAGTCGAACACAACGTGATTCAAATCACCGGAGATCCTAGTACCGAACGGACGGTACCTCCGCGTTCAACACACGTACGGAGCGGACGACGTCTCCTCCTTTCTTGATCCAGCAAGGGGAAGGAGAGGTTGATGAAGATCCAGCAGCACGACGCGCGTGGTGGTGGATGCAGGGCGTCACAGTAGCAGGGCTTCGCCGTGTACTACGAGGGAGAGATGTAACAGGGGAGAGGGAAGCACCAAAGGCTGAGGTATGAAGTCCTCCCTCTCCTCAACTATATATAGGAGGGCCAAGGGGGGTGGTGCGCCAGCCTAGGAGATCCAATCTCCTAGGTGCGGCAGCCAAGGGGAGGTTTCCCTCCCCCCCAAGGCACCTAGAGGTGCCTTCCACCATTGGGACTCTTCCCTTAAGTGGAACCCTAGGCGCATGGGCTTTTGGGGCTGGTGCCCTTGGCCCATCTAGGCCAAGGCGCACCCCCTACAGCCCATGTGGCCCCCCGGGACAGGTGGCCCCACCCGGTGGGCCCCCGGGACCCCTCCGGTGGTCCCGGTACAATACCGATAACCCCGAAACTTGTCCCGATGGCCGAAACAGCACTTCCTATATATAATTCTTTACCTCCGGACCATTCCGGAACTCCTCGTGACGTCCGGGATCTCATCCGGGACTCCGAACAACATTCGGGTTACTGCATACACATATCTTCACAACCCTAGCGTCACCGAAACCTTAAGTGTGTAGACCCTACGGGTTCGGGAGACATGCAGACATGACCGGGACGACTCTCCGGTCAATAACCAACAGCGGGATCTGGATACCCATGTTGGCTCCCACATGCTCCACGATGATCTCATCGGATGAACCACGATGTCGAGGATTTAATCAACCCCGTATACAATTCCCTTTGTCAATCGGTATGTTACTTGCCTGAGACTCGATCGTTGGTATCCCAATACCTTGTTCAGTCTCGTTACCGGCAAGTCACTTTACTCATACCGTAATGCATGATCCCGTGATCAACCACTTGGTCACCTTGAGCTCATAATGATGATGCATTATCGAGTGGGCCCAGTGATACCTCTCCGTTATATGGAGTGACAAATCCCAGTCTCGATCCGTGTCAACCCAACAGACACTTTCGGAAATACCTGTAGTGCACCTTTATAGTCACCCAGTTACGTTGTGACGTTTGATACACCCAAAGCACTCTTACGGTATCCGGGGAGTTACACGATCTCATGGTCAAAGGAAAAGATACTTGACATTGGAAAAGCTCTAGCAAACGAACTACACGATCTTGTGCTATGCTTAGGATTAGGTCTTGTCCATCACATCATTCTCCTAATGGTGTGATCCCGTTATCAATGACATCCAATGTCCATAGCCAGGAAACCATGACTATCTGTTGATCAATGAGCTAGTCAACTAGAGGCTTACTAGGGACATATTATGGTCTATGTATTCACACATGTATTACGATTTCCGGATAATACAGTTATAGCATGAATAAAGACAATTATCATGAACAAAGAAATATAATAATAATACTTTTATTATTACCTCTAGGGCATATTTCCAACAGTCTCCCACTTGCACTAGAGTCAATAATCTAGTTACATTGTGATGAATCGAACACCCATGGAATTCTGGTGTTGATCATGTTTTGCCCTAGGGAGAGGTTTAGTCAACGGATCTGCTATATTCAGGTCCGTATGTACTTTACAAATCTCTATGTCTCCATCTTGAACATTTTCACGAATGGAGTTGAAGCGACGCTTGATGTGCCTTGTCTTCTTGTGAAACCTGGGCTCCTTGGCAAGTGCAATAGCCCCAGTGTTGTCACAAAAGAGTTTGATTGGCCCCGACGCATTGGGTATGACTCCTAGGTCGGTGATGAACTCCTTCACCCATATTGCTTCATGTGCTGCCTCCGAGGCTGCCATGTACTCCGCTTCACATGTAGATCCCGCCACGACGCTCTGCTTGCAGCTGCACCAGCTCACTGCTCCACCATTCAACATATACACGTATCCGGTTTGTGACTTAGAGTCATCCAGATCTGTGTTGAAGCTAGCGTCGACGTAACCCTTTACGACGAGCTCTTCGTCACCTCCATAAACGAGAAACATTTCCTTAGTCCTATTCAGGTACTTCAGGATATTCTTGACCGCTGTCCAGTGTTCCTTGCCGGGATTACTTTGGTACCTTCCTACCAAACTTACGGCAAGGTTTACATCAGGTCTGGTACACAGCATGGCATACATAATAGAACCTATGGCTGAGGCATAGGGGATGACACTCATTTCTTCTATCTCTTCTACCGTGGTCGGGCATTGAGCTGAGCTCAATCTCACACCTTGCAAAACAGGCAAGAACCCTTTCTTGGACTGATCCATTTTGAACTTCTTCAAAATCTTATCAAGGTATGTGCTTTGTGAAAGACCTATGAGGCGTCTCGATCTATCCCTATAGATCTTGATGCCTAATATATAAGAAGCTTCTCCAAGGTCCTTCATTGAAAAACTCTTATTTAAGTAGGCCTTGATGCTGTCCAAGAGTTCTATATCATTTCCCATCAAAAGTATGTCATCTACATATAGTATGAGGAATGCTACAGAGCTCCCACTCACTTTCTTGTAAATGCAGGCTTCTCCATAAGTCTACGTAAACCCAAACGCTTTGATCATCTCATCAAAGCGAATGTTCCAACTCCGAGATGCTTGCGCCAGCCCATAAATCGAGCGTTGGAGCTTGCACACCTTGTCAGCATTCTTAGGATCGACAAAACCTTCCGGCTGCATCATATACAATTCTTCCTTAAGGAAACCATTAAGGAATGCCGTTTTGACGTCCATTTGCCATATTTCATAATCGTAGAATGCGGCAATTGCTAACATGATTCGTACGGACTTTAGCTTCGCTACCGGTGAGAAAGTCTCATCATAGTCAACCCCTTGAACTTGTCGATAACCCTTAGCGACAAGCTGAGCTTTATAGATGGTCACATTACCATCCGCGTCTGTCTTCTTCTTAAAGATCCATTTATTTTCTATGTCTCGCCGTTCAACGGGCAAGTCAGTCAAAGTCCATACTTTGTTTTCATACATGGATCTTATCTCGGATTTCATGGCTTCTAGCCATTTGTCGGAATCCGTTCCCGCCATCGCTTCTTCATAGTTCGAAGGTTCACCGTTGTCTAACAACATGATTTCCAAGACAGGGTTGCCGTACCACTCTGGTGCGGAACGTGTTCTTGTGGACCTTCGAATTTCAGTAGGAGCTTGATCAGAAGTATCTTGGTCATCATGAATAACTTCCTCTCTAGTCGGTGCAGGCACCTCAGGAACATTTTCTTGAGTTGCGCCATTTACCGGTTCAAGAGGCAATACTTCATCAAGTTCTACTTTCCTCCCACTTACTTCTTTCGAGATAAACTCTTTCTCTAGAAAGAATCCATTCCTGGAAATAAAGATCTTGCCTTCGGATCTGAGGTAGAAGGTATACCTAGCAATTTCTTTAGGGTATCCTATGAAGACGCATTTTTCCGACTTAGGTTCGAGCTTTTCAGGTTGAAGTTTCTTGACATAAGCATCGCACCCCCAAACTTTTAGAAACGACAGCTTAGGTTTCTTCCCAAACCATAATTCATACGGTGTCGTCTCAACGGATTTCGACAGAGCCCTATTTAAAGTGAATGCGGCAGTCTCTAAAGCATAGCCCCAAAAAGATAGCGGTAAATCGGTAAGAGACATCATAGATCGTACCATATCTAATAGAGTGCGATTACGACGTTCGGACACACCATTACGCTGAGGTGTTCCAGGCGGCGTGAGTTGTGAAACTATTCCATATTTTCTTAAGTGTGTGCCAAATTCGTGACTCAAGTATTCTCCTCCATGATCTGATCGTAGAAACTTGATTTTCCTGTCACGTTGATTCTCAACCTCACTCTGAAATTCCTTGAACTTTTCAAAGGTTTCAGACTTGTGTTTCATTAAGTAGACATACCCATATCTACTCAAGTCATCAGTGAGGGTGAGAACATAACGATAGCCACCGCGAGCCTCAACACTCATTGGACCGCACACATCAGTATGTATGATTTTCAATAAGTTGGTTGCTCGCTCCATTGTTCCTGAGAACGGAGTCTTGGTCATTTTTCCCATGAGGCATGGTTCGCACGTGTCAAATGATTCATAATCAAGAGACTCTAAAAGTCCATCTGCATGGAGCTTCTTCATGCGTTTGACACCTATGTGACCAAGGCGGCAGTGCCACAAGTATGTGGGACTATCATTATCAACCTTACATCTTTTGGTACTCACACTATGAATATGTGTAGTAATAAGCTCGAGATTCATTAAGAATAAACCATTGACTATCGGAGCATGACCATAAAACATATCTCTCATATAAATAGAACAACCATTATTCTCAGATTTAAATGAGTAGCCATCTCAAATTAAACGAGATCCTGATACAATGTTCATGCTCAAACATGGCACTAAATAACAATTATTGAGGTTTATAACTAATCCCGTAGGTAAATGTAGAGGTAGCGTGCCGACGGCGATCACATCGACCTTGGAACCATTCCCGACGCGCATCGTCACCTCGTCCTTCGCCAGTCTCCGTTTATTCCGCAGCTCCTGCTGTGAGTTACAAATATGAGCAACGGCACCGGTATCAAATACCCAGGAGTTACTACAAGCACTGGTAAGGTACACATCAATTACATGTGTATCAAATATACCTTTGGTGTTGCCGGCCTTCTTGTCCGCTAAGTATTTGGGGCAGTTCCGCTTCCAGTGACCCTTCCCTTTGCAATAAAAGCACTCTGTCTCAGGCTTGGGTCCATTCTTTGACTTCTTCCCGGCAGCTTGCTTGCCGGGCGCAGCAACTTCCTTGCCGTCCTTCTTGAAGTTCTTTTTACCCTTGCCCTTCTTGAACTTAGTGGTTTTATTCATCATCAACACTTGATGTTCCTTCTTGACTTCTACCTCTGCTGATTTCAACATAGCAAATACTTCAGGAATGGTCTTTACCATCCCCTGCATATTGAAGTTCATCACAAAGCTCTTGTAGCTTGGTGGAAGCGACTGGAGGATTCTGTCAATGACCGTGTCATCTGGGAGATTAACTCCCAGCTGAGTCAAGCGGTTATGTAACCCAGACATAGTGAGTATGTGCTCACTGACAGAACTATTTTCCTCCATCTTCCAGCTGAAGAACTTATCGGAGACTTCATATCTCTCGATCCGGGCATGAGCTTGAAAAACCATTTTTTAGCTCTTCGAACATCTCATATGCTCCATGTCTCTCAAAACGCTTTTGGAGCCCCGGCTCTAAGCTGTAAAGCATGCCGCACTGAACGAGGGAGTAGTCATCAGTACGTGTCTGCCAAGCGTTCATAGCGTCTTGGTTCTGTGGGACGGGTGGATCACCTAGCGGTGCTTGTAGGACATAATCTTTCTTGGCAGCTATGAGGATGATCCTCAGGTTCCGGACCCAGTCCGTATAGTTGCTGCCATCGTCTTTCAGCTTGGTTTTCTCTAGGAACGCGTTGAAATTGAATACGACGTTGGCCATTTGATCTACAAGACATATTGTAAAGATTTTAGACTAAGTTCATGATAATTAAGTTCATCGAATCAAATTATTAATGAAATCCCACTCAGATTAGACATCCCTCTAGTCATCGAAGTGTTACACGATCCGAGTCGACTAGGTCGTGTCCGATTAACACGTGAGACGGACTAGTCATCGCCGGTGAACATCTTCATGTTGATCGTATCTTCCATACGACTCGTGTTCGACCTTTCGGTCTCTGTGTTCCGAGGCCATGTCTGTACATGCTAGGCTCGTCAAGTTAACCCTAAGTGTTTTTGCATGTGTAAAACTGTCTTACACCCGTTGTATGTGAACGTAAGGATCTATCACACCCGATTAACACGTGGTGCTTCGAAACGACGAACTGTAGCAACGGTGCACAGTTAGGGGAGAACACTTCTTGAAATTGTTGTAAGGGACCATCTTATTAACTACCGTCGTTCTAAGTAAACAAGATGCAAAACATGATAAACATCACATGCAATCAAATAATAATAGTGACATGATATGGCCAATATCACATAGCTCCTTTGATCTCCATCTTGGGGCTTCATGATCATCCTGTCACCGTCATACTCATCGACATGTAAGTTGTGATTCCTTGTACAATAGCATGAACATCTCATACATCACATATAGATCATTCATCATTCATCACAACTTTGGCCATATCATATCACAAAGCACTTGCTGCAAAAACAAGTTAGACGTCCTCTAATTGTTGTTGCAGATTTTACGTGGCTGAAGTAGGGTTCTAACAAGAACGTTTTCTTACCTACGTGAAAGCCACAACGTGATTTGTCAACTTCTATTTACCCTTCATAAGGACCCTGTTCATCGAATCTGCTCCAACTAAAGTAGGAGAGACAGACACCCGCCAGCCACCTTATGCAACTTGTGCATGTTAGTCGGTGGAACCGGTCTCACGTAAGCATACGTGTAAGGTTGGTCCGGGCCGCTTCATCCCACAATACCGTTGAAGCAAGATAAGACTAGTAGCGGCAAGAAAGTTGACAACATCTACGCCCACAACAAATTGTGTTCTACTCACGCAAGAGAACTACGCATAGACCTAGCTCATGATGCCACTGTAGGGGAACGTTGCAGAAAACAAAATTTTTCCTACTCGTTTCACCAAGATCCATCTAGGAGTTCATCCAGCAACGAGTGATTAGATGCATCTACATACCTTTGTAGATCGCGAGCGGAAGCGTTCGAAGAACGGGGTTGATGTAGTCGAACACGACGTGATTCAAATCACCGGAGATCCTAGTACCGAACGGACGGTACCTCCGCGTTCAACACACTTACGGAGCGGATGACGTCTCCTCCTTTCTTGATCCAGCAAGGGGAAGGAGAGGTTGATGAAGATCCAGCAGCACGACGGCGTGGTGGTGGATGCAGGGCGTCACAGTAGCAGGGCTTCGCCGTGTACTACGAGGGAGAGATGTAACAGGGAAGAGGGAAGCACCAAAGGCTGAGGTATGAAGTCCTCCCTCTCCTCAACTATATATAGGAGGGCCAAGGGGGGGTGGTGCGCCAGCCTAGGAGATCCAATCTCCTAGGTGCGGCAGCCAAGGGGAGGTTTCCCTCCCCCCCAAGGCACCTAGAGGTGCCTTCCACCATTGGGACTCTTCCCTTAAGTGGAACCCTAGGCGCATGGGCTTTTGGGGCTGGTGCCCTTGGCCCATCTAGGCCAAGGTGCACCCCCTACAGCCCATGTGCCCCCCCGGGACAGGTGGCCCCACCCGGTGGGCCCCCGGGACCCCTCCGGTGGTCCCGATACAATACCGATAACCCCGAAACTTGTCCCGATGGCCGAAACAGCACTTCCTATATATAATTCTTTACCTCCGGACCATTCCGAAACTCATCGTGACGTCCGGGATCTCATCCGGGACTCCGAACAACATTCGGGTTACTGCATACACATATCTTCACAACCCTAGCGTCACCGAACCTTAAGTGTGTAGACCCTACGGGTTCGGGAGACATGCAGACATGACCGGGACGACTCTCCGGTCAATAACCAACAGCGGGATCTGGATACCCATGTTGGCTCCCACATGCTCCACGATGATCTCATCGGATGAACCACGATGTCGAGGATTAAACAACCCCGTATACAATTCCCTTTGTCAATCGGTATGTTACTTGCCCGAGACTCGATCGTCGGTATCCCAATACCTTGTTCAGTCTCGTTACCGGCAAGTCACTTTACTCGTACCGTAATGCATGATCCCGTGATCAACCACTTGGTCACCTTGAGCTCATAATGATGATGCATTACCGAGTGGGCCGAGTGATACCTCTCCGTTATATGGAGTGACAAATCCCAGTCTCGATCCGTGTCAACCCAACAGACACTTTCGGAAATACCTGTAGTGCACCTTTATAGTCACCCAGTTACGTTGTGACGTTTGATACACCCAAAGCACTCTTACGGTATCCGGGAGTTACACGATCTCATGGTCAAAGGAAAAGATACTTGACATTGGAAAAGCTCTAGCAAACGAACTACACGATCTTGTGCTATGCTTAGGATTAGGTCTTGTCCATCACATCATTCTCCTAATGGTGTGATCCCGTTATCAATGACATCCAATGTCCATAGCCAGGAAACCATGACTATCTGTTGATCAACGAGCTAGTCAACTAGAGGCTTACTAGGGACATATTATGGTCTATGTATTCACACATGTATTACGATTTCCGGATAATACAGTTATAGCATGAATAAAGACAATTATCATGAACAAAGAAATATAATAATAATACTTTTATTATTGCCTCTAGGGCATATTTCCAACAGAAGCAACTCCGTAGCTTCCTCGGTCTCGCAAGCTATTGCCAAAGATTCGTTGAAAACTTTTCTAAGATCGCGAAGCCTCTCTCTAATCTTCTCCAGAAGCACGTCAAGTACGTTTGGTCTCCAGAGTGTGACATTGCTTTCAACACTTTGAAAGAGAAATTGATCACTGCTCCAGTTCTGACTCCGCCTGATGAATCCAAGCCGTACGAGGTCTTTTGTGATGCCTCTCTCCAAGGTCTTGGCGCAGTGTTGATGCAAGAGAAGAAAGTTGTTGCTTATACCTCTCGCCAATTGAAGCCCAATGAGAAGAACTACCCCACTCATGATCTCGAGTTGGCGGCAGTTGTGCATGCTCTTTTGACTTGGAGACATCTCTTATTGGGAAGAAAAGTGGACATTTTCACTGATCACAAGAGTCTCAAGTACATCTTCACTCAGCCTAATCTCAACCTCAGGCAAACTCGATGGGTCGAAATGATTCAAGAGTATAATCCGAGTATCGAGTATACTCCAGGAAAGGCCAATGTGATTGCTGACGCTTTGAGCAGGAAAGCTTATTGTAACAGTCTGATTCTCAAGCCTTATCAACCCGAGCTTTGTGAAGCTTTCCGCAAACTTAATCTGCAAGTTGTTCCTCAAGGTTTCCTCGCCAACCTTCAAGTCTCTCCTACCTTGGAAGACCAGATTCGCCAAGCCCAGCTTCTTGATGCTATGGTGAAAAAGGTGAAGATTGGGATTGCCAAGAGGCAACCCAAGTACAAGTGCTACCGCCTTGATGACAAGGATACTCTCTTCTTCGAGGATCGTATTGTCGTGCCCAAAGGTGACCTCCGTAAAGTGATCATGAACGAGGCCCACAATTCTCTCCTCTCCATCCACCCTGGGAGTATGAAGATGTATCAGGACCTCAAGCAGGCTTATTGGTGAACTCGAATGAAGCGCGAGATTGCTCAATTCGTGAATGAATGTGATGTCTGCAGAAGAGTGAAGGTAGAACACCAAAGGCCAGCGGGTCTCCTCCAACCTCTTGCCATTCCAAAATGGAAGTTTGACCACATTGAAATGGACTTCGTGACTGGGTTTCCAAAGTCCAAGCATGGCAATGATGCTATATTCGTTGTCATCGACAAACTCACCAAAGTGGCTCACTTTCTGCCTATCAAAGAGTCAATCACTTCAGCTCAATTGGCGGAACTCTATACCTCTCAAATTGTCTCTCTCCACGGTATTCCACAAGTGATATCTTCAGACCGTGGCAGCATCTTTACCTCCAAGTTTGGGATTCTTTTCAGAAGGCCATGGGCACCAACATCCGTTTCAGCACAGCTTTTCATCCTAAAAACTAGCGGTCAAGTCGAGCGTGTCAACCAGATTCTTGAAGATATGCTCAGGGCTTGTGTGATTTCCTTCGGCATGAAGTGGGAGGATTGTCTTCCTTATGCTGAATTCTCCTACAACAACAGTTTTCAAGCAAGTTCGGGCAAGGCCCCATTTGAAATTCTGTATGGCAGGAAGTGCCGTACCCCTCTCAACTGGTCTGAAACCGGTGAACGTCAGCTTTTGGGTAATGACTTAATCACAGAGGCAGAGGAAATGTGCAAAGTCATTCGAGATAACCTCAAAACAGCCCAATCCCGCCAGAAGAGCTACTATGATAGTAAGCACCGTGATTTGGCTTTCGAGATCGGAGATCATGTTTACCTCCGCGTCTCTCCTATGAAAGGTACTCGCCGCTTCGGTATCAAAGGGAAGCTTGCCCCCAGATACGTGGGACCTTTCAAGGTTGTCAGCAAGAGAGGCGATCTCGCCTATCAACTCGAGCTTCCTTCAAACTTTGCAAATGTTCATGATGTGTTCCATGTCTCTCAGCTCCGAAAGTGCTTCAAGACTCCTGACCGCACCGTCAACTTCGAGGACATTGAGCTCCAAGAAGATCTCTCCTATCGTGAGCACCCCGTTGCTATTCTCGAAGAGACTGAACGCAAGACTCGCAACAAGTCAATCAAATTCCTCAAAGTCAACTGGTCACACCATTCCGACCGTGAAGCTACCTGGGAACACGAGGATCACCTCCGTTCTGAGTACCCGGCGTTCTTTCAGTCCTAGATCTCGGGACGAGATCCTTTCATAGTGGTGGAGTGTTGTAACACCCCGGATGTAACTTACCCAATATGTATTCCAACTCTTGCCGTTTCCGGCATTAAGTTATTTTATTTTCTCGGGTTTGGGTTTCTGTCTCCGTGTGTTGTTGTCGTTGTCATGCATCTCATATCATGTCATCATGTGCATTGCATTTGCATACGTGTTCATCTCATGCATTCGAGCATTTTCCCCGTTGTCCGTTTTGCATTCCGGCGCTTCGTTCTCCTCCGGTGGTCTTTTCTACCTTTCTTTCGTGTGTGGGGATTAAACATTTCCGGATTGGACCGAGACTTGCCAAGCGGCCTTGGTTTACTACCGGTAGACCGCCTGTCAAGTTTCGTACCATTTGGACTTCGTTTGATACTCCAACGGTTAACCGAGAGACCGAAAAGGCCTCATGTGTGTTGCAGCCCAACACCCCTCCAATTTGGCCCAAAACCCTCTCCATCATCTAGAGCGTTCGATCACGATCGCGTGGCCAAAAACCGCACCTCATTTGGACTCTCCTAGCTCCCTCTATGCCTATTTATACACCACCCTCCTGAAATTCGCGGATCCCCTCTTCCAAACCCTAAAAAATCCACCTCGCGCCGGCCAGACACGTCCGTCCCCGGCCGGACACGTCCGCTGCCCCACCCGGGCCAATCCCGCGCTGCCACATGGCGCAGCTCGTGCCCACATCGCCGCCAGCGCCGCCGGCCCGTCAGGCCTGCGCGGGGCCCTCCCGGCCCGCGCACCCACCGCCGCCCTCCGCCCGATCCGCCGCTCGTCCTCCTCGCGGCCGGTCTCCGTCTCCGCCGCCAAGGTCGCCGGCCACTGCCCCGCTCTCCGTCCGGCGAGGGAGCTCGTCGCCGGACCCGTCCCCGCGCCTCCTCGCCACCGGATCCGGCCGGAGGAGGCCGGATCTACTCCTCCTCCGCCTCCCCGGCCACTCTCCGGCGCCGCCCCGCGTCCACGCCGCCGGCCAAGGCCGCCGCGCTCCGCTCAACCTCGATTCGCGTGAGAACCCTAGATCTGCAGGTCCAAATTTTCTTCCACGTCCCCGTTTTCCCAGATCCATATGCCCTTTTTCATCGTGCCGTAACTTTGTATCCGTAACTCCGTTTTGGGCATATAGCATATCAAAGTGTTCGTCTCAGAGAGCACATCATTTCATTCCACTGCATCATTTTCATTTGAGTTCATCTTGATGCCTGAAATGCCGTTAGAAGAGGGCTACTTGAGTTAATTGTCAGATCTGCTGCTCTATTTAGTTATTTGTCATTTTTGCCATGATTATTGTGTGCATGATATGCCCATGAACTCTACATATGCTTTGTTAAGGGTTTTGCCATCTTTCCAGAGGTGCAACCCATGTATTTTTGTGATGTGTGTGGTGACTAGAACAAGCTTACAAAGTGAGTCACTTGGTAATTCTGATTTCAGGGACTTAGCATTTCCACTAAGTCCTTGAGCTGGTTATCTCATATGGCCATATGTTCATGTTGTTTTCTAGTGATCCGTGCCTCTTTTGAGGATGATCAGTAAGGAGGTTTTGTTAATCTTGTAGTGCTCTATCCATCCATGTCTTTGTTTGCAATTATGGAGCACCCTAGCTTGAGTCAATCGAGCTCTACTTTTGCTACTTCGTGAATCTGGGCAGATTGTCTACTTGTTAGCGATTTTGCCAAGGATGTTGTAGTTGATCCGTGCATGCTATGCTATTGTTCTTGCCATGTCTAGCTTTAATTTTGTGTATTCTTGATGGGTGTATGCTTAGATTGTCATGAATTGCTCCGTAGTGAGTGCATCGAGCTCGTAAACATGCCTACTTGATATCTGTTTTCAGCATGCTCCAGTTTTCACTAAGTCTGAGAACTGATTATGTTTTTGCCATGTTCACATGCTTGCAATTGTATTTTCTGATCCCTTTTGGCTCAAGGTCACTAAGGGACTTTTGTTAGGATCTTTGAGTAGCTCCATGCCATGCTTTACTTTGCCATGTTCAGGTCCTGTAGCATGTAGTTTTGATGCTCCGAAGAGTGCTATCTGATCTGAAATTCCAGACAAGTGTTAATTTCGCTAACTCTCAGATCTGTTTACCATATGCATTTTTGCCATGCTTGTTTTAACCTGTTAATGGATGATTTGGCCATAGCTCAGTGCTAGACTTTTGTTAAGCATCTTGAATGCATCACTGCCATGTATTTTTTTGTCATGTTTGGGTGCTGTAGCATGTTCATCTTGTTGCATTTAGATGGCTACTTGCTGTAAATCGCAGAACGTGGTCATATTTGAATTGCTTGCCATTTCCAAACCGTAACTCCGATTCCGGCGTTCTTTATATCGTTTTCAAGCGATTTCATCTCATATTTCCAGTGGCAAACTTGGATTTCCATGTTGATGCCAGGTTCATGCATCCCTTGTCAAATCTTGCATATGCACCCCACATCACATCCCGCATAGCATACCATCCTTGCATCATATTGTTTGATCCTTGCACGTGGTTGATTGTGTCATTGTTACTTGTTTTTCTTGTTTGGGTAGAGCCGGGAGACGAGTTCGCTAACGAGGAGCCCGTTGAGTTTGCTTTTGAGGATCCAGTCAACTCTGACAACTTTGTAGGCAAGATGATCATTCCCTCGAAATCACTACTATCTTTGCTATGCTAGATTGCTCACTCTTTTGCTATGCCAATGCTACGATGCCTACCACTTGCTTTCAAGCCTCCCAAATTTCCATGTCAAACCTCTAACCCACCATGTCCTAGCAAACCGTTGATTGGCTATGTTACCGCTTTGCTTAGCCCCTCTTATAGCGTTGCTAGTTGTAGGTGAAGATTGGAGACCGTTCCTTGTTGGAACTTTATTTACTTGTTGGGATATCATTATATTGCCATTTTATCTTAATGCATCTATATACTTGGTAAAGGGTGGAAGGCTCGGCCTCTCGCCTAGTGTTTTGTTCCACTCTTGCTGCCCTAGTTTCCGTTATATCGGTGTTATGTTCCCGGATTTTGCATTCCTTACGCGGTTGGGTTATAATGGGAACCCCTTGATAGTTCGCCTTGATTAAAGCTTTTCCAGCAATGCCCAACCTTGGTTTTACCATTTGCCACCTAGCCTCTTTTCCCTTGGGTTTCCGGAGCCCGAGGGTCATCTTATTTTAGCCCCCCCCCCAGGCCAGTGCTCCTCTGAGTGTTGGTCTAACCGAGCGATGTCCGGGGCTACCAGGGGCAACTCTGGGCTGGCCTACCCGACGTCTGGCTCATCTAAGTGTGCCCTAAGAACGAGATATGTGCAGCTCCTATCGGGATTTGTCGGCACATTCGGGCGGTGTTGCTGGTCTTGTTTTAACCTATCGAAGTGTCTTGAAGAACCGAGGTACCGAGTCTGATCGGAACGTCTCGGGAGGAGGTCTATTCCTTCGTTGACCGTGAGAGCTTGTCATGGGCTAAGTTGGGACTCCCTTGCAGGGATTTGAACTTTCGAAAGCCGTGCCCGCGGTTATGGGCAGATGGGAATTTGTTAATGTCCGGTTGTAGATAACTTGAACCTTAATCTAATTAAAATGAATCGACCGCGTGAGTTACCGTGATGGCCTCTTCTCGGCGGAGTCCGGGAAGTGGACACGATGTTGGAGTAATGTCTGCGCAGGTTGTCCTCTAGTTTTTCGTTCGCGCTTTGCCCCCTCTTCTCGCTCTCTTTTGCGAATAGGATAGCCACCATATATGCTAGTCGTTTGCTACAGCTCCACATATATTTTTACCTCGCCTTACCTATAAGCTTAAATAGTCTTGATCGCGAGGGTGCGAGATTGCTGAGTCCCTGTGGCTCACAGATTACTATTACAACAGATGCAGGGCGTGATGATTCCGCTCCAGGTGACGCGCTCGAGCTCAAGTGGGAGTTCGACGAGGACTCTCAACGTTACTATGTTTCCTTTCCTGATGATCAGTAGTGGTGCCCAGTTGGGGGTGATCGGGACCGTGTCGCATGTTGGGTTATCTTTTATTTTGGCGCCGTAGTCGGGCCATGAGTGTTTGGATGATGTAATGTTATTTATGTACCTTGATTGACGTGGCGAGTGTAAGACAACTATGTTATCTGCCCTTTTATTATCTATATTACATGGGATGTTGTGAAGATTGCCTAACTTGCGACATATGCCTTCAATATGATTATGCCTCTAAGTCGTGCCTCGACACGTGAGAGATATAGTCGCATCAAGGGTGTTACAGTGTAGCTCCTATCGGGATTTGTCGGCGCATTCGGGCGGTGTTGCTGGACTTGTTTTACCATTGTCGAGGATGTCTTGTAACCGGGATGCCGAGTCTGATCGGAATGTCTTGGGAGAAGAAATATCCTTCGTTGACCGTGAGAGCTTGTGATGGGCTAAGTTGGGATTCCCTTGCAGGGTTTTGAACTTTCGAAAGACGTGCCCGCGGTTATGGGTAGATGGGAATTTTTTAATGTCCGGTTGTAGAAAACTTGAAGTTTATCTTAATTAAGATACATCAACCGCGTGTGTAACCGTGATGGTCTCTTTCCGGCGGAGTCCGGGAAGTGAACACGGTGTTGGAGTAATGCTTGACGTAGGTTGTTCTAGGATCACTTCTTGATCATAGTTGTTCGACCGTGCTTTTGCCTTCTCTTCTCGCTCCCTTTTGCGTATGTTAGCCACCATATGTGCTAGTCGCTTGCTGCAGCTCCACATCATACCTTTGCCTTTCCTATAAGCTTAAATAGTCTTGATCGCAAGGGTGTGAGATTGCTGAGTCCCCGTGACTCACAGATTACTTCAAAAACCAGTTTGCAGGTGCCGATGTTACCGAGCAGGTGACGCAACCAAGCTCAAGGAGGAGCTCGATGAAGATCTTGTCCTTTGTGTTGTTTCGTTCTAGTTGATCAGTAGTGGGGCCCAGTTGGGGTCGATCGGGGATCTGTGTAGCATTTGGGGTAGTCTTCTTTTATTTTGGTTCCGTAGTCGGACCTTGATTGTATTTGGATGATGTAATGCTTTATTCATGTATTGTGTGAAGTGGCGATTGTAAGCCAACTATGTATCGTTTTCCCTTATGTGTTACATGGGTTGTGTGAAGATTACCTCACTTGCGACATTGCTTTCAATGCAGTTATGCCTCTAAGTCGTGCTTCGACACGTGGGAGATATAGCCGCATTGAGGGCGTTACAAAGGCCCAAACAAAAAAATGAGTGAAAAGAGAGAAGGGGCAATGTTACTATCCTTTTTCCACACTTGTGCTTCAAAGTAGCACCATGATCTTCATGATAGAGAGTCTCTTATGTTGTCACTTTCATATACTAGTGGGAATTTTTCATTATAGAACTTGGCTTGTATATTCCAATGATGGGCTTCCTCAAATTACCCTAGGTCTTCGTGAGCAAGCAAGTTGGATGCACACCCACTTAGTTTCTTTTGTTGAGCTTTCATACACTTATAGCTCTAGTGCATCTGTTGCATGGAAATCCCTACTCACTCACATTGATATCTATTGATGGGCATCTTCATAGCCCATTGATACGCCTAGTTGATGTGAGACTATCTTCCTCTTTTTTGTCTTCTCCACAACCACCATTCTATTCCACCTATAGTGCTATGTCCATGGCTCGCGCTCATATATTGCATGAAAGTTGGAAAAGTTTGAGAATACTAAAGTATGAAACAATTGCTTCCCTTGTCATCGGGGTTGTGCATTATTGGGCCATTTTGTGTGACGAAAATGAAGCATAGAAAAACTATACAATCTTGTAGGGATGAGCTTTCTTTGGCTATGTTATTTTGAGAAGACATAATTGCTTGGTTAGTATGCTTGAAGTATTATTATTTTTATGTCAATATTAAACTTTTGTCTTGAATCTTTTGGATCTGAAAATTCATGCCACAATAAATAAAATTACATTGAAAAATATGTTAGGTAGCATTCCACATCAAAAATTCGTTTTTATCATTTACCTACTCGAGGACGAGCAGGAATTAAGCTTGGGGATGCTTGATACGTCTCCAACATATCTATAATTTTTTTATTCTTCCATGCTATTATATTATTTGTTTTGGATGTTTAATGGGCTTTAATATGCTTTTTTATATTATTTTTGGGACTAACCTATTAACGGAAGGCCCAGTGCCAGTTTCTGTTTTTTTGCCTATTTCAGTGTTTTGCAGAAAAGGAATACCAAACAGAATGAAACCTTCATGATGATCTTTCTTGGAACGAAAGCAATCTAGAAGACTTGGAGTTGAAGTCTAGAACTCCGCGAGGCGGCCACGAGGCAGGAGGGTGCGCCCAGGGGGGTAGGCGCGCCCCCCACCCTTGTGGGCTCCACGGAGCTCCACCGAGGTACTTCTTTCGCCTATATACACTCTTATACCCTAAAAATATCAGGGGGAGCCACGAAACCACTTTTCCACCGCCACAACCTTCTATACCCGTGAGATCCCATCTTGGGGCCTTTCCCGACAATCTGCCGGAGGGGGAATCAATCACAGAGGGCTTCTACATCAACACCATAGCCTCTCCGATGATGTGTGAGTACTTTACCACAGACCCGCGTGTCCATATTTATTAGCTAGATGGCTTCTTCTCTCTCTTTGGTTCTCAATACAAAGTTCTCCTTGATGTTCTTGGAGATCTATTCGATGTAATACTTTTTGCGGTGTGTTTGCCAAGATCTGATGAATTGTGGATTTATGATCTAGTTTATCTATGAATAATATTTGGTTCTTCTCTGAATTCTTATATGCATGATTTGATATCTTTGCAAGTCTCTTCGAATTGTCGGTTTAGTTTGGCCTACTAGATTGATCTTTCTTGCAATGGGAGAAGTGCTTAGCTTTGGGTTCAACCTTGCGGTGTCCTTTCCCAGTGACAGTAGGGGCAGGAAGGCATATATTGTATTGTTGCCATCAAGGATAAAAAGATGGGGTTTATATCATAATGCTTGAGTTTATCCCTCTACATCATGTCATCTTGCTTAATGCATTACTCTATTCTTATGAACTTAATACTCTAGATGCATGCTACATAGCGGTCGATGTTTGGAGTAATAGTAGTAGATGTAGAATCGTTTCGGTCTGCTTGACACGGACATGATGCCTATATTAATGATCATTGCCTAGATATTCTCATAACTATGCACTCTTCTATCAATTGCTCGGCAGTAATTTGTTCACCCACCGTAATACATGCTATCATGAGAGAAGCCACTAGTGAAACCTATGGCCCCCGGTTCTCTTTCTTATTATATTGCATCTCATTTATTATCGCATCTCGTTTACTATTTTTGCAATCTTTATTTTCCAATCTATACAACAAAAATACCAAAAATATTTATCTTACTATCTTTATTAGATCTCACTTTTGTGAGTGACCATGAAGGGATTGACAACCCCTTTATCGCGTTGGTTGCAAGGTTCTTGATTGTTTGTGCAGGTACTAGGTGACTTGTGTGTTATCTCCTACTGGATTCATATCTTGGTTCACAAAAACTGAGGGAAATACTTACGCTACTTTGCTGCATCACCCTTTCCTCTTCAAGGGAAAACCAACGCATGCTCAAGAGGTAGCAGTAATCCAGGAGTGGATCACTAGACAGCAGTCAAGAACATCCTGAACTACCTGAAAAGGACTAAGGATATGTTTCTCGTTTATGGAGGTGACAAAGAGCTCGTCGTAAATGGTTACGTCGATGCAAACTTTGACACTGATCCGGATGACTCTAAGTCACAAACTGGATACGTATTTTTATTGAATGGTGGAGCTGTCAGTTGGTGTAGTTCTAAGCAGAGCGTCGTGGCGGGATTTACGTTTGAAGCGGAATACATACCTGCTTCGGAAGTAGCAAATGAAGGAGTCTGGATGAAGGAGTTCATATCCAATCTAGGTGTCATACCTAGTGCATCGGGTCCAGTGAATTTTTTGTGACAATACTGGTGCAATTGCCTTGTGATAACCCAGAAGTATAGGGGATCACAACAGTTTTCGAGGGTAGAGTATTCAACCCAAATTTATTGATTCGACACAAGGGGAGCCAAAGAATATTCTCAAGTATTAGCAGCTGAGTTGTCAATTCAACCACACCTGGAAACTTAATATCTGCAGCAAAGTGTTTAGTAGCAAAGTAATATGACAGCAGTGGTAACGGTAGAAAAAGGTAATGATAGTAAAAGTAATGTTTTTGGTATTTTGTAGTGATTGTAACAGTAGCAACGGAAAAGTAAATAAGCGAAGAAAAATATATGGAAAGCTCGTAGGCAATGGATCAGTGATGGAGAATTATGCCAGATGCGGTTCATCATGTAACAGTCATAACCTAGGGTGACACATAACTAGCTCCAATTCATCAATGTAATGTAGGCATGTATTCCGAATATAGTCATACATGCTTATGGAAAAGAACTTGCATGACATCTTTTGTCCTACGCTCCCGTGGTAGCGGGGTCCTAGTGGAAACTAAGGGATATTAAGGCCTCCTTTTAATAGAGTACTAGACCAAAGCATTAACACATAGTGAATACATGAACTCCTCAAACTACGGTCATCACCGGTAAGTATCCCGATTATTGTCACTTCGGGGTTAACGGATCATATCACATAATAGGTGAATACAGACTTGCAAGATAGGATCAAGAACTCTCATATATTGATGAAACATAATAGGTTCAGATCTGAAATCATGGCACTCGGGCCCTAGTGACAAGCATTAAGCATAGAAAAGTCATAGCAACATCAATCTCAGAACATAGTGGATACTTGATGACCCACAAGTATAGGGGATCTATCGTAGTCCTTTCGATAAGTAAGAGTGTCAAACCCAACGAGGAGCAAAAGGAAATGATAAGCGGTTTTCAGCAAGGTATTCTCTGCAAGTACTGAAATAAGTGGTAACAGATAGTTTTGTGATAGGATAAATTGTAACGAGCAACAAGTAACAAAAGTAAATAAAGTGCAGCAAGGTGGCCCAATCCTTTTGTAGAAAAGGACAAGCCGGAACAAACTCTTATAATAGGAAAAGCGCTCCCGAGGACACATGGGAATATCGTCAAGCTAATTTTCATCACGTTCATATGATTCGAGTTCGATACTTTGATAATTTGATATGTGGTGGACCGGTGCTTGGGTGCTGTTCTTACTTGAATAAGCATCCCACTTATGATTAACCTCTATTGCAAGCATCCGCAACTACAATAAAAGTATTAAGGTAAACCTAACCATAGCATGAAACATATGGATCCAAATCAGCCCCTTACGAAGCAACGCATAAACTAGGGTTTAAATTTCTATCACTCTAGCAACCCATCATCTACTTATTACTTCCCAATGCCTTCCTCTAGGCCCAAATAATGGTGAAGTGTTATGTAGTCGACGTTCACATAACACCACTAGAGGCTAGACAACATACATCTTATCAAAATATCAAATGAATACCAAATTCACATGACTACTCATAGCAAGACTTCTCCCTTGTCCTCAGGAATGAACGTAATTAATCACAAAGCATATTCATGTTCATAATCAGAGGGGTAATAATATGCATATAGGATCTGAACATATGATCTTCCACCAAATAAACCAACTAGCATCAACTACAAGGAGTAATCAACACTAC
This sequence comes from Triticum urartu, assembly GCF_003073215.2. Taxonomy (NCBI): domain Eukaryota; kingdom Viridiplantae; phylum Streptophyta; class Magnoliopsida; order Poales; family Poaceae; genus Triticum; species Triticum urartu. Next base: position 156,548,675 of record NC_053023.1, on the reverse strand, counting down.
TAGCAACCTACTAGCACCAATCCCGGACTTTGAGACAAGAATTGGATACAAGAGATGAACTAGGGTTTGGAGATGAGATGGTGCTGGTGAAGATGTTGATGGAGATTGCCCTCTCCCGATGAGAGGAGCGTTGGTGATGACGATGGTGATGATTTCCCCCTCCCGGAGGGAAGTTTCCCTGGCAGAACAGCTCTACCGGAGCTCTAGATTGGATCCGCCAAGGTTCCGCCTCGTGGCAGCGGAGTCTCATCCCGAAAAGTTCCTTATTCTTTTTTTCTCATCGAAAGACTTCATATAGGAGAAGATGGGTGTCGGAAAGCCACAAGGGGGCCCACGAGGTAGGGGGCGCACCCTAGTGGGGGCGCCCCCCACCCTCATGAGAAGGGTGTGGGCCTCCTGGCCTTCATCTTTGGTGAGGATTTTTCTTTATTTATTTTAAGATGTTCGGTGGAGTTTCAGGACTTTTGGAGTTGCGCCGAATAGGTCTCTAATATTTGCTCCTTTTCCAGCCCAGAATTCCAGCTGGCGGCATTCTCCCTCCTTATGTAAACCTTGTAAAATAAGAGAGAATATCCATAACTATTGTGACATAAAGTGAAATAACGGTCCATAATGCGATAAATATCGATATAAAATCATGATGCAAAATGGACGTATCAACCCCCCCAAGCTTAGACCTCGCTTGTCCTCAAGCGAAAAGCCGATAACAATAAATATGTCCTCATGTTTAGAGGTAGAGGCGTCGATAAAAATAAAATACGGACATGAAGGCATCATGATTATTCTCATAACAGCAACATATATAGATTCTGTCATATGATTACTTATGTTCAAGTGATGATCTATTCACAATGCAAAAGTATAAATCATAAACCTTATTGGGCTCTGACAAACTATAATCTCAGTCATTGAAGCAATTGCAATTTATCATAACATCGGAAAGAGTCTATGTCAGAGCTAAAAAGCAAGTCCACATACTCAACTATCATTTAGTCCTCCATAATTTCTAACACTCACACGATACTTGTGGTTACGGAGTTTTAATCAGACACAAAGAAAGATAGGGGCTTATAGTTTTGCCCCACAACCTTTTACCTCAAGGGTAATGTCAACAATAATGGTTCATGCTCCCCTACATCCAATTAGATATATATATATATATATATATCATGTTCTTTCCAACATGCTGAGCTTGCCAAAGGATAAAATGAAAAAGAAAAGGTGAAGATCACCATGACTCTTGCATAAGGTAGAAGATAATAATAAAGGATAGGCCCTTCGCAGAGGGAAGCAGAGGTTGCCATGCGCTTTTATGGTTGGATGCATAGGATCTCAATGCGAAAGAACGTCACTTTATATTGCCCCTTGTGATATGAACCTTTATTATGCAGTCCGTCGCTTTTATTACTTCCACATCACAAGATCGTATAAATCTTATTTCTCCCACACCAATCAATCATACATATTTAGAGCAATTTTATTGCTTTGCACCGATGACAACTTACTTGAAGGATCTTACTCAATCCATAGGTAGATATGGTGGACTCTCATGGCAAAACTGGTTCAAGGGTATTTGGAAGCACAAGTAGTATTTCTACTTGGTGCTGAGAATTTGGCTAGCATGAGGGGGAAAGGCAAGCTCAACAAGTTAGAGGATCCATGACAGCATACTTTATCTCAAATATAAGAAAGACATAACTCATTACGTTGTCTTCCTTGTCCAACATCAACTCTTTGGCATGTCATATTTTAATGAGTGCTCCCAATCATAAAAGATGTTAATGATAATATATCTATATGTGAAAACCTCTCTTTCCTTATTACTTCCTATTAATTGCAACAATGACCAAAGCTATGTCTGCCAACTCCCAACAACTTTTAATCATCATACTCTTTCTATGTGAAGTCATTACTCTCAATAAGATTAATATGAACTTTTTGTTTATTTTTATTCTTTTTCTCTTTTCTTTTATTCACCCAAGATCATGGCAAAATAGTCAAGCCCTTGACTCAACACTAATCTTTATTATATGTAGCTCATGGACTCGATTACATAGAGAGATCATAAACCAAACTCAAAACTAGATCATGCCATAAACTTTATTCTACTAGATCAAGATACTACTAATAGGATCGAACTAAGAAAAACGGTAAAGATAGGAGTTGTGATTGTGATACGATACCGGGGCACCTCCCCCTAGCTTGGCAGTTGCCAAGGGGAGTGCCCATACCCATGTGATTATATCTCCTTTGTCGGTGAAGAAGGTGGAGGTGACAGATAATCGCACATCGAGCGTAAGAGGTCCTCCAGCTTGCGAATAATGCCCTTGAGTGCAACAATATGCTCCTTCAACAAAATATTTTCTTGTGTGAGATACTTGTTTTGTATACGAGCTAACTCAATCATCTTGAAAGCTTCGATCTCAGTTGGGGTAAGAAGGTTATGATCAAGTTGGAGGGTGTCTTTTGCTGCTGGAGCTTGATCCTCCGTGGCCTTCTTGATCCTTTCATCTTTCTTGATCCTCGTGGGTTCTTCCCTCTTCAGATCTATCTTCATTAGCCAAGCATCGTTGTCACCATTGTTGGAGGAGGGATACGACATGATGCCTAGCTTGGAAAACCCTGACAGAAAACAGCTCGAAACAAGAACAGAGGAGGTTTGCGTGATTCGGGAGTCAAAACCTTCGGGAGAATATATAATGAATTTTTACCGACCAAAATACGTAACCTGCAAGAAAACGGAGTCCGGAAGGCACACGAGGTAGGGGGCGTGCCCAGGGGGTAGGGCGCGCCCACCACCCTCGTGAGGCCCTCGTGTCCTTCCCAGACTACTACTTATTTTTCTATTTTTCTAAATATTCCAAAACAGAGAAATATTGCCTTAAAAATTGTTTTGGAGTCAGTTTACTTACCGTGCCACATACCTATTCCTTTTCGGAGTCTGAAACGTTCCGGAAAGTGTCTCCTATGTATTCCTCCGGGGTTACGGTTTCAATAATATTGGTTTCAACATTTATGGGAATACCTGAGATATAATGTTTGATTCTTTGACCGTTTACCACCTTCGGATTTGTGCCCTCGAAGTTGTTGATTTTTATGGCACCGGAACGATAGACCTCTTCGATAACATAGAGGCCTTCCCATTTAGAGAGAAGTTTTCCTGCAAAAAATCTTAAACGAGAGTTGTATAGCAATACATAATCACCTACATTAAATTCACGCTTTTGTATCCTTTTGTCATGCCATCTTTTAACTTTTTCTTTAAACAACTTGGCATTTTCATAAGCTTGGGTTCTCCATTCATCAAGTGAGCTAATATCAAATAACCTCTTCTCACAGGCAAGTTTAAAATCATAATTGAGCTCTTTAATAGCCCAATATGCCTTATGTTCTAGTTCGAGAGGTAAGTGACATGCTTTTCCATAAACCATTTTATACGGAGACATACCCATAGGATTTTTGTATGCAGTTCTATAAGCCCATAATGCATCATCAAGTTTCTTAGACCAATTCTTTCTAGACCTATTAACAGTCTTTTGCAGAATTAATTTGAGCTCTCTATTGCTCAACTCTACTTGACTACTAGACTGTGGGTGATACGGAGATGCAATTCTATGATTAACATCATATTTAGCAAGCATTTTACGGAAGGCACCATGAACAAAGTGTGAACCACCATCAGTCATTAAGTATCTAGGGACTCCAAACCTCGGAAAAATAACTTCCTTAAGCATTTTAATAGAAGTGTTATGATCAGCACTACTAGTTGGAATAGCTTCTACCCACTTAGTAACGTAATCAGTAGCAACTAAAATATGTGTGTATCCATTAGAGGCAGGGAAAGGTCCCATATAATCAAAGCCCCAAACATCAAATGGTTCAATAACAAGAGAATAATTCATAGGCATTTCTTGACGTCTACTAATATTACCAATTCTTTGACATTCATCACAAGACAAGACAAACTTACGGGAATCCTTGAAGAGAGTAGGCTAATAAAAACCAGATTGCAATACCTTATGTGCAGTACTATCTCCAGCGTGGTGTCCTCCATAAGACTCGGAATGACACTTGCGTAGGATCTGTTCCTGTTCATGCTCAGGTACACAACGTCTAATAACACCATCTACTCCTTTATAAAGATGTGGGTCATCCCAAAAGTAATGTCTTAAATCATAGAAGAACTTTTTCTTTTGTTGGTATGTGAAGCTAGGTGGTATGAACTTAGCAACAATATAATTAGCATAATCACATTACCATGGAGTACTACGAGAAGTACTTATAACATTTAATTGTTCATCAGAAAAGTAAGAACAGCACCCAAGACAATACCATCCTTCACAGAAAGAAGCTACTATCTCAGAATCAAGTCCATATTTAGTGCTAAACTTACGGAAAATATCGGTATCCATAAAATATTTAACACAATCAAACTTAGGTGTCATACCTGACTCCTTACCTTCATCGAGGTCCCAGTCTTCAGAGTTGCGTTTAATTCTATCCAATAAATTCCATCTAAATTCAGTAATCTTCATCATAAAAGAGCCAGCACAAGAAGTATCGAGCACGTTGCGATTGTTTTTAGAAAGCTGAGCATAAAAACTTTGCATAATTATTTCTCTCTGGAGCTCATGATTGGGGCATGAATATAACATTGATTTAAGCCTCCCCCAAGCTTGAGCGATGCTTTCTCCTTCGCGAGGCCAGAAATTATATATATAATTGCGATCACGATGAACAAGATGCATAGGGCAATACTTTTGATGAAATTCCATCTTCAATCTTTTATAGTCCCATGATCTCATATCATCACATAGCCTATACCATATCAATGCGTCTCCCTTCAAAGATAAAGGAAAGACCTTCTTCTTAGCAACATCATCGGGTATACCTGCAAGCTTAAATAATCCACAAACTTCATCCACATATATTAAGTGCTCATCAGGATGCTTTGTTCCATCTCCTGTAAAAGGATTAGCTAGCAGTTTTTCTATCATACCCAAAGGATACTCATAAGGAATTTAATTTTCAATAGGTTCAGTAGGTTGAGGAGCAACTCTCTGCTCTACTGGACGGGGTGAAGATACCCCAAACAAGCCCCTCAGAGAATTACTTTCCATAGTAACAAGTGACAGTAAATTTCAGCACACTATATAAATTTTTCCTTACCAAATTCCACCTACCAAAGACGCTACACTCCCCGGCAACGGGGCCAGAAAAGAGTCTTGATGACCCACAAGTATAGAGGATCTATTGTAGTCCTTTCGATAAGTAAGAGTGTCGAACCCAACGAGGAGAAGAAGGAAATGATAAGCGGTTTTCAGCAAGGTATTCTCTGCAAGTACTGAAATAAGTGGTAACAGATAGTTTTGTAATAGGATAAATTATAACGAGCAACAAGTAACAAAAGTAAATAAAGTGCAGAAAGGTGGCCCAATCCTTTTGTAGCAAAGGACAAGCCAGAACAAACTCTTATAATAGGAAAACCGCTCCTGAGGACACATGGGAATATCGTCAAGCTAGTTTTCATCACGTTCATATGATTCGCTTTCGATACTTTGATAATTTGATATGTGGTGGACCAGTGCTTGGGTGATGTTCTTACTTGAACAAGCATCCCACTTATGATTAACCTCTATTGCAAGCATCCGCAACTACAATAAAAGTATTAAGGTAAACCTAACCATAGCATGAAACATATGGATCCAAATCAGCCCCTTACGAAGCAACACATAAACTAGGGTTTAAGCTTCTGTCACTCTAGCAACCCATCATCTACTTATTACTTCCCAATGCCTTCCTCTAGGCCCAAATAATGGTGAAGTGTTATGTAGTCGACGTTCACATAACACCACTAGAGGCTAGACAACATATATCTTATCAAAATATCAAACGAATACCAAATCCACATGACTACTCATAGCAAGACTGCTCCCTTGTCCTCCGGAACGAACGTAATTACTCACAAAGCATATTCATGTTCATAATCAGAGGGGTAATAATATGCATATAGGATCTGAACATATGATCTTCCACCAAATAAACCAACTAGCATCAACTACAAAGGAGCAATCAACACTACTAGCAACCTACTAGCACCAATCCCGGACTTTGAGACAAGAATTGGATACAAGAGATGAACTAGGGTTTGGACATGAGATGGTGCTGGTGAAGATGTTGATGGAGATTACCCTATCCCGATGAGAGGAGCGTTGGTGATGATGATGGTGATGATTTCCCCCTCCCGGAGGGAAGTTTCCCCGGCAGAACAGCTCTGCCGGAGCTCTAGATTGGATCCACCAAGGTTCCGCCTCGTGGCGGCGGAGTCTCGTTCCGAAAAGTTCCTTCTTCTTTTTTTCTCATCGAAAGACTTCATATAGGATAAGATGGGCGTCGGAGAGCCACTAGGGGGCCCACGAGGTAGGGGGCGCGCCCTAGGGGGGGGCCACCCTCGTGAGAAGGGTGTGGGACCCCTGGCCTTCATCTTTGGCGAGGATTTTTCTTTATTTATTTTAAGATGTTCCGTGGAGTTTCAGGACTTTTGGAGTTGCGCAGAATAGGTCTCTAATATTTTCTCCTTTTCCAGCCCAGAATTCCAGCTGCCGGCATTCTCCCTCCTTATGTAAACCTTGTAAAATAAGAGAGAATAGCCATAAGTATTGTGACATAAAGTGAAATAACAATCCATAATGCGATCAATATCGATATAAAAGCATGATGCAAAATGGAATTATCAATACTAGGGATCAAACCCTAACAAAACTAACTCGATTACATGACAAATCTCATCCAAGCCATCACCGTCCAGCAAGCCTACGATGGAATTAATCATGCACGGCGGTGAGCATCATGAAATTGGTGATGGAGGATAGTTGATGATGACGATGGCGACGGATTCCCCTCTCCGGAGCCCCGAACGGGCTCCAGATCAGCCCTCCTGAGAGGTTTTAGGGCTTGGCGACGGCTCCGTATCGTAAAACGCGATGAATCCTTCTCCTTTATTTTTTTCTCCCTGAAACCAAATATATAGAGTTGGAGTTGAGGTCGAAGGAGCTCCTGGGGGCCCACGAGGTAGGGGGCGTGCCCTAGGGGGGCAGGCGCGCCCCCCACCCTCGTGGCTAGGGTGGCTCCCTGGTCTTCATATTTTGCAGGGATTTTTTATTATTTCCGAAAAGATGTTCCGTGAAGTTTCAGGTCATTCCGAGAACTTTTGTTTCTGGACATAAATAACATCATAGTAATTCTGCTGAAAACAGCGTCAGTCCGGGTTAGTTCCATTCAAATCATGCAAGTTAGAGTCCAAAACAAGGGCAAAAGTGTTTGGAAAAGTAGATACGACGGAGATGTATCAACTCCCTCAAGCTTAAACCTTTGCTTGTCCTCAAGCAATTCAGTTGATAAACTGAAAGTGATAAAGAAAAACTTTTACAAACTCTGTTTGCTCTTGTTGTTGTAAATATGTAAAGCCAGCATTCAAGTTTTCAGCAAAGATTATGAACTAACAATATTCACAATAACGCATAGGTCTCATGTTTACTCATATCAATGGCATAATCAACTAGCGAGCTATAATAATAAATCTCGTATGACAACACTTTCTCAAAACAATCATAATATGATATAACAAGATGGTATCTCACTAGCCCTTTCTAAGACCACAAAACATAAATGCGGAGCACCTTTAAAGATCAAGGACTGACTAGACATTGTAATTCATGGTATAAGAGATCCGGTCAAGTCATACTCAATGTAAACTAACAGTAATGAATGCAAATGACAGCGGTGCTCTCCAACTGGTGCTTTTTAATAAGAGGATGATGACTCAACATGAAAGTAAATAGATAGGCCCTTCGCAGAGGGAAGCAGGGATTTCTAGAGGTGCCAGAGCTCGGTTTTGAAATAGAGGTGAATAATATGTTGAGCGGTATACTTTCATTGTCAACATAACAACCAAGAGATGGCGATATCTTCCATGCTACACACATTATAGGCGGTTCCCAAACAGAATGGTAAATTTTATACTCCCCCTCCACCAACGATTAGATGTATGTTGTCTAGCCTCTAGTGGTGTTATGTGAACGTCGACTACATAACACTTCACCATTATTTCGGCCTAGAGGAAGGCATTGGGAAGTAATAAGTAGATGATGGGTTGCTAGAGTGACAGAAGCTTAAACCCTAGTTTATGCGTTGCTACGTAAGGGGCTGATTTAGATCCATATGTTTCATGCTATGGTTAGGTTTACCTTAATACTTTTGTTATAGTTGCGGATGCTTGCAATAGAGGTTAATCATAAGTGGGATGCTTGTTCAAGTAAGAATAGCACCCAAGCACCGGTCCACCCACATATCAAATTATCAAAGTATCGAACGCGAATCATATGAACGTGATGAAAACTAGCTTGACGATATTCCCATGTGTCCTCGGGATCGCTTTTCCTATTATAAGAGTTTGTTCCGGCTTGTCCTTTGCTACAAAAAGGATTGGGCCACCTTGCTGCACCTTATTTGCTTTTGTTACTTCTTGCTTGTTACAATTTACCTTATTACAAAACTATCTGTTACCACTTATTTCAGTACTTGCAGAGAATACCTTGCTGAAAACCGCTTATCATTTCCTTCTGCTCCTCGTTGGGTTCGACACTCTTACTTATCGAAAGGACTATGATAGATCCCCTATACTTGTGGTCCATCAAGACTCTTTTCTGGCGCCGTTGCCGGGGAGTGTAGCGCCTTTGGTAAGTGGAATTTGGTAAGGAAAAATTTATATAGTGTGTTGAAATTTACTGTCACTTGTTACTATGGAAAGTAATTCTCTGAGGGGCTTGTTCGGGGTATCTTCACCCTGTCCAGTAGAGCAAAGAGTTGCCCCTCAACCTACTGAACCTATTAATGAAACTCCTTTTGAATTTCCTGTGGCTATGATGGAAAAACTGGTAGCTAATCCTTTTACAGGAGATGGAACAAAACATCCTGATGATCACTTAATATATGTGGATGAAGTTTGTGGATTATTTAAGCTTGCAGGTATACCCGATGATGTTGCTAAGAAGAAGGTCTTCCCTTTATCTTTGAAGGGAGACGCATTGATATGGTATAGGCTATGTGATGATATGAGATCGTGGGACTGTAAAAGATTGAAGCTGGAATTTCATCAAAAGTATTACCCTATGCATCTTGTTCATCGTGATCGCAATTATATATATATATATATAATTTCTGGCCTCGCGAAGGAGAAAGCATCGCTCAAGCTTGGGGGAGGATTAAATCAATGTTATATTCATGCCCCAATCATGATCTCCAGAGATAAACAATTATGCAAAGTTTTTATGCTCGGCTTTCTGAAAACAATCGCAACATGCTCGACACTTCTTGTGTTGGCTCTTTTATGATGAAGACTATTGTATTCAGATGGAATTAATTGGATAGAATTAAACGCAACTCTGAAGATTGGGACCTCGACGAAGGTAAGGAGTCAGGTATGACACCTAAGTTTGATTGTGTTAAATCTTTTATGGATACCGATATTTTCCGTAAGTTTAGCACTAAATATGGACTTGATTCTGAGATAGTAGCTTCTTTCTGTGAATCTTTTGCTACCTATGTTGATCTCCCTAAGGAGAAGTGGTTTAAATATCATCCTCCCATAGAAGTAAAAGTAGCTGCACCTATTAAAGTTGAAGAAAAGACTGTCACTTATAATGATCCTATTGTTCCTACTTCTTATATTGAGAAACCACCTTTCCCTGTTAGAATAAAGGATCATGCTAAAGCTTCAACTGTTGTTCGTAAAAGCAATATTAGAACTTATACACCTCCTGAGCAAGTTAAAGTAGAACCTAATATTGCTATTGTTAAAGATCTCTTGTCTGATAATATTGATGGGCATGTTATTCAGTTCGAAGGTGAAACTGCTAGAATTGCTAAACCGTGTGATAAGGATAAACATAGACCTGTGGTAGGCGTGCCTATTATTTCTGTTAAAATAGGAGATCATTGTTATCATGGCTTATGTGATATGGGTGCTAGTGCTAGTGTTATACCTCATGACTTATACAAAGAAATTAAGAATGAAATTGCACCTGTTGAGTTAGAAGATGTTGATGTTACTATTAAACTTGCTAATAGAGATATTATTGCACCAATTGGAATTGTTAGAGATGTTGAAGTCTTGTGTGGGAAAACTAAATATCCTGCTGATTTTCTTGTTCTTACTTCTCCACAAGATAGCTTTTGTCCCATTATATTTGGTAGACCCTTCTTAAAACTGTCAATGCTACCATAGACTGCACTAAGAATATTGTTACTGTTGGTTTGGATGATATGGTTCATGAGTTTAATTTCTCTAAATTTAGTAAACAACATCGCGAGGAAGAATTACCTAGTAAGGATGAAATTATTGGTCTTGCTTCTATTGCCGTACCTCCTAGTGATCCTTTAGAACACTATTTGCTAGACCATGAAAATGATATGTTCATGAATGAAAGAAGGGAAATAGATGAAGTATTCTTTAAACAGGAACCTATTCTGCAACACAATTTGCCTGTTGAAATTTTAGGAGATCCTCCTCCACCCAAGGGTGATCCCGTGTTTGAGCTTAAACCGTTGCCTGATAATCTTAAATATGCTTATCTTGATGAAAAGAAGATATATCCTATTATTATTAGTGCTAACCTTTCAGAGCATGAAGAAGAAAGATTATTGAAAACTCTGAAGAAGCATTGTGCTGCTATTGGATATACTCTTGATGATCTTAAGGGCATTAGTCCCACTCTATGTCAACGTAAAATAAATTTGGAAGCAGATGCCAAACCAGTTCGTGATCCTCAACGACGTCTGAATCCTAAAATGAAAGAAGTGGTAAGAAAAGAAATACTTAAGCTTCTGGAGGCAGGTATAATTTATCCCGTTGCTCATAGTGAGTGGGTAAGTCCTGTCCATTGTGTCCCTAAGAAGGGAGGTATTACTGTTGTTCCTAATGATAAAGATGAATTGATTCCACAAAGAATTATCACAGGTTATAGGATGGTAATTGATTTCCGCAAATTAAATAAAGCTACTAAGAAAGATCATTACCCCTTACCTTTTATTGATCAAATGCTAGAAAGATTATGCAAACATACACATTATTGCTTTCTAGATGTTTATTCTGGTTTCTCTCAAATACCTGTGTCGGCTGGAGATCAATCAAAGACTACTTTTACATGCCCTTTTGGTACTTTTGCTTATAGACGTATGCCTTTTGGTTTATGTAATGCACCTGCTACCTTTCAAAGATGCATGATGGCTATATTCTCTGACTTTTGTGAAAAGATTTGTGAGGTTTTCATGGACGACTTTTCGGTCTATGGTTCTTCTTTTGACGATTGCTTGAGCAATCTTGATCGAGTTTTGCAGAGATGTGAAGAAACTAATCTTGTCTTGAATTGGGAAAAGTGCCACTTTATGGTTAATGAAGGTATTGTCTTGGGGCACAAAGTTTCTGAAAGAGGTATTGAAGTTGATAAAGCCAAGGTTGATGCTATTGAAAAGATGCCATGTCCCAAGGACGTCAAAGGTATAAGAAGTTTCCTTGGTCACGCTGGATTTTATAGGAGGTTCATTAAGGACTTCTCAAAAATTTCTCGGCCTCTGACTAATTTATTGCAAAAAGATATACCATTTGTCTTTGATGATGATTGTGTAGAAGCATTTGAAATACTTAAGAAAGCATTAGTCTCTGCACCTATTGTTCAGCCACCTGATTGGAATTTACCCTTTGAAATTATGTGCGATGCTAGTGATTATGCTGTAGGTGTTGTTCTAGGGCAAAGAGTTGATAAGAAATTAAATGTTATTCATTATGCTAGTAAGACTCTAGACAATGCTCAAAGAAATTATGCTACTACTGAAAAAGAGCTTTAGCAGTTGTATTTGCTTGTGATAAGTTCAGACCTTATATTGTTGATTCTAAAGTAACTATTCACACTGATCATGCTGCTATTAAATACCTTATGGAAAAGAAAGATGCTAAACCTAGATGGGTTCTCTTGCTACAAGAATTTGATTTGCATATTGTTGATAGAAAGGGAGCTGAGAACCCCGTTGCAGACAACTTATCTAGGTTAGAAAATATTCTTGATGACCCACTACCTATTAGTGATGACTTTCCTGATGAACAATTAAATGTTATAAGTACTTCTCGTAGTACTCCATGGTATGTTGATTATGCTAATTATATTGTTGCTAAGTTTATACCACCTAGCTTCACATACCAGCAAAAGAAAAAATTCTTCTATGACTTGAGACATTACTTTTGGGATGACCCACATCTTTATAAAGAAGGAGTAGATGGTGTTATTAGACGTTGTGTACCTGAGCATGAACAGGAACAGATCCTACGCAAGTGTCATTCTGAGTCTTATGGAGGACACCACGCTGGAGATAGAACTGCACATAAGGTATTGCAATCTGGTTTTTATTGGCCTACTCTCTTCAAGGATGCCCGTAAGTTTGTCTTGTCTTGTGATGAATGTCAAAGAATTGGTAATATTAGTAGACGTCAAGAAATGCCTATGAATTATTCTCTTGTTATTGAACCATTTGATGTTTGGGGCTTTGATTATATGGGACCTTTTCCTGCCTCTAATGGATATACACATATTTTAGTTGTTGTTGATTATGCTACTAAGTGGGTAGAAGCTATTCCAACTAGTAGTGCTGATCATAACACTTCTATCAAAATGCTTAAGGAAGTTATTTTTCCGAGGTTTGGTGTCCCTAGATATTTAATGACTGATGGTGGTTCACACTTTATTCATGGTGCTTTCCGTAAAATGCTTGCTAAATATGATGTTAATCATAGAATTGCATCTCCTTATCACCCACAGTCTAGTGGTCAAGTAGAGTTGAGCAATAGAGAGCTCAAATTAATTTTGCAAAAGACAGTTAATAGGTCTAGAAAGAATTGGTCTAAGAAACTTGATGATGCATTATGGGCATATAGAACTGCATACAAAAATCTTATGGGTATGTCTCCATATAAAATGGTATATGGAAAAGCATGTCACTTACCTCTCGAACTAGAACATAAGGCATATTGGGCTATTAAGGAGCTCAACTATGATTTCAAACTTGCCGGTGAGAAGAGGTTATTTGATATTAGCTCACTTGATGAATGGAGAACCCAAGCATATGAAAATTCCAAGTTATTTAAAGAAAAAGTTAAAAGATGGCATGACAAAAGGATACAAAAGCGTGAGTTTAATGTAGGTGATTATGTATTGCTATACAACTCTCGTTTAAGATTTTTTGCAGGAAAACTTCTCTCTAAATGGGAAGGCCCCTATGTTATCGAGGAGGTCTATCGTTCCGGTGCAATAAAAATCAACAACTTCGAAGGCACAAATCCGAAGGTGGTAAACGGTCAAAGAATCAAACAATATATCTCAGGTAATCCCATAAATGTTGAAACCAATATTATTGAAACCGTAACCCCGGAGGAATACATAAGGGACACTTTTCGGAATGTTTCAGACTCCGAAAGGGAATAGGTATGTGGTACGGTAAGTAAACCGACTCCAAAACAATTTCTAAGGCAATATTTCTCCATTTTGGAATATTTAGAAAAATAGAAAAATAAGTAGCATTCCGGGAAGGACACGAGGGTGGTGGGTGCGCCCTACCCCTCTGGGCGCGCCCCCTACCTCGTGAGCACCTCGTTTGACTTCCGGGCTTCGTTTTCTTGCACGTTACGTATTTTGGTAGGTAAAAATTCATTATATATTCTCCCAAAGGTTTTGACTCCTGTATCACGCAAAAATCTCCTGTTTTTGTTTCGAGCTATTTTTCTGACAAATCTAGGTTATCATGACATCCCCATGCGCCTCCAAGGACAAGTTCTTCGAGAAGGTCATCAACCCTTACCTCGCGGAGGTGCTGCGACACCCTCAAACCATTGAGATGCGTGATGGGTTGCTGCACATCCGCGATTAAGAGGGGCCAAAGGGGGCCGGAAGCATGGAGACGAGGCTCGAAGCAGTGGAGCAACAAGTTTTCAAGTGCCAAAGGATGGTGGAGCGTGGAATCAACGCTAGCCACATGATGCTCGCGGAGTTCACCAACAACTACAAGCCGGATGCCAAGAACACCGAGGAGGCCATCTTCAAGCTACATGAGAAGATCAAGCACCTCCAAGCCCAAGTCTATGACCTTCAAAACCAAAATTGTGAGTATGAATATAGATTCAAAAAAATGAGTTTGGCTGCAGATTTGAGGATTCCGGAGACTCGATCATCTTTCTATGATGGTGAACCTATGCCTTGGAAGATGGATGACAAGGCCGCATCATCAACAACACCTCCACCGTCTCCTCCAACAAAGAAGAATTGAGTATCTGGGTATGGGCACTCCCCTTGGCAACTGCCAAGCTTGGGGGAGGTGCCCCGGTATTGTATCACAATCACAACTCCCATCTTTACCATTTATCTTAGTCCGATCCTATTAGTAGTATCTTGATCTAGTAGAATAAAGTTTATGGCATGATCTAGTTTTGAGTTTTGTTTTATGATCTCTCTATGTAATCGAGTCCGTGAGTTATATATAATAAAGATTAGTGTTGAGTCAAGGGCCTGATTATTTTGCCATGATCTTGGGTGAATAAAAGAAAAGAGAAAAAGAATAAAAAGAAACAACAAGTTCATATTGATCTTATTGAGAGTAATGACTTCACATAGAAAGAGTATGATGATTAAAAGTTGTTGGGAATTGGCAGACATAGCTTTGGTCATTGTTGCAATTAATAGGAAGTAATAAGGAAAGAGAGGTTTTCACATATAGATATATTATCATTGACATCTTTTATGATTGTAAGCACTCATCAAAATATGACATGCTAAAGAGTTGATATTGGACAAGGAAGACAACGTAATGAGTTATGTTTTTCTTATATCTAAGATAAAGTATGTTGTCATGGTTCCTCTAACTTGTTGAGCTTGCCTTTCCCCCTCATGCTAGCCAAATTCTCAGCACCAAGTAGAAATACTACTTGTGCTTCCAAATATCCCTAAACCAATTTTGTCATGAGAGTCCACCATATCTACCTATGGATTGAGTAAGATCCTTCAAGTAAGTTGTCATCGGTGCAAAGCAATAAAAATTGCTCTAAATATGTATGATTGATTCGTGTGGGAGAAATAAGCTTTATACGATCCTGTGATGTGGAAGTAATAAAAGTGACGGACTGCATAATAAAGGTCCACATCACAAGGGGCAATATAAAGTGACGTTCTTTCGCATTGAGATTTTATATATCCAACCATAAAAGCGCATGGCAACCTCTGCTTCCCTCTGCGAAGGGCCTATCCTTTATTATTATCTTCTACCTTATGCAAGAGTCACGGTGATCTTCACCTTTCCTTTTTCATTTTATCCTTTGGCAAGCTCAGCATGTTGGAAAGAACATGATATATATATATATATATCTAATTGGATGTAGGGGAGCATGAACCATTATTGTTGACATTACCCTTGAGGTAAAAGGTTGTGGGGCAAAACTATAAGCCCCTATCTTTCTCTGTGTCCGATTAAAACTCTGTAACCACAAGTATCGCGTGAGTGTTAGCAATTATGGAGGACTAAATGATAGTTGTTTGAGTATGTGGACTTGCTTTTTAGCTCTGACATAGACTCTTTCCGATGTTATGATAAATTGCAATTGCTTCAGTGACTGAGATTATAGTTTGTTGGAACCCAATAAGGTTTATGATTTATACTTTTGCATTGTGAATAGATCATCACTTGAACATAAGTAATCATATGACAAAACCTATATATGTTGCTGTTATAAGAATAATCCTGATGCCTGCATGTCCGTATTTTATTTTTATCGACGCCTCTACCTCTAAACATGATGACATATTTATTCTTATCGGCTTTTCTCTTGAGGACAAGCGAGGTCTAAGCTTGGGGGAGTTGATACGTCCATTTTGCATCATGCTTTTATATCGATATTTATCGCATTATGGACTGTTATTTCACTTTATATCACAATACTTATGGCTATTCTCTCTTATTTTACAAGGTTTACATAAGGAGGGAGAATGCCAACAGCTGGAATTCTGGGCTGGAAAGGGAGAAAATATTAGAGACCTATTCTGCGCAACTCCAAAAGTACTGAAACTCCACGGTATGTCTTAAAAGAAATAAAGAAAAATCCATGCCAAAGATGAAGGCCACGGGGCCCACACCCTTCTCACGAGGGTGGGGGGCGCCCCTCCCCTAGGGCGCGCCCCCTACCTCGTGGGCCCCCTGGTGGGTCTCCGACGTCCATCTTCTCCTATATGAAGTCTTTCAATGAGAAAAAAATAAGAAGCAACCTTTCGGGACGAGACTCCGCCGCCACGAGGCGGAACCAATCTAGAGCTCCGGCAGAGCTGTTCTGCCGGGGAAACTTCCCTCCGGGAGGGGGAAATCATCACCATCGTCATCACCAACGCTCCTCTCATCGGGAGAGGGCAATCTCCATCAACATCTTCACCAGCACCATCTCATCATCAAACCCTAGTTCATCTCTTGTATCCAATTCTTGTCTCAAAGTCCAGGATTGGTGCTAGTAGGTTGCTAATAGTGTTGATTACTCCTTGTAGTTGATGCTAGTTGGTTTATTTGGTGGAAGATCATATGTTCAGATCCTTTATGCATATTATTACCCCTCTGATTATGAACATGAATATGCTTTGTGAGTAATTACGTTTGTTCCTGAGGACAAGGGAGAAGTCTTCTATTAGTAGTCATGTGAATTTGGTATTCGTTTGATATTTGATTAGATGTATGTTGTCTAGCCTCTAGTGGTGTTATGTGAACGTCGACTACATAACACTTCACCATTATTTCGGCCTAGAGGAAGGCATTGGGAAGTAATAAGTAGATGATGGGTTGCTAGAGTGACAGAAGCTTAAACCCTAGTTTATGCGTTGCTACGTAAGGGGCTGATTTAGATCCATATGTTTCATGCTATGGTTAGGTTTACCTTAATACTTTTGTTATAGTTGCGGATGCTTGCAATAGAGGTTAATCATAAGTGGGATGCTTGTTCAAGTAAGAATAGCACCCAAGCACCGGTCCACCCACATATCAAATTATCAAAGTATCAAACGCGAATCATATGAACGTGATGAAAACTAGCTTGACGATATTCCCATGTGTCCTCGGGAGCGCTTTTCCTATTATAAGAGTTTGTTCCGGCTTGTCCTTTGCTACAAAAAGGATTGGGCCACCTTGCTGCACCTTATTTACTTTTGTTACTTGTTGCTCGTTACAATTTACCTTATTATAAAACTATCTGTTACCACTTATTTCAGTACTTGCAGAGAATACCTTGCTGAAAACCGCTTATCATTTCGTTCTGCTCCTCATTGGGTTCGACACTCTTACTTATCGAAAGGCCTACGATAGATCCCCTATAATTGTGGGTCATCATACCGGAGGCGGTCACGAGGGTAGGGCCCCCCCCCTACAGGGCGCGCCCCCTGCCTCGTGGGCCCCTCGGTGCTCCACCGACGTACTCCTTCCTCCTATATATACCCACGTGCCCCAGACGATCAGAAGAGGAGCCAAAAACCTAATTCCACCATCGCAACTTTCTGTATCCACGAGATCCCATCTTGGGGCCTGTTCCGGAGCTCCGCCAGAGAGGGCCGTCATCACGGAGGGCTTCTACATCATCATAGCCCCTCCGATGAAGTGTGGGTAGTTTACCTCAGACCTTCGGGTCCATAGTTAGTAGCTAGATGGCTTCTTCTCTCTTTTTGGATCTCAATACAATGTTCTCTCCCTCTCTCGTGGAGATCTATTCGATGTAATCTTCTTCTTTTGCGGTGTGTTTGTTGAGACCAATGAATTGTCGGTTTATGATCAAGTCTATCTATGACCAATATTTGAATCTTCTCTGAATTCTTTTATGTATGATTGGTTATCTTTGCAAGTCTCTTCGAATTATCCATTTGGTTTGGCCAACTAGATTGGTAGTTCTTGCCATGGGAGAAGTGCTTAGCTTTGGGTTTGATCTTGCGGTGTTCTTTCCCAGTGACAGAAGGGGCAGCAAGACACGTATTGTATCGTTGCCATCGAGGATAACTAGATGGGGTTTATTTCATATTGCATGAATTTATCTCTTTACATCATGTCATCTTGCTTAAAGCGTTACTCTGTTTTTAACTTAATACTCGAGATGCATGCTGGATAGCGGTCGATGAGTGAAGTAATAGTAGTAGATGCAGAATCGTTTCGATCTACTTGTCACGGACGTGATGCCTATATACATGATCATGCCTAGATATTCTCATAACTATGCTCAATTCTGTCAATTGCTCAACAGTAATTTGTTCACCCACCGTAGAAAACTTATGCTCTCGAGAGAAGCCACTAGTGAAACCTATGGCCCCCGGGTCTATTCTCATCATATCAATCTCCATCACTTTAATCTTGTTCTGTTTTTACTTTGCCTTTTACTTTTCACTTTGCATCTTTATATCAAAAATACCAAAAATATTATCTATCGGATCTCACTTCCGTAAGTGACCGTGAAGGGATTGACAACCCCTAATCGTGTTGGTTGCGTTGAGCTCTTTGTGTTGTGTAGGTACGAGGGACTTGCGCGTGGCCTCCTACTGGATTGATACCTTGGTTCTCAAAAACTGAGGGAAATACTTACGCTACTCTGTTGCATCATCCCTTCCTCTTCGGGGAAAACCAACGCAAGCTCAAGACGTAGCAAGAAGGATTTCTGGCGCCGTTGCCGGGGAGGTTCGTGCAAGTCAAGATTTGACTCCCGACAACGAGCCATTTCTGGCGCCGTTGCCGGGGAGTCTACGCAAAAAGTCGACATACCAAGTACCCATCACAATCCCTATCTCCCGCATTACATTAGTTGCCATTTGCCTCTCGTTTTCCTCTCCCCCACTTCACCCTTGCCGTTTTATTCGCCCTCTCTTTCTCCTTCCCCTTCTCCTTCTCCGTTCGCCTTTTTCTCGCTTGTCTTGTCGTCATGGCTAGTCTTATATCTTCTCCGTTATCTCCCGAGAACGAAGTTCTAAATTTTAAACAAAGGGAGGGAGAAAATCTGAAAGACGCTTGGTATAGAATTTGCAATGCTCAAAACAGAGCTACCAGGAAGCAATCTACTTCAGTTCTTCTTCATAATTTTTATGTGGGTGCTAGTCCTTAGTATATATATATATCCTTGATACCATTACCGGAGGGAATTTCTTGGGTAGACATACTTTTGATTCTTATAATGCTATGATAGACTTATTTGGCTCACCACCTCTTTTGGTTAATGGAACTATGTTAACTTTGGAGCATGTTATGCAAAGGCTTGAAATTATTGAAAACAAAGTTGCTACTATTGAATCAATTGAAAATCTAGATAAAAAGATTCATAATCGAATCACTCAATATGGGTCTAAGGTAGGAATGACTTTGAAAAATATTAAGGAGAGGAACCCATGGTAGATGAGAAAATAAATCTAGATTCCTCTAGAATCGATAAGTTTGAGGGTATCATTACCAATTTGGGAACCGCTTTTTTCTTCCGCAAAGAATACTCCTAGTCCTCCCACTAAAATTGCTAAGCTTATGTATGTTCCTAAGAATAAGGGTGAATCATCTAGTAAGGAAACTGCGGATCTTAAATCTATAAGTATTCACCCCCGATTTTTTTGATTTCATTAAGGAACCATTTGCTACAAATGAATTTTTCGATCTTGTGCCTAAAAGTTTGATAATTACCAAAAAGAAAAGAGATCTCTAAGAAAGGTAGATGCCTCATTGAAGAATTGCCTTCCAAAGATGGCAATACCTAGATCTATCCTCGCTTTTATGCCTAGCTAGGGGCGTTAAACGATAGCACTTGTTGGGAGGCAACCCAATTTTATTTTTTTATTTTTTGTGTTTTTCTTCTGTTAGAGAATAAATAACCCATCTACCCTCTGTTTGGATGTGGTTTTGTGTTTTAATTAGTGTTTGTGCCAAGCTAGACCTATTGGATCTTCTTGGATGATAGTTATTTGATCTTGCTGTAATTTCCAGAAACTTTGCGTTCAGTGCCCGAATTACTAAAAATCATAAGAACATGATAAAATACTGATTCCAATTGCTGCTGATCAATAAACAAATTATCTAGGTCGTCTAATTTTGGTAGATTTTTTGGAGTTCCAGAATTTTGCATTAGTTACAGATTACTACAGACTGTTCTGTTTTTGACAGATTCTGTTTTTCGTGTGTTGTTTGCTTATTTTGATGAATCTATGGTTAGTAAAATAGTTTATAATCCATACAGAAGTTGTAATACATTAGGTTTAACACCAAAATAAATTAAGAGTGAGTTCATTACAGTACCTTGAAGTAGTTTTATGTTTTCTTTCTCTAACGGAGCTCACGATATTTCTATTGAGATTTGTGTTGTGAAGTTTTCAAGTTTTGGGTGAGTTCTTTTGATGGATTATGTAACAAGGAGTGGAAAGAGCCTAAGCTTGGGGATGCCCATGGCAACTCCAAGATAATCCAAGGAGACCAAAAAGTCAAAGCTTGGGGATGCCCCGGAAGGCATCCCCTCTTTCGTCCACTTCCATCGGTAATTTACTTGGAGCTATTTTTTATTCACCAACATGATATGTGTTTTGCTTGGAGCGTCTTGTATTATTTGTGTCTTTGTTTGTTAGTATGCTACAATCATCCTTGCTGTCCACACCTTTTGAGAGAGCCATACTTGAATTGAAATTTGATAGAATACTCTATGTGCTTCACTTATATCTTTTGAGCTATGTAGTTTTGCTCTACGTGCTTCACTTATATCTTTTGAGCGTTATAATTTTGCTCTACGTGCTTCACTTAGATCTTTTAGAGCACGGTGGTGGTTTGTTTTAAAGAAACTATTTATCTCTCATGCTTCACTTAAATTATTTTGAGAGTCTCAATAGCATGGTAATTTGCTTAATACAAATATGCTTGGTGTTCAAGATATGTGAAATTTTCTTTTGAGTGTGTTGAATACTAAGAGAAGATTGAAGCATGATAATTGTTTTGAGATATGGAGGTGATAATATTAGAGTTATGCTAGTTTAGTAGTTGTGAATTTAAAGGATACTTGTGTTAAAGTTTGTGATTCCCGTAGCATGCATGTATGGTGAACCGTTATGTGATGAAGTCGGATCATAATTTATTTATTGATTGTCTTCCTTATGAGTGGCGGTCGGGGACGAGCGATGGTCTTTTCCTACAAATCTATCTCCCTAGGAGCATGCGCGTAATACTTTGCTTTGATAACTTCTAGATTTTTGCAATAAGTATATGAGTTCTTTATGACTAATGTTGAGTCCATGGATTATATGCACTTTTTCCCATCCTTCCACCATTGCTAGCCTCTCTAATACCGCGCACCTTTCGCCGGTATCATACACCCACCATATACCTTCCTCAAAACAGCCACCATACCTACCTATCATGGCATTTCCATAGCCATTCCGAGATATATTGCCATGCAACTTTCCACCGTTCCGTTTATTATGACACGCTCCATCATTGTCATATAGCTAGCATGATCATGTAGTTGACATCGTATTTGTGGCAAAGCCACCATTCATAATTCTTTCATACATGTCACTCTTGATTCATTGCATATCCCGGTACACCGCCGGAGGCATTCATATAGAGTCATATTTGTTCTAAGTATCGAGTTGTAATTGTTGAGTTGTAAGAAAAATAAAAGTGTGATGATCATCATTTTCTAGAGCATTGTCCCAAGTGAGGAAAGGATGATGGAGACTATGATTCCCCCATAAGTCGGGATGAGACTCCGGACGAAAAAAAGAGGCCATAAAAAAAGAGAAAAGGCCCAAATAAAAAAATGAGAGAAAAAGAGAGAAGGGACAATGTTACTATCCTTTTACCACACTTGTGCTTCAAAGTAGCACCATGATCTTCATGATAGAGAGTCTCTAGTTATGTCACTTTCATATACTAGTGGGAATTTTTCATTATAGAACTTGGCTTGTAGATTCCAATGATGGGCTTCCTCAAATTGCCCTAGGTCTTCGTGAGCAAGCGAGTTGGATGCACACCCACTTAGTTTTTTTGATGAGCTTTCATGTACTTATAGCTCTAGTGCATCCGTTGCATGGCAATCCCTACTCACTCACATTGATATCTATTGATGGGCATCTCCATAGCCCGTTGATACGCCTAGTTGATGTGAGACTATCTTCCCCTCTTTTTGTCTTCTCCACAACCACCCTTCTATTCCACATAGTGCTATGTCCATGGCTCACGCTCATGTATTGCGTGAAGATTGAAAAAGTTTTGAAAAAGTTAGAGTATGAAACAATTGCTTGGCTTGTCATCGGGGTTGTGCATGATTTAAATACTTTGTGTGGTGAAGATAGAGCATAGCCATACTATATGATTTTGTAGGGATAACTTTCTTTGGCCATGTTATTTTGAGAAGACATAATTACTTTATTAGTATGCTTGAAGTGTTATTATTCTTTATGTCAATATGAAATTTTGTCTTGAATCTTTCTAATATGAATATCCATACCACAATTAAGAAATTTTGCATTGCAATTATGCCAAGTAGCACTCCGCATCAAAAATTCTCTTTTTATCATTTACCTACTCGAGGACGAGCAGGAATCAAGCTTGGGGATGCCTGATATGTCTCCAACGTATCTATAATTTTTGATTGCTCCATGCTATATTATCTACTGTTTTGGACTATATTGGGCTTTATTTTCCACTTTTATATTATTTTTGGGACTAACCTATTAACCGGAGGCCCAGCCCAGAATTGTTGTTTTTTGCCTATTTCAGTGTTTCGAAGAAACAGAATATCAAACGGAGTCCAAACAGAAAAATCCTTTTTGGAACGTGATCTTCGTCTCGGATAAGACCCAGGAGACTTGGACCCTACTCCAAGAAGTACCGAAGGCGGTCACGAGGGTAGGGGGCGCCCCCCCCCTATAGGGCACGCCCCCTGCCTTGTGGGCCCCTCGGTGCTCCACCGACGTACTCCTTCCTCCTATATATACCCACGTACCGCCAAACGATCAGAAGAGGAGCCAAAAACCTAATTCCACCACCGCAACTTTCTGTATCCACGAGATCCCATCTTGGGGCCTGTTCCGGAGCTCCGCCAGAGAGGGCCGTCATCATGGAGGGCTTCTACATCATCATAGCCCCTCTGATGAAGTGTGAGTAGTTTACCTCAGACCTTCGGGTCCATAGTTAGTAGCTAGATGGCTTCTTCTCTCTTTTTGAATCTCAATACAATGTTCTCCCCCTCTCTTGTGGAGATCTATTCGATGTAATCTTCTTCTTTTGCGGTGTGTTTGTTGAGACCGATGAATTGTCGGTTTATGATCAAGTCTATCTATGAACAATATTTGAATCTTCTCTGAATTCTTTTATGTATGATTGGTTATCTTTGCAAGTCTCTTCGAATTATCCGTTTGGTTTGGCCAACTAGATTGGTAGTTCTTGCCATGGGAGAAGTGCTTAGCTTTGGGTTCGATCTTGCGGTGTTCTTTCCCAGTGACAGAAGGGGCAGCAAGACACGTATTGTATCGTTGCCATCGAGGATAACAAGATGGGGTTTATTTCATATTGCATGAATTTATCTCTCTACATCATGTCATCTTGCTTAAAGCGTTACTTTGTTTTTAACTTAATACTCTAGATGCATGCTGGATAGCGGTCGACGAGTGGAGTAATAGTAGTAGATGCAGAATCGTTTCGATCTACTTGTCACGGACGTGATGCCTATATACATGATCATGCCTAGATATTCTCATAACTATGCTCAATTCTATCAATTGCTCAACAGTAATTTGTTCACCCACCGTAGAAAACTTATGCTCTCGAGAGAAGCCACTAGTGAAACCTATGGCCCCCGGGTCTATTCTCATCATATCAATCTCCATCACTTTAATCTTGTTTTGTTTTTACCTTGCCTTTTACTTTTCACTTTGCATCTTTATATCAAAAATACCAAAAATATTATCTATCGGATATCACTTCCGTAAGTGACCGTGAAGGGATTGACAACCCCTAATCGCGTTGGTTGCGTTGAGCTCTTTGTGTTGTGTAGGTACGAGGGACTTGCGCGTGGCCTCCTACTGGATTGATACCTTGGTTCTCAAAAACTGAGGAAAATACTTACGCTACTCTGCTGCATCATCCCTTCCTCTTCGGAGAAAACCAACGCAAGCTCAAGACGTAGCATTTGGCACATACAAATTTACTTGGAACAGTAGGTAGATACCGTATATAGGTAGGTATGGTGGACTCATATGGAATAACTTTGGGGTTTATGGGATTGGATGCACAAGCAGTATTCCAGCTTAGTACAGGTGAAGGCTAGAAAGAGACTGGGAAGCGACCAGCTAGAGAGCGACAACAGTCATGAACATGCATTAAAATTAATCAACACCGAATGCAAGCATGAGTAGAATATAATCCACCATGAACATAAATATCATGAAGGATATGTTGATTTTGTTTCAACTACATGTGTGAACATGTGCCAAGTCAAGTCACTTAAATCATTCAGAGGAGGATACCACCCTATCATACCACATCACAACCATTTTAATAGCATGTTGGCACGCAAGGTAAACCAATATAAGCTCCTAGCCAATCAAGCATGTCACAAGAAACTATGATCTCTAGTTGTCATTGCAAGCATGTTTATTCATAATAGGCTGAATCAGGAACGATGAACTAATCATATTTACAAAAACAAAAGAGGTCGAGTTCATACCAGCTTTTATCATCTCAATCAGTCCATCATATATCTTCATAATTGCCTTTCACTTGCACGACCGAATGATGTGAATAATAATAATAGTGCGCGTGCATTGGACTAAGCTGGAATCTGCAAGCATTCAATAAACAGGAGAAGACAAGGCAATATGGCCTCTTTTGTCAAATCAACAATTATGCATATAAGAGCCACTTCAACAATTTAATCATGGTCTTCTGATATCGACCCCCAAAGAAAAGAAAAGAAATAAAACTATTTACACGGGAAATCTCCCAACAAGCAAAAGAAGAACAGGAAATCTCTTTGGGTTTTATTTTTAATTACTACTACAAGCATGGAAATTAAAACTAGCTAAAAGCTACAACTATTTTTTTTTTGGTTTTTCTTAAGGTTTATTAAACACACAAGAAGAAAGCATAAAAAGGAAATAAACTAGCATGGATGATACAATGAAAAAGTATGAGCACAGACATCTAGCAATGAGTGTGTGAACATAAATGTAATGTCGGTGGGAAATACGTACTCCCCCAAGTTTAGGCTTTTGGCCTAAGTTGGTCTATGGCCACGGCTGGCCTGGCGGATATCCATAATAATAGTTGGGGTCGTACTGAGATGCAGTGGCTATTGCCTCCTGAGGTGCAGCGTGGCTACGAGCGGCCTCCTCCCTCCTCTCGTACTCATCTGCCTCCTCTCTGGTAATAACATATCTTCCTTTTGTCTAATAATCAAAGAAGGCAGGAGCAGGGAGAGTAATATGGACAGCACGCTGTCTGTCAAAGATTAGTCGATACTGGAGAGGTGATTCACTCCTCTCAACAAACTGGTGGTGAACCATAGTATTAAAATCTAGGTAAGCGGGAGGCAATTCAATATCATCCTCACGTATGGTTACACCGAGAAAATCAGCTAAGCGGGTTGCATAAATTCCACTGAAGAAATCTCCATTAAATCTATTATTATGCAACCTACGTGCAACAATGGCTCCCAAATTATAGGATTTGTCTCCTAACACAACACTCCTAAGAATATTGAGGTCAGGGACACACATATGACATGCTTCATCTTTACCATTTATGCACCTACCTATGAAGAGAGCAAAATAATGTATAGCAGGAAAGTGAATGCTCCCTATGGTAGCTTGTGTTATATCTCTAGATTCCCCCACAGTTATGCTAACAAGAAAATCTCTAGATTCAGATTTGCGGGGTTCACTAGCACTACCCCATTGTGGAAGTTTGCAGGCAGTGGTAAAATCCTCTAAGTCCATAGTATAAGATTTTTCATAGAGATCAAACAGGACAGTTGGAGAGTTACGTGAAGATGAAAATTCAAACCTCCTCACAAAGGTACTGGTGAGATAGTGGTACTGGAGGCACTTTTCTTCCTCGAAGCTCACAAGATCAGCGTTACGCAAATATGCGTTAAATTCTTCCTTAATTCCCGCTCGATCCATAAAGTTTTATGAAGGCCATTCACAAGGACACACTGGAGCGTCTCTTGGTGGCTCTTCATCAGCATCACGCATTGCAAGCTTGGGCCCTTGCTTCCTTGAAGAACCGCCTTGGTACATTTTCCTAAGCATATTTCTTCCTCTGAAAAAATTCTGAAATTTTTAGTAACTTCAAAATAAAAGTGAACCAAACTCAACAAAATTGATAGCAACTACTCCTACAAGTGCCTAGAGCCTATATCATGCATCAAAACTACTTGGAGCCATATAGATTTGACATGCAAGCTCAAGAACATGGTCACCTAGGCAGCACAAATTTGCAATGAATAAATCACTAGAACAAAAACTAATTGGACCAATGGAGGAGTCATATACCAAGGAACAATCTCCCCAAGCAGTTTTGTGAGAGGTGCTTTGAGCAAGGAGATCGAAAATGGCAGCAAAATGAGCTTGGACTCGGGTTTGAGCTGGATATTCGTGTTTGTGGGAGGAAGAAGGAGTGTGTGGGTGCAAGGATAGTGGAGGAGGGCCACCGTGGGCCCACGAGGCAGGGGGCGCGCCCAGGGGGTAGGGCGCGCCCCTGACCCTCGTGGCCAGGTGCCAGCTCCTCCTGTTGTGTTCTCAGTGCCAAATATTCTCAAATATTCTAGAAAAAATCATATTTAAATTTCAGGGCATTTGGAGAACTTTTACTTTCGGGGTATTTTTATATTGCACGGATAATTCAGATAACAGATGGAAAATACTTATTTTTATTTTATTTAATATAAATAACAGAAAGTAAAAAGAGGGTTCAGAGAGTTGTGCCTTCTAGTTTCATCCATCTCATGCTCATCAAAAGGAATCCACTAACAAGGTTGATCAAGTCTTGTTAACGAACTCATTCTGAATAACATGGAACCGGATAAATTTCGAATAACACTATGTTACCTCAATGGGGATATGCACATCCCAAATAATAAGAATATCATATTTCTACTTGACAGTAGGAAGAGGGAATTCAAAACCTCCAAATATAATCGATGGAATTTTTCCAATAGAGTTGATACTGTGAACTTGAGGTTGTTTCCTCGGAAAGTGTACCGTATGCTCATTACCATTAACATGAAAAGTGACATTGCCTTTAGTGAAATCAATAACAGCCCCTGCAGTATTCAAAAAGGGTCTTCCAAGAATAATAGACATACTATCATCCTCGGGAATATCAAGGATAACAAAGTCCGTTAAAATAGTAACGTTTGCAACTACAACAGAAACATCCTCACAAATACCGACAGGTATAGCAGTTGATTTATCAGCCATTTGAAAAGATATTTCAGTAGGTGTCAACTTATTCAAATCAAGTCTATGATATAAATAGAGAGGCATAACACTAACATCGGCTCCAAGATCACATAAAGCAGTTTTAACATAGTTTCTTTTAATGGAGCATGGTATAGTGGGTACTCCTGGATCTCCAAATTTCTTAGGTATTCCACATTTAAAAGTATAATTAGCAAGCATGGTGGAAATTTCAACTTCCGATATCTTTCTCTTATTTGTAACAATTTCTTTCATGTACTTAGCATAAGGATTCATTTTGAGCATATCAGTTAACCGCATACGCAAAAAGATAGGTCCAATCATTTCAGCAAAGCGCTCAAAATCCTCATCATCCTTTTTCTTGGATGGTTTGGGAGGAAAAGGCATGGGTTTTTGAACCCATGGTTCTCTTTCTTTACCATGTTTCCTAGCAACAAAGTCTTTCTTATCATAACATTGATTCTTTGATTGTGGGTTATCAAGATCAATAGCAGGTTCAATTTCTATATCATTATCATTACTAGGTTGAGCATCATCATGAAAATTATCATTAGCATTATCACTAGTTTCAGGTTCATTACCAGATTGTGTTTCAGCATCATAAATAGAAATATCATTTGGATTCTCAGGTGTTTCAGCAATAGGTTCACTAGAAGCATGCAAAGTCCTATCATTTTCCTTTTTCTTCCTTTTAGAAGGACTAGGTGCATCTATATTATTTCTCCAAGAATCTTGCTCAATTCTCTTAGGGTGGCCTTCAAGATACAGAGGTTCCAGAGTCATTCTACCAGTTCTAGTAGCCACTCTAAGAGCATAGTCATTATTCTTACTATTCAATTCATTGAGTAAATCATTTTGAGCTTTAATTACTTGTTCTACTTGAGTGGTAACCATAGAAGCATGTTTACTAATAAGTTTAAGTTCACCTTTGACATTAGCCATATAATCACCCAAGTGTTCAAGCATATTTGAATTGTATTTCAATTGTCTACCAAAATAAGCATTAAAGTCTTCTTGCTTAGCCATAAATTTATCAAACTCATCTAAGCATGGGCTAGCAAACTTGGTAAATGGGATTTCAGCTTTATCATATCTATAGAGAGAATTTACCTTTACTACCTGTGTCGGGTTATCAAGACCATGAGTTTCTTCAATAGGTGAAAGATTAAGATCATATGTTTCTTCAACAGGAGGTAAATTAAGACCGTGTATTTCTTCAATAGGAGGTAAATTCTTAACATCTTCAGCTTTAATACCTTTTTCCTTCATAGATTTCTTTGCCTCTTGCATATCTTCAGGACTGAGAAATAGAACACCTCTCTTCTTTGGAGTTGGTTTAGGAATAGGCTCAGGAGGTGTCCAATTATTTTCATTTATCAACATATTATTCAATAGAATTTCAGCTTCATCCAGTGTTCTTTCCCTGAAAACAGAACCAGCACAACTATCCAGGTAATCTCTGGAAGCATCGGTTAGTCTATTATAAAAGATATCAAGTATTTCATTTTTCTTAAGAGGGTGATCAGGCAGAGCATTAAGTAATTGGAGAAGCCTCCCCCAAGCTTGTGGGAGACTCTCTTCTTCAATTTGCACAAAATTATATATATCCCTCAAAGCAGCTTATTTCTTATGAGCAGGGAAATATTTAGCAGAGAAGTAATAAATCATATCCTGGGACTACACACACAACCAGGATCAAGAGAATTAAACCATATCTTAGCATCACCCTTTAATGAGAACAGAAATATTTTAAGGATATAAAAGTAGCGAGTTCTCTCATCATTAGTGAACAGGGTGGCTATATCATTTAATTTAGTAAGATGTGCCACAACAGTTTCAGATTCATAGCAATGAAAAGGATTAGATTCAACCAAAGTAATTATATTAGGATCAACAGAGAATTCATAATCCTTATCAGTAACACAGATAGGTGAAGTAGCAAAAGCAAGGCCATGTTTCATTCTAGCATTAAGGGATTGCTGCTTCCATTTAGCTAATAGTTTCTTAAGATCACTTCTATCATTACAAGCAAGAATAGCTCTAGCAGATTCTTCATCCAGAACATAACCCTCAGGAACAACTGGCAATTCATAAGTATTAGGGGGAGAGTCTTCATCATCACTATCTTCAATATAATCAGTTTCAATAATTTCATTCTCTCTAAGCCTAGCAAGTAACATCAAGAAATTCACCAAGTGGCACAGTAGTACCAAGCATAGAAGTAGTTTCATCATAAGTATCATGCATAGCAGAAGTGGCATCATCAATAACATGCGACATATCAGAACGAATAGCAGAAGCAAGTTTAGGTGTCGCAAGCTTACTCAAAACAGAAGGTGAATCAAGTGCAGAGCTAGATGGCAGTTCCTTACCTCCCCTCGTAGTTGAGGGATAAATCTTAGTTTTTGGATCTCTCAAGTTCTTCATAATGATAAGCAGATATAAATCCCAAGTGACTCAAAGAATAGAGTTATGCTCCCCGGCAACGGCGCCAGAAAATAGTCTTGATAACCCACAAGTATAGGGGGTTGCAACAGTTTTCGAGGGTAGAGTATTCAACCCAAATTTATTGATTCGACACAAGGGGAGACAAAGAATATTCTCAAGTATTAGCAGCTGAGTTGTCAATTCAACCACACCTGGAAACTTAATATCTGCAGCAAAGTGTTTAGTAGCAAAGTAATATGATAGTAGTGGTAATGGTAGCAAAAGGTAATGATAGTAAAAGTAATGTTTTTGGTATTTTGTAGTGATTGTAACAGTAGCAACGGAAAAGTAAATAAGCGAAGAACAATATATGGAAAGCTCGTAGGAAATGGATCAGTGATGGAGAATTATGCCGGATGCGGTTCATCATGTAAAAATCATAACCTAGGGTGACACAGAACTAGCTCCAATTCATCAATGTAATGTAGGCATGTATTCCGAATATAGTCATACGTGCTTATGGAAAAGAACTTGCATGACATCTTTTGTCCTACCCTCCCGTGGCAGCAGGGTCCTAGTGGAAACTAAGGGATATTAATGCCTCCTTTTAATAGAGTACCGGACCTAAGCATTAACACATAATGAATACACGAACTCCTCAAACCACGGTCATCACCGGTAAGTATCCCGATTATTGTCACTTCGGGGTTAACGGATCATAACACATAATACGTGACTATAGACTTGCAAGATAGGATCAAGAACTCTCATATATTGATGAAAACATAATAGGTTCAGATCTGAGATCATGGCTGAGGAAGTCCTGGATTAGGGGGTGTCCGGATGGCCGGACTATAGCTTCGGCCGGACTCCTGGACTATGAAGACACAAGATTGAAGACTTCGTCCCATGTCCGGAAGGGACTTTCCTTGGCGTGGAAGGCAAGCTTGGCGATACGGATATGCAGATCTCCTACCATTGTAACCGACTCTGTGTAACCCTAGCCCTCTCCGGTGTCTATATAAACCGGAGAGTTTTAATCCATAGGACGAACAACAATCATACCATAGGCTAGCTTCTAGGGTTTAGCCTCTCTGATATCGTGGTAGATCTACTCTTGTACTACCCATATCATCAATATTAATCAAGCAGGACGTAGGGTTTTACCTCCATCAAGAGGGCCCGAAACTGGGTAAAACATCGTGTCCCCTGCCTCCTGTTACCATCCGGCCTAGACGCACTGTTCAGGACCCCTACCCGAGATCCGCCGGTTTTGACACCGACATTGGTGCTTCCATTGAGAGTTCCTCTGTGTCGTCACTTTTAGGCCCGATGGCTTCTCCGATCATCAACAGCGATGCGATCCAGGGTGAGACTTTTCTCCCCGGGCAGATCTTCGTATTCGGCGGCTTTGCACTGCGGGCCAATTCGCTTGGTCATCTGGAGCAGATCGAAAGCTACGCCCCTGGCCATCAGGTCAGATTTGGAAGTTTGAACTACACGGCCGACATCCACGGAGACTTGATCTTTGACGGATTCGAGCCACAGCCGAGTGCGCCGCACTGTCACGATGGGCATGATTTAGCTCTGCCGCCGAACAGTGCCCTGGAGGCCGCACCCGTGTCCGCACCGACCCCTAGCTTGGAGCCGATTACACCAACCGAGGATTGGTGGTTAGACACCGCCTCGGGGGCTGCAATCCCTACGGCAATCGAGCCGAACACCAGCCCTATTCTCTGCGAAGCCCGTGACTCCAAGGAGCCGGACTCCTCTCCGGACTCCGAGCCCTCTGCGCCCCGACCGATCGAACCCGATTGGGCGCCGATCATGGAGTTCACCGCCGCGGACATCTTCCGGCACTTGCCCTTCGGCGATATTCTGAATTCACTAAAGTCTCTCTCTTTGTCAGGAGAGCCCTAGCCGGACTATGGTCGGCAAGGTTGGGATGCGGATGATGAAGAAATTCAAAGCCCACCCACCACCCACTTCGTAGCCACTGTCGATGATTTAACCGACATGCTCGACTTCGACTCCGAAGACATCGACGGTATGGACGCCGTTGCAGGAGACGATCAAGAACCAGCGCCTATAGGGCACTGGAAAGCCACCTCGTCGTATGATATATACATGGTGGACACCCCAAAAGAAGGCAATGGCGATGGAACAGCGGAGAATGACCCCTCCAAGAAGTAGCCCAAGCGCCGGCGTCAGCGGCGCCGCTCTAAATCCCGCCAAAACAAAAACGGTGATTCCGGCACGGGGGATAATAACACCCCGGACAGTGCCGAAGACAACCACCTCCAGCACGATTTAGCACAGGAGGATAGAGAAGCCAGCCCTCATGAGAGAGCGGCAGACAGAGAGGTCGAGGACGATAATTATATGCCTCCCTCCGAAGACGAGGCAAGCCTCGACGACGACAAATTTGTCGTGCCGGAGGATCCCGTCGAACAAGAGCGTTTCAAACGCAGGCTTATGGCCATGGCGAGCAGCCTCAAGAAAAAACAGCAACAGCTTAGAGCTGATCAAGATTTGCTAGCCGACAGATGGACTGAAGTCCTTGCGGCCGAAGAGTATGAACTCAAACGCCCCTCCAAGAGCTACCCAAAGCGCAGGTTGCTACCCCAATTAGAGGAGGAAGCACCTAAACCTACATCACTAGCGCATGATGCGGCTGACCGGCCACCCCGTGGCTGCGACAGAGAGGCCTCTCGGCCCTCCACTCAAGTCGCACCCCAGCGCCACTCAAAAACTACCAAGGCATGGGAAAATGCGCCAGACCTGCGAGATATATTGGAGGATAAGGCAAGGCAAACAAGATCGATCTACGGATCACGTGGGCGCCCCACGGCACGAGACGGTACTCGTCACGCCGGATACAGTAAATCCGGCCGGGGCGAACACAGTAGACAAAGCTCGCTTGAGCTGCGTCGTGATGTAGCCCAATACAGAGGCGCCACACACCCACTATGCTTCACAGATGAAGTAATGGTCATCAAATCCCCGAGGGTTTCAAACCCGTGAACATCGAATCATACGATGGCACAACAGATCCTGCAGTATGGATCGAGGACTATCTCCTTCATATCCACATGGCCCGCGATGATGACCTACACGCCATCAAATACCTCCCACTCAAGCTTAAAGGACCAGCCCGGCATTGGCTTAACAGCTTGCCAGCAGAATCAATTGGTTGTTGGGAGGACCTAGAAGCCGCATTCCTCGATAATTTCTAGGGCACTTATGTGCGACCACCAGACGCCGATGACCTAAGCCACATAATCCAGCAACCAGAGGAATCGGCCAGACAATTCTGGACACGGTTCCTAACCAAGAAAAATCAAATCGTCGACTGTCCGGACGCAGAGGCCCTAGCAGCCTTCAAGCATAACATCCGCGACGAGTGGCTTGCACGGCACCTAGGACAGGAAAAGCCGAAATCTATGGCAGCCCTCACGACACTTATGACCCGCTTTTGCGCGGGAGAAGACAGCTGGCTAGCTCGCAGCAATAACATGACCAAGAGCCCTGGTAATTCGGATACCAAGGACAGCAGTGGCAGGTCGCGTCGCAACAAGCAAAAGTGCCGCATTAACGGCGACAATGCTGAGGATACGACAGTTAATGCCGGATTCAAAGGCTCTAAACCCGGTCAGCAGAAAAAGCCATTCAAAAGAAATACTCCGGGCCCGTCCAGTTTGGACCGAATACTCGACCGCTCATGCCAGATACATGGCACCCCCGGAAAACCAGCCAATCACACCAACAGGGATTGTTGGGTGTTCAAGCAGGCAGGCAAGTTAAATGCCGGAAGCAGAGACAAGGGGCTGCATAGCGATGACGAGGAGGAGCCCCGGCCGCCGAACAACAGTGGACAGAAAGGTTTTCCCCCACAAGTGCGGACGGTGAATATGATATATGCAACCCACGTCCCCAAGAGGGAGCGGAAGCGTGTGCTAAGGGACGTATACGCGATGGAGCCAGTCACCCCAAAGTTCAACCCATGGTCTTCCTGTCTGATCACTTTTGATCGAAGGGACCACCCCACTAGCATCCGTCATAGTGGATTCGCCGCATTGGTTCTAGACCCAATTATTGCCGGATTTCACCTCACTAGAGTCCTTATGGACGGCAGCAGCAGCCTGAACCTACTTTATCAGGATACCGTGCGGAAAATGGGCATCGATCCCTCGAGGATTAAACCCACCAGAACGACCTTTAAAGGCGTCATACCAGGTGTAGAAGCCAACTGTACAGGCTTAGTTACACTTGAAGTGGTCTTCGGATCTCCGGATAATTTCCGAAGCGAGGAGTTAATCTTCGACATAGTCCCGTTCCGCAGTGGCTATCACGCACTGCTCGGGCGAACCGCATTTGCCAAGTTCAATGCGGTGCCGCACTACGCATACCTCAAGCTCAAGATGCCAGGCCCTCGAGGCGTCATCACGGTCAATGGAAACACCGAATGCTCTCTCCGAACGGAGGAGCATACGGCGGCTATCGCAGCGGAAGTACAAAGCAGCCTCTCAAGGCAATTCTCCAGTCCGGCCATTAAACGTCTGGACACCGTCAAGCGCGCCCGGAGTAACCTACAACAAGACCGCCTGGCACGTTCCAAGCAAGCGTAGCAATGCGGCCTCAACCCCAGCCCTCACGAACTTGCGAAACCAGTGTTGCGCGTACATAACTACGCTCTAGAAATACCATGGGCACAGGGGGAGGGGCACCATCACGGCACGCCCGAAACGCGGCTTAAACCGCACTAGGGGCTGCCGATTTCTTAATTTTCTCTTATTTTCAGGACTCCATTCTTCGGAAGGCTTGTCCGGCAGTACAATTGCCACACAAACGATACAACGAGGGAAGAAGAAAGCTACGCCGCACTACGGAACTCTAAGGTGGTCTCTATAACGAGCAGTATACCTGTTTCGCATAACATTCCACAGCTCGCCCCAGGAAAGGACATATTTGATAGTCCCATCTTTTTCTTATCGCACTATTTGTATCGTTCTGCTTTGATTGCAGCTTTTTTTAAATAAACAATGCATAGCTTCCGTCTATTATTGCATTACCTCTTTTTTACGAATATATGTTCATTAATGACATGTTGCACCCATACACTTTGGTACGGCCAATACGCCAGGGGCTTAAGTACCCCACAACATGGTGTGAGAAGTCCGAACACTTTCACAAGTGCGGCACCCCGAACTTATAGCATTATATGCATCGGCTCCGAATCATGTCTTGGGTCAATAGTTGGGTTTGCCCGGCTCCTATGTTTTGGTACCTTACGTTCCGTCATATCGGCTAAGGTAGCACTAGGAGAACTACTGCGATTGTTCCCCAGTTGAGCTGGGCTAAGCACCTCAGTAGAGAAAGCTAAAACTGACCGTCATGATGAGGCGAGAGCTGGTGGCTGTTCGAGAGGTTTTCGAGTCCCTAAAGACTTATGCCGCTTAGAGCAAGGAGTCGGCTTTGTCCGGCCTAGGCGTGGATAGCGCCTCGAACTCGGTCTTCCGAACACTAGGGGCTTCGCCGAAATTTAAAATTATAGAATTCTATGGCTAAGTGAGAGTGTTCAAGCACTATAGTCCGATTGCCTTGTTCATTGTGTTGAGCGCCTCCCTTGAAGGACCCAAGAATGGGAAAAAGAGCGCTCATGCTTATCCCGAACACCCCAGCACTCGTGCCTTGGGGGCAGAAGCCGACGACTCGCCATCTCTAAAATTTGATAAACGGCCGCACAGAAGGTAATATTTTAAATTCAAAAAGCATTGCTTAGCGCACATGAACAAGTTTTCAGCGCACAGGACAAAACGAGCGAGTTCACTGAAAAATTACATTCATGGAACATTCATCCGCCACAAGGCGGGCACCCTCCAGAACGCCCTCATAATACATCTCGGGCTTGCGATGCTCATTGCCCGGCGGTGGCCCGTCCTTCACAAGCTTCTCAGCATCCAGCTTGCCCCAGTGCACCTTCGCACGGGCAAGCGCCCTACGGGCACCCTCGATGCATACGGAGCGCTTGATGACTTCGAGCCTTGGACAGGCCTCCACCAGCCGCCTCACCAGCCCGAAGTAGCTCCCAGGCATGGCCTCTCCAGGCCACAGCCGGACTATGAGGCCCTTCATGGCCTGTTCGGCCACCTTATGGAGCTCGACCAGCTGTTTCAGCTGGTCGCTTAAGGGCACCGGGTGTTCGGCCTCAGCATACTGAGACCAGAACACCTTCTCCGTCAAGCTTCCCTCCTCGACGCGGTAGAAGGCGGCGGCATCCGACACGCTACGGGGCAAGTCTGCGAATGCTCCTGGAGAGCTCCGGATTCGGGTAAGTGACAAGTAATTCACTTTTACGTGCTTGCTTTGCATAAAGAATGTCTTACCTGCCGCTATCTTTTTTATTGCCTCAACCTCCTGGAGGGCCTTCTGGGCTTCGGCCTTGGCAGACTTGGCATCTTCAATGGCCGCCGCGAGCTCAGACTCTCGCGTCTTCGAGTCAAGCTCCAAACTCTCATGTTTTTTCATAAGAGCCTAGAGCTCTTGCCGCACCTCGCCAACCTGCATTTCATGCTTCTCCCGCTCGGTGCGCTCCGTGGCCGCCCTCTTTTCGGCCTCGAACAGCGCTTGCTTAAGGGTCGCCACCTCAGTTGTGGCCCCTACAATAGCCGCGTTAATCCTGTCACTTTTTGCAATTGCACCTTTCACATATTTCAATAAGGTATTTCTTACCTTCCTTCTCCTCGAGCTGCTGCTTGGCTAGGCCGAGCTCTTGCTCGGACCGCTCGAGGTTCTGCTTCAGCGTATCCACCTCCGCAGTCAGTGCGGCGGAGGCCAGCAGCGAAGCCTGCATACGCATATTGACTTGATTATGTTAGACTCCTGCGATTATTAGATCCTCTATTCGGCTTTTCTTTCCGAACACCGAACAGAGCATCAGGGACTACTGTTTATGCGGTAATATTTTTACATATTCTTTACTTACCTCAAAGTCTGTTAGAAGGCTGGCACAGGCTTCAGTCAGTCCGCTCTTGGCGGACCAAACCTTCTGGATCACCACACTCATAATAGTGCGGTGCTCCTCGTCGATGGAGGCGCCGTTAAGCGTCTCCAGCAAATTGTCCGGTGCCTCCGGTTGGACGGAGGTCACCGGCTCGGTAGGCTTGCTCCTCTTGGAAGGAGGCTGCCTACCGGACTCCAGAACCGTTGAAGGTTCCGGCGCGGTGTCCGGCTCAAGGCCAGACTTGGAGCCCTTGGGGGTTTTATCCCCTTTACGCCTGGAGTCCGGGAGGTTGCCTTGCGGCGCCTCCAGGACCACCTCCTCCTGTCTTGGAACCTGTTGGGACGCCACCTCAGCACCGTCCGTAGGGTGGGGGGAGGAAGCTGTCGGGAGCGAATTCACATCCGACGAATCCAGGGAGCCGCTCGACGACTCGTCGAGCCCGGCCTTGGGCGGGCTGCACAATCATGTTCGACGTAAGGAAAAACTGTGCAATGGGGGAATACTATGAATCACTCTGGTATCCGGGTACTTATCTCGCCAGGGGCTTGGCCCTGTGCGGCCACTCCTCTTCGCCGTCGTCGGCATTGGTGGAGTAGTCCGGAGGAGGGGTCTTCCCCCTCTTGGACCCTTCGGCCTCCCCGGTTGGGGCGGCCTTCCTTTTCTTCCCTCCCCCCGCTGGAGGGGGAGAGGTCTCTTCTTCCTCCTCCTCATCTTCATGGGAGGAGCGCGCCTTGGAGTCGTCGGATGGTGAATCCGACACCTCCTGGCGTCGGGCACTCTTTCGAGTCCCCGTGGCCTTCTTCTTGGCCTTCTTCTCCGGCACCATGTAAGGTGCCGGAACCAGCAGCTTCGCCAAGCGAGCGTCCGCTGGGCCTTCGGGCAAAGGAGCCGGACAGTTGATCTGTCCGGACATCTCCTGCCAATCCTGTCAAAGGTAAGGGAACTTAGATCCCGCATGGAGTCAAACTATGAAAAACTAATACCCTGTAAAAGGTGAAAACAGCCTACCGCACGAGCG
The DNA here is from genome assembly GCF_003073215.2 of Triticum urartu. Lineage (NCBI taxonomy): Eukaryota > Viridiplantae > Streptophyta > Magnoliopsida > Poales > Poaceae > Triticum > Triticum urartu. The sequence goes on along the minus strand of NC_053023.1, from coordinate 156,510,679 downwards.
TGACGCTGCGTGCTGAATCCGCGATCCTCGGTAGCGGATGCGGGGGCCTCGGCGCCCTTGAAAAGCACCTTCCATGCATCTTCATACGTCGTGTCGAAGAGCCTGCTTAGAGTTCGGTGCCGCGCCGGGTCGAACTCCCACAGGTTGAAAGCCCGTTGTTGACACGGGAGGATCCGACGGATGAGCATAACCTGGACTACGTTGACAAGTTTGAGATTCCTGTCCACCAGGGTTTGGACGCATGTTTGGAGTCCGGTCAGCTCTCCTTTTTTACCCCACGACAGGCCCATCTCTTTCCAGGAGGCGAGCCGCGTAGGGGGTCCGGATCGGAACTCGGGGGCTGTGACCCATTCAGGGTCGCGCGGCTCGGTGATGTAAAACCACCCCGACTGCCACCCCTTTAGGGACTCCATGAAGGAGCCCTTGAACCATAGGACGTTGGGCATCTTGCCCACCATGGCGCCTCCGCACTCCGCTTGGGTGCCGCGCACCACCTTCGGCTTGACATTGAAAGTCTTGAGCCATAGGCCGAAATGGGGGCGGATGAGGAAGAAAGCCTCGCACACGACGATAAACGCCGAGATGTTGAGGACAAAATTCGGGGCCAGATCGTGGAAATCCAGGCCATGGTAGAACATGAGCCCCCGGACAAATGGGTGGAGAGGGAAGCCCAGTCCACGGAGGAAATGGGGGAGGAACACCACCCTCTCATGGGGCCTAGGGGTGGGGATGAGCTGCCCCTATTCAGGAAGCCGGTGCGCAATGTCGTTAGACAAGTATCCGACCTTCCTCAGTCTTTTGATGTGTCCCTCTGTGACGGAGGAGACCATCCACTTGCCTCCCATTCCGTACATGGCTGGAGAAGGTTGAGGTGGGGTGTGCGGACTTGGGCGCTGGAGCTCGAGTGCGCGGAAATGGATAGGCAAAGGAGGAAGAAGGCGTGGATGAAAAGGTGGATCCTTATCCCCTTATATGGGCGGACGCGACTATGCGCCCCCACCAGCCTGGTAAAACTCGCTTATCTCCCAAGCGCCGTAGTCAATGGCGCGGTTGGGTTACCCACACCTGTATTGATGAGAATCCCAGAATAAGGGGACACGATCTCTGCTTTAACAAGACGTGCCAAGGAAACCGCCTTGCTAAACGCGCTGAGGTGGGACGATAAAACGATTCGAATAAAGACTTGGCCGTGGTGTGATGTCACGCTACGGAATACGTCAGCAGATTAGATTTGTGTAAATATTATTCTCTCTATGGCAATATGTGGAAACTTATTTTGCAGAGCCGGACACTACCTTTGTGTTCAAAATCTTCTATGAAGTACTTGGAGGAGGAACCTGCCTTGCAATGCCGAAGACAATCTGCGCGCCGGACTCGTCGTCATTGAAGCCTGGTTCAGGGGCTACTGAGGGAGTCTTGGATTAGGGGGTGTCCGGATGGCCGGACTATACCTTCGGCCGGACTCCTGGACTATGAAGACACAAGATTGAAGACTTTGTCCCGTGTCCGGAAGGGACTTTCCTTGGCGTGGAAGGCAAGCTTGGCGATATGGATATGTAGATCTCCTACCATTGTAACCAACTCTGTGTAACCCTAGCCCTCTCCGGTGTCTATATAAACCGGAGAGTTTTAGTCCATAGGACGAACAACAATCATACCATAGGCTAGCTTCTAGGGTTTAGCCTCTCTGATCTCGTGGTAGATCTACTCTTGTACTACCCATATCATCAATATTAATCAAGCAGAACGTAGGATTTTACCTCCATCAAGAGGGCCCGAACCTGGGTAAAACATCGTGTCCCCTGCCTCCTGTTACCATCCGGCCTAGACGCACAGTTCGGGACCCCCTACCCGAGATCCGCCGGTTTTGACACTGACAATGGCACTCGGGCCCTAGTGACAAGCATTAAGCATAGCAAAGTCATAGCAACATCAATCTTAGAACATAGTGGATACTAGGGATCAAACCCTAACAAAACTAACTCGATTACATGATAAATCTCATCCAACCCATCACCGCCCAGCAAGCCTATGATGGAATTACTCACGCACGGCGATGAGCATCATGAAATTGGTGATGGAGGATGGTTGATGATGACGATGGCGATGGATTCCCCTCTCCGGAGCCCCGAACGGACTCCAGATCAGCCCTCCCGAGAGGTTTTAGGGCTTGGCGGCGGCTCCGTATCGTAAAACGCGATGAATCCTTCTCCTTTATTTTTTTCTCCCCGAAACCAAATATATAGAGTTGGAGTTGAGGTCGGAGGAGCTCCAGGGGGCCCACGAGGTAGGGGGCGCGCCCTAGGGGGACAGGCACGCCTCCCATCCTCGTGGCTAGGGTGTGGGCCCCTGGTCTTCATATTTTGCACAGATTTTTTATTATTTCCGAAAAGATGTTCCGTGAAGTTTCGGGTCATTCTGAGAACTTTTGTTTCTGCACATAAATAACACCATGGTAATTCTGCTGAAAACAGCGTCAGTCCGGGTTAGTTCCATTCAAATCATGCAAGTTAGAGTCCAAAACAAGGGCAAAAGTGTTTGGAAAAGTAGATACGACGGAGACGTATCACCTTGGCAAAGGAATCCAGATTTCACAAGAGAACCAAGCACATCAAAAGACACTTCAATTCCATCCGCGATCAAGTCAAGGAGGGAGGCATAGAGATTTGCAAGATACATACAGATATGAATGTTGCAGACCCGTTGACTAAGCCTCTCTCACGAGCAAAACATGATCAACACCAAGGCTCCATGGGTGTTAGAATCGTTACAATGTAATCTAGATTATTGACTCTAGTGCAAGTGGGAGACCGAAGGAAATATGCCCTAGAGGCAATAATAAAGTTGTTATTTATATTCCCTTATATCATGATAAATGTTTATTATTCATGCTAGAATTGTTTTAACCGGAAACTTAGTACATGTGTGAATACACAGACAAACAAAGTGTCACTAGTGTGCCTCTACTTGACTAGCTCGTTAATCAAAGATGGTTAAGTTTCCTACCCATAGACATGAGTTGTCATTTGATGAACGGGATCACATCATTTGAGAATGATGTGATTGACTTGACCCATCCATTAGCTTAGCACTATGATCGTTTAGTTTATTGCTATTGCTTTCTTCATAACTTATACATGTTCCTATGACTATGAGATTATGCAACTCCCGAATACCAGAGGAACACTTAGTGTGCTATCAAACATCACAACGTAACTGGGTGATTATAAAGATGCTCTACAGGTGTCTCCGATGGTGTTTGTTGAGTTGGCATAGACCGAGACTAGGATTTGTCACTCCGTGTATCGGAGAGGTATCTCTGGGCCCTCTCGGTAATGCACATCACTACGAGCCTAGCAAGCAATGTAACTAATGAGTTAGTTACGAGATGATGCATTATGGAACAAGTAAAGAGACTTTCCGGTAACGAGATTGAACTAGGTATGGTGATACCGATGATCGAATCTCGGGCAAGTAACATACCGATGACAAAGGGAACAACGTATGTTGTTATGCAGTTTGATCGATAAAGATCTTCGTAGAATATGTAGGAACCAATATGAGCATCCAGGTTCCGTTGTTGGTTATTGACCGGGGATGAGTCTCGGTCATGTCTACATAGTTCTCGAACCCGTAGGGTCCGCACGCTTAACGTTCGATGACGATCGGTATTATGAGTTTATGTGATTTGATGTACCGAAGGTTGTTTGGAGTCCCGGATGTGATCACAGACATGACGAGGAGTCTCGGAATGGTCGAGAACTAAATATTGATATATTGGATGACTATATTCGGACACCAGAATAGTTCCGAGGGTCACCGGATATATATCGGAGTGCTGGAAGGGTTATCAGAACCACCGGAGAAGTAATGGGCCTTATTGGGCCTAGGGAGAGAGAGAGAGGGGCAGCCAAGGGCTGGCTGCGCGCCCCCCATGGGCCTAGTCCGAATTGGACTAGGGTGAGGGGCGGCGGCCCCTCCTTCCTTCTCTTTCTCCTCTCCTTCCTTCTTCTCCTAGTAGTACTAGGAAAGGGGGGATCCAACTCCTACTTGGAGTAGGATTGCCCCCCTTGGGCGTGCCCTATGAGGGCCGGACAGCCTCCCCCTTGCTCCTTTATATACGAGGGCAGGGATACCCTAGAACACACAAGTTGACAATTGTATTAGCCGTGTGCGGTGCCCCCCTCCACAGAAACACACCTCGGTCATATTGTCGTAGTGCTTAGGCGAAGCCCTGCATCGGCAACTTCATCATCACCGTCAACACGCCGTCGTGCTGACGAAACTCTCCCTCGACCTCAGCTGGATCTAGAGTTTGAGGGATGTCACCGAGCTGAACGTGTGCAGATCGCGGAGGTGCCGTGCATTCGGTACTTGATCGGTTGGATCGCGAAGACGTTCAACTACATCAACCGCGTTACTCAACGCTTCCGCTTTCGGTCTATGAGGGTACGTAGACACACTCTCCCCTCTTGTTGCTATGCATCTCCTAGATAGATCTTGCGTGATCGTAGGAATTTTTTTTGAAATACTGCGTTCCCCAACAAATTGGGCCGCAACTATGAAAGATGAATATGATGCCCTTCTGCAGAATAACACGTGGCAGTTAGTTCCTCGGCCTTCCAATACAAATATCGTTTCGAGCAAATGGGTTTTTCGCCATAAATTTAATTCTGATGGGAGTCTTGCACGTTATAAGGCTCGATGAGTATGCCGTGGTTACTCTCAGCAACACGGGATCGATTATGATGAGACTTTCTCTCCAGTTGTCAAGCCTAGCACTATTCGCACTGTCCTTAGCATCGCTGCCTCTTCTTCCTAGCCAATTCATCAACTAAATGTCAAAAATACTTTTTCTTCATGGCTCTCTTCAAGAAATAGTCTATTGTCAACAACCTCTTGGCTTCGAACTTTCCTCTTATCCTAATCATGTTTGTCTTCTTCAAAAATCTCTTTATGGTCTTAAACAAGCACCACATGCCTGGTTCCAACACTTTTCTACTTATGCTCAAACCATCGGTTTTACTCCTTCCCATTCTGACACTTCACTCTTCACCTTTCATCACAACAACAACACTGCTTACCTTCTTTTATATGTTGATGATATTATCCTCACTGCTTCCTCACAACAATTTTTAGATCATATTATCTCTCTTCTTCGCCACGAATTCTCTATGACAGATTTAGGTCTTCTTCACCACTTCTTAGGTATTGCTGTTATCTGTGACTCCTCTGGTCTTTTCTTGTCTCAACATCAGTACACTCTGGATCTTCTTTCTCGTGCTGGTATGCTTGATTGTCAAACTTCCCGTACCCCTGTTGATACAGATTCCAAACTCTCTGCCGACGGTGATCCTTTCTCCGATCCTTCTCTTTATCGTAGTCTTACCGGTGCACTTCAGTATCTCACTCTCACTCGTCCTGAAATTTCTTTTACTGTCCAACAAGCTTGTTTATACATGCATGATCCTCGTATTCCACACTACAATCATTTCAAACATATTCTTTGGTATCTCAAAGGCACACTAGACTTAGGTCTTCATATCAACAAATCCTCCCACCTCCTTGACAGCTTACTCTGATGCAGACTGGGCTGGTTGTCTAGATACTCGTAGGTCCACATCCGGATTTTGTGTTTTTCTTGGTAACAATTTGGTTTCTTGGTCTTCAAAAAGGCAGGTTACGGTCTTCCGCTCGTCTGCTGAAACTGAGTACCGCGTTGTGGCTCATGCGGTTGCTGATACGGTTTGCTTGCGCCAGTTGCTGTCGGAGCTGCACCGTCCTATTGAGCAAGCTACCATTGTTTACTGTGATAATATTTCAGCTGTCTACATGTCAGGGAATCCGGTTCAACACCGTCGCACCAAGCATATTGAGATCGACATTCATTTTGTTCGAGAGAAGGTGGCTCTCGGTCAAGTTCGCGTTCTCCACGTGCCTACTTCTGCTCAGTTTGCTGATATCTTTACTAAAGGCCTCGCGACTACTCTATTTCAAGACATTCGTTTCAGTCTCAACGTCGTCAAGCCTACCGTTGACACTGCAGGGGGTGTTAGAATACAACTTGTATTAGGATTATGACTCCTACTCGGTTTGTAATAAGGCTAGGTCAGGTGCGGCTTAGCTCTTATATATACTTCTTGTATCGGCACAATATTGCATCAACAATTATTCAATACAATTCTACATCGAAGCCTGGTTTTATGAAGTTCAACAAGAGGATTTTTGCAGCATGAACAATTTAGATTTTTTTACATACATATATAGCGGTGTAGTATATTGGCCAAATTTTCATGAATATACGTGCTTGCATGTGACAGTTAAAAAAGACAAATAATGAAAAAATGGGCTTGTTTTTTTTTTGTCGATTTTGAGGCCAAGATTTTGCCTTCGTTGTGCAGCGTATAATATAACGTATTATTGAACGAAATTTCACACATACTTAGACCACATGCATGCATATTTATGTAAAGAAAAAAATCTTTTAAAACATCATTTTTGAGGAGTTCCAAAAACGTGCTTCAATGCACCCGTGCTCGGAAAGTCCGCTTTATTCATTCAGTTCAGTTATTCGTGAACATTTTCTCCAACATCACATGCTACTCCTCTTCTTGTCCTCCTCTTCTGAATTCCTCTGAATACTTGTATGATTGTATCTGCTGCCAAGATAATTGATAGGGACTGTAACAGCGTTTTTTCACTTCAGCAAAGGCTAGAGCATCTACAACCGGGTTTAGTAAATCCGGCCCTCTATATGTTTGCGGACGCGTCCGTCCACATCCGCGGGCGCACCCGGACAGGCCCTCATATTTCGCTCCCAACATTCACATATCTCAAATCCGGAGTCTCAAATTCATGCTAATCCATGCATGTCAGTGGTACAAGCCAATGTTGCGCGTAAATAACAAATATTGGTACCGAACATAAACATTAAAATTATTAAGTGCACAACTCAAACATCAGTTCTCTCGGTTTCATTGTGGGTCCACATATGCTCCACAAGACCCTTGAGTAGCTGCGCGTACACCTGATGACCTCGAAGATTCTGATACATCTGCAGAAAATTCATGAGCTGAGTTGCATCTTGATCTTCCGGGATTTCAACGTGTTCTCCAGGTGCTTCAAAATCATTGGTTTGGGCTACACCATCACCCTCATCCTCGACAATCATATTGTGCAAAAGAATACAACATGTCATCAGCTGTCACAAATTTTTTGATTCCCATATCATTGCAGCGCCACGCACAATTCCCCAACGAGCTTGAAGCACACAAAATGCCTTCTCCACGTCCTTCCTAGATGCTTCCTGCATTGTTGCAAAGTGATTTTGTTTATTACCATGCTTTCAAGGGGGTAGCTTGGTGAAACCCTAGCTGTCGCCACAATGATGCCCTAGGCGACCCGGAGTTGAGCCACCGTTCCCTCATCACTAATCTCTCCTTCCATCGCCTCACTCGAGCTAACAAAGGGACGCCCTAGTGACGCATACCTGGCCTTGGCACACGTGGTCTGGGAGGTATTCAATGGGTGTTTCCTTTCGAACTTCTTCCTCGATGATGCTCCTAGGGTTTCCATGGCGACTAGTTCTTCTGCACCGAGAGCTGGCGAGGCCGATCTCGAGGAGTTGATGCTGCAGTTGAGGATTGAGGACATTGACCTTGATGATGTGGTCCTGTCCGACGCCACCCAGATGACACGCAAGAGGGAGGAAGAGGCCCAGTTGCCGCCAGCGGTGGCGAGGAGAGGGACGGAGAGATGGAGGATGTAGGCACCGGCATGATGGAGGCGCCCATGTCGCTCGTGGGAGTGACACGAGGTGAAGCTTTTTTTTCCTTTTTCTGGTAAATGGATTTACCCATTCAGCGGCGCAAGTGGCACCTTCTTTTTTCTTGTTTATAAACAATACTACCCTAGCTAGCAACCCAACCAGAAAACTGACTCCAAGATGCACCGTAAATTTCTCATTATGAAAATAAACTCAACCTTTCCAGACCTTGTCCTGTACCGGATGCTGCAATGCATGCATGTTCGGCAGTCCGGGTGCACATGAAGAGAGTGGAAATCTGGGAAAGTACTTTGATTAGTATATTGTTTGAGGTTTTTATACATAGGTGTTCGAGGAAACATGTGGCTTATTTAAACGCAGATCAACATACCAGAACACCGAAGGATAGTCCGTGCATCATAGAAAATGCATTTTTCACCCCAAATGTTGTCATCTGAGCCTGGTTTTATGAAGTTCAACAAGAGGATTTTTACAGCATGAAAATTTTGATTTTTTTTTAGATGCATGTATAGCAGTGTAGTATACCGGGCCAAATTTTCATCAATATATGTGCTTGCATGTGACTGATAAAAAAGACAAATAATGAAAAAATATGATTGTTTTCTTTTTTGTTGATTTTGAGGCCAAAATTATTGCCTTCTTTGTGCAGCGTATTATTGAACGAAGTTTCACACAGACTTAGACCACATGCATGCGTATTTATGTAAATAAAAAATAAAAAATAGAATGTTTTAAACATAATTTGTGAGGAGTTTAGAAAAATGTGCTTCAATGCACCCCTGCTCCGGAAGTCTGTTTTATTCATTCAATTCAGTTATTCGTGAACACTTTCCCCAGCCTCACATGTCCTCTTCTTCTCCTCCTCTTCTGAATTCCTCTGAATACTTGTATCTGTTGCCAAGATGATTGATAAAGACTGTAACAGTATTTCTTCCTCTTCAACAAAGGTTAGATTTTATTGACTCAAAGTAAAACATCAAATGAATACAAACACCATAAGCACATACCCCATTTCTGCATAGTTTTTTTAGGGAACCATCTCTGCATAGTTAGAACGCTCATAGGCAGCGTCAACACACAAATACAAAGGGCCTGTTTGGTTGGCTCATAGGCAGCATCAACGCACAAATACAAAGGGCCTGTTTGGTTGGCGCCCTGAGTTACGTGCCTGATAAAATGTGGCGCCTGAAGATGGCCTGGCTAGGCTGACATTCAACAGTACAATTAATGCATAAAGAACTCCAAACCATCAAATCTTTGCAAAAGAAATAATTTTTTAATATCTGCCTTGCTTCAGGCACACCCAAGCAGGAGAAATTGGAGGCCTGACTCAGGCTAAGCATATTGCCGGAGGCTACCTCCTGGCTAATCGCTTCTGCAGCTTTCACAGGTTAGGCTAATGTTTCAGGACACCAACCAAACAAGGTTCACGCCGGTCTCAGGTAAGCATCAGGTCAGGCGATTTTGCATCAGGGTGGCAACCAAACAGCACTAAATAGACACGTCGGTAATTAGCAAAGTCATACAAAACTAAAATTATGCCTGACTAGAAAAAAAAAAGAGAAACCTAGGCAATTGAAATAATGATCAACAAACTACATCAACAATCATATCCGCACCAACCAACTCTTGACACCATAAAGACAATGATGTTTTTCAACAACAACGCCTTTAGAAAGGGAATGATGCTTGAGCGGTGCCGTCACCGCATCCAAACACCAAATGTCAGATTCTAGATTTTTATCATGAAGAACAAGTCCAAGTATATCCATGCAATGCCTTGAACAAGGTTACGATGCAAAAAACATTGTTATTGTCAGGTATAACCAACTCCGATAGACCTAGAGTTTCCACCTTGAAGCTCGAGACCGGTTACTTGAGAAGCATCATCAAATCGAAGGCAATCGGGTGTTGTCGCCACCCCTTTTCCGTGACCCCAAGCAACCACATGTGTTGGGTTAGAAATCCTGCTACTGCTGTTGCACAACCATATTCTGCGTCAAGCAGCTGCTATAGATTGCAACCCATTGCCTAAAGCAGACCAACAAGATGAGAACAACCAAAACTCACAAAGAAGCTTTCTGGCTAAATCACGCATTGTCACCAGTATGAGCCACACGTAGCAACCACCGAATCCAGAGGAAGTAATCCTCACAAAGACTTTTCGATGGCCACCGCACACAGCAATGAGTGCACTGACACAGGACTGAGTGTCTACCACACAGACCGCACCGACGGTGGAGCACACCCGCTGACTACCACGTGACGGGGAGAGAGCCCACACCATGGTCACCGGAAGCGATTGAAGCCGTGCCCGCCGGCAAATGTAGAGAGCTGAACATTATCGGCAGCATCAACATGTCTCATGTACCCGCCCAGGACCCAAGCAGCCGCCAACAGACCATGCATGGTTTTTATTTGCATGGATCGATGGATGGATAAATGGACGTGGGCAACGAGTTGGCTGCCGGGAAGCCGCGGAACAAGTTCCTCCCGTACGGCCCGTGCCAGTGGACAAGCGCACACCACGCGTAGTCGCCGACTCGCCGGCGTACTGCTCCAGCCCGGCGTCCCACACCAGCGATGCTCGGCGGACTAGGAGCAGGTAGAGAGGCGCGGCACCTTCGTGTCGGAGAGGAGGAAGGGCACGTCGACGAGCCAAGGGTGATCATAGCCGGCTACACGGGTTTTCTGCCTTGAGGCCGAGGTACTCGGCGGTGACCGGCCTCAGGATGCGCGGCTCGTCAGAGTCGAGCGCGGCGGCGAGCCTTGGCCACACCACCATGCTGACGACCCACGAGCCGTCGCCTCCGGGGCGCGGGACGATCTTCACGAAGCCGGCGCACAGCCTCCCGGTCCCGGCGAGCATCATCGGCATCGCCAGGGCGGCGTGCCCGAAGCCGAAGTCCGTCTGAAGGCGGAACGACGCGAATGACGTCACGGCCAACGCCGGGCTGCCCAGCCCGACGGTCGCCGTCTCCACGAACCTGCCGCCCTTGTGCTCCTCCACCCAGTCCATCAGCTCCTGGAAATGCTCCTCGGTGGCCCTCGCCGCGATCGCCTCCCGCACCATCGACGCCACCTCCGGGAGCGGCCGCCGCCGGATCTCCTCCACGGCTGCTTCCGCGAGCGCGAACGTCCCGACGTTGCCGACGTAGTTGCGCATCGCGGCCTCGTTTCCCGGCACGCTCAGCCTCCGCCGCCCGTCCACCCACCAGCCCATGCGGCAGGTCTCGTCGGAGCCGGACGCGGCCACGACGGCGGCCAAGGCTTTCCACAGGTACGCCGACATCGCCTCGAGGCGGGTCGCGCGTAGCTCGCCGACACCCTCCCCGCTCGCCCGCGCGCGCAGCATAGCGATATCACGCTCCTCGACGTAGTACAGGCGCGTGACGCAGTAGCTCTCGGCCGTGAGCGAGTTAACCAGATGCTTGCCTTCGAACGGCGTGAACGCCTCGCTGAGCGAGGGGCTGTACGACGGCGCAGCGCGGGGGCGCGGCAGCACGGAGCGGTCGAAGCTGGGGGCCCCGCCGCCGCGGGTGGTGTCGATCCTCCCGGACCGCGCGAGCTCGGACCACATGCTGGCGAGCATGCACAGCCCGTACCCGTCCATGACCACGTGGTTGGAGCACCACGCGACGGTGAACCCGCCGCAGGCGAAGGACACGAGCTGCACCGAGAGCACGACGTCGGCGCCGTACTGGACGAGCGCGCCGATCCTCGCCAGCGACGCGCCTAGCGCGCCATAGTCCAGGCTCGCCAGTTCCACGCCGGCCTCACCGACGACAAGCTCCGCGCCCTGGTTGTCGCAGTGCACCTCCGGAACCCCGGAGCGCGGGCTGTACACGAGGCGGCCGGCGAGGGGGAAGAAGTGCTCGAGCAGGGACGGTAGACTGGCCTTGAAGATGGCCACGACATCGCCGAAGCAGCCGGTGGAGGGCTTGCGGTAGGCGCAGAGGAGCAAGGACGGTATGGGCCGAGGGAGCAGGTCGAGGTTGGAAACGGCGAGGATGCGCGGCGTGACGGTGCCGGCCGCCTTGACGAGGCTCCGACTGACGACCCTAACACGCGAGTAGTCTGCCATTTGCGTCCGTTGCTATACTAGACTACTATCACGATATCTCACCTATCCAGGCGCCAGTGGTAAAATGCTGAGATTGAGCTTTGGCTAAAAAGCCAGTCTCTCTTTTGTTCTGAAGATTGAAAGTGGGCGGAGTCCTTTGTGTTATCAGCTAGTACGTGTAGGATTTTCGGCTAGTACGTGCTAGCACATGCGACTCCGACTGATTTGATGCCATCAGCTTTCGTTCGCTGATGGCAATTCCTGGTGGCAGACAGATAAGGGTTTACGGGCCCGTAAACCACTGGCATCTTCAGAAGTGTTATGAGGGCGATCTGGAGCATGGGTTCGGCTTCGGAGGTATATGAGGAGTCAGATTCAGCTCCGGCGTGCTGACGACCGGACCTGTCATAACGTTGATCTGTGATACCGGCGCCTTTGCGGACACAGTCTGCTGGCACGTACTGGTTGATGTGACTTTATTGGAACACCACTTCAAGCCCCGGGGTGAGAAGATAACCCTTGTTCTATTCTAAGCTTGATTGGTCGAGCATGGAACCGACGAGTTTGTGCCGTGTCCTTAGAGGACTCCAGCAGGAGCGCTAGATTAGCCGCGCGTCGGAAAAAACAACTATTTGGCGCGCGTGACCGAAACCGGCGATCCAGCATACTATAAAAAACACAATTTAGGTGTAAATTGTGTGTAAATTTGGTCATTATTTATTTAGTTTTTAGTTTGTTATTTTATTTATCTTAAAGGATAATATCAATTCCACTTTTTTTTATAACTTCTTCTCCTTTATTCATTCATAAGTAAACTAGCATCGTCTACAAGTAAAGGGATAACCTTATTAGGAGCGTTATCCATTCAAACACTTGGAGAAGAAAACCTAGCTAACCTTTGCTAGTTCATGAGCTACTCGATTACGTTCCCTATTACAATGATCATAAATGACATGAGAAAAACCTAATGACATGAAATAACAGTCCTCTATAATGGATGAAGCGACTGAAGAAGAGTAGCCTTGCCTCAACACATTCACCACCTCCACGCTATCCAAATTCACTTCAATCTTACTACATCCGACGGTATTAGCAAGATTCAAACCAAACCTCACTGCAATTGCTTCTGTTGTGAACGAGTCAAAGCAAAGGTCCATCTTTTCATTAATAGCCGCTATAAATTTCCCCCTATGGTCCCGGATAACTGCTCCAAATGTTGTTGCGAGTGTGTCACTATCAAATCCCGCATCAACATTTAATTTCACGTAACCATACTTTGGTTTCAACCAAGCATCTGAACGGACGTGAGCCTTTGGGCTGTAAGAGATGGTATAATTTGCTACTAAGCCTCTCACTGACATATTGATTTGATATGCACTTTGAGTTTCTTCGTCATGTGTCAATTTTCGCCTTTCATACCACAAATACCAAGCCGTCGTTGCCATCGTTTCTCTGAACTTTGGCAAGCCCAACACTTGGATTTGTTGTTCTGGAAGGCACAGAATGTGCCAACACAAGCTCACCTGGCTTGTCAACTTTCAGTGCCTGTTTGATAACAAGCTCAAGACCGAGCATCTTCCACACTTCCATTGCCAATTTGCATTCGAACAACATATGTCTTATGTCATCAGGCCCCTGGTTACAGGCTGGGCAAGTCGGATTTATTTTCAAGTGCTTATTAGCCAGGATAGATCGACAGGGAATAGCACTCTGGAGCGCGCGCCACATAAATATTTTTATCTTTGCTGGGCAGACTAAGTTCCATACCGAGTCCCATGTATAAGATGGGTTTGAAGCTCCAGCCGTTGATTCCAACTTGTGCCCAAATTGAAATTCCCATTCTGTATGGTATGCAGATCGCACCGTGAAAGTCCCTGACTTTGTCATGTTCCATGCCAGGAAATATGTCATCTCATGTAATGGTAGTGGAATGGCCAAAATCCTTTGAACATCCACTTGCCAGAACGTTTGGTTAACCAGTTGCTCATCCCAACTCCCTGTCACCGGATCAATGAGGTCAGAAACTCTAGAAAGAAGATTGTTGCCCCTTGGTGAAATCACCTTTCTTGTTGGGCTACGAGGTATCCAGGGATCATCTCATATGCTAATTTTCTCACCATCACCAACTCTCCAAATATACCCACGTCTGAGCGTATCAACTCTGGCCGTAATTGTAACGCCCTCGATGCGGCTATATCTCCCACGTGTCAAAGCACGACTTAGAGGCATAACCGCATTGAAAGCAATGTCGCAAGTGAGGTAATCTTCACACAACCCATGTAATACTTAAGGGAAAGAGTAACATAGTTGGCTTACAATCGCCACTTCACACAATACATGAATAAAACATTACGTCATCCAAATACAATCAAGGTCCGACTACGAAACCAAAATAAAAGAAGAACCCCAAATGCAACAAAGGTCCCCGATCGACCCCAACTGGGCTCCACTACTGATCAACTAGAACGAAAACAACACAAAGGACAGATCTTCATCGAGCTCCTCCTTGAGCTTGGTTGCGTCGCCTGCTCTGTTCAACGACACCTGCAAGCTGGTTTTGGAAGAATCTGTGAGCCACGGGGACTTAGCAATATCGCACCCTCGCGATCAAGACTATTTAAGCTTATGGGTAAGGTAAAGGTATGAGGTGGTGCTGCAGCAAGCGACTAGCACATATGGTGGCTAACATACGCAAATGAGAGCGAGAAGAGAAGGCAAAGCACGTTCGAGAAAGTATGATCAAGAAGTGATCCTAAAACAACCTACGTCAAGCATAACTCCAACAACCGTGTTCACTTCCCGGACTCCGCCGGAAAGAGACCATCACGGTTACGCACACGGTTGATTCATTTTAATTAAGTTAAGGTTCAAGTTATCTACAACCGGACATTACAAATTCCCATCTGCCCATAACCGCAGGCACGACTTTCGAAAGTTCAAATCCCTGCAGGGGTGTCCCAACTTATCCCATCACAAGCTCTCACGGCCAACGAAGGAATAGACCTCCTCCCGAGACATTTCGATCAGACTCGGTATCCCGGTACAACAAGACATTTCGACAGGGTAAAACTAAACCAGCAACACCGCCCGAATGTGCCGACAAATCCCGATAGGAGCTGCACATATATCTTTCTCAGGGCACACCGGATTGTCTAAACTTCCGGTAGGCCAGCCCAAAGTTGCCCCTGGTGACCACCGGCGGCTGACAAGTTGGACCAACACTCAGAGGAGCACTGGCCCGGGGGGGGGGTAAAATAATGATGACCCTCAGGAGCGCGACTCCCAAGGGAAAAGAAAAGGCTAGGTAACCAATGTTGGGCATTGCTGGAAGAGCTTTACTTAAGGCGAACTGTCAAGGGGTTCCCATTATAGCCCAACCGCGTAAGGAACGCAAAATCTGGGAACATAACACCGATATGACGGAAACTAGGGCGGCAAGAGTGGAACAAAATACCAGGCATAAGGCCGAGCCTTCCACCCTTTACCAAGTATATAGATGCATTAATTAAATAAGATATATTATGATATCCCGACAAGTAACATGTTCCAACAAGGAACAACATCTCCATGTTCCAACGAGGAACAAACTTCAATCTTCACCTGCAACTAACAACGCTATAAGAGGGGCTGAGCAAAGCGGTAACATAGCCAATCAACGGTTTGCTAGGACAAGTTGGGTTAGAGGCTTGGTTCAACAATATGGGAGGCATGATAAGCAAGTGGTAGGTATCGCAGCATAGGCATAGCAAAAGAGCGAGCATCTAGCAAACCAAAGATAGTAGTGATTTCGAGGGTATGATCATCTTGCCTGAAATCCCGCAAGAAAGAAGAACGAGTCCAAGAAGAAGACAAACGGACGTAGACAAACGGTTCCTCACAAGCACGACGTTACCGGAACCAACCCGAAGAAGCAACACCGGAAAGAAGCAAACAACATAGTAAACAACCACGACATGAACATGGCATGATGCACAATCAAGTATGATGCATGTCCGGTTTAATGAAGCATGGCATGGCAAAAATGCACAAACAATTCTACAAATTAAGTGGAGCACAATATGCAACTCCGTTGCATATTGACGAAAACACCACGTGACTTATTTAGTTCTCTCTCGTTTATGTACCAAACAAGATTAAATGTTGTTAGCATGGCAAGAGGTGAAGCAAAAGAAAACTACCTATCTAGTCAAGGTTAAATGAGGCCGGAAGCAACGAACAACAATTCCGGAAACTCCTCATGAGCATATTATAGATTTGGTACTGTTCTGATCTAAACACAATTTTAGAGTTGTTAAACATGCTAGGTGAGTGCATCATGTTAAACTAGGCATTTTTCTACCCCATTTACATATAAAATTTATTAAATTCTGAGTTACGGTTATTTAGTTATGAATTAAAGCATTTTAACATGACATAGGGGCAAAATTAATCAAACAACATTTTAAACATTTTAAACATGGATGAAAGTTGGATATTATGAATCTAGACAAAATTCTAAGCAAGTTTCATATATAATTTATTTAGATCCGATGCACGGTTGTGGAGTTATTAAATGCATGAAGTTTAGAGGGCTTTCTGTAAAACAGGCGTTCTCTGGAAAATAGCTAAAATCGCAGCGCAGGGAAAAAAATAACACGGGCCGCATCTGGCTGGGCCAACAGGAAAGGAAAAAAATCAAGAGGAGGGGGCGCTCGGGGGCTGCTCACCTTGGGCCTTGGGCCCGTTGGCAAAGCAGGCCGGTCGGAGCAATCCGTGGATCCTGGGCCACATAGGCCCACGTGGAGGACGTCCTCCTCCCGATCCCGCCTGGACCGGGGAGGCAGGCGTTGACGAACGAGGACGGTCGGTGCCGGAGAGCTGGCCGGCGTGCGACGCGCAGGGCGGGTTCCCGGCGAGAGGAAGACGCGGGGAGGCGGCAGACGGCGAGGAACGAGTCGGGCATGGTGGATCCAATCTCCAAAGAGGGAGGCCGACATGGTGGGTGCAGGGAGGCGCCGGATCCAGAGCATCCCGGCGAGATCCGAGGCAGCGGTGAGGGGATCTCCGTCGGGGCGCCCTACAGAGAGATAGATGGGTGAGATGGGAGAGATCCAGTCGGGAAGGGGAAGGAGGCGGGCGGCGTGACCTGGGTTGGTGCTCGCCGGCGGCGGAGTGACGAGGAACGTCCAGGACGGCGCCGGCGGAGTCCAGCGGTGGGGACCGGGGTCGCCGGCGAGAGGTTTGCGGGGTGCTGCGTGGATCGCGCCGTGGGCTCGCGGCTGGCCTCGGGCCCAGATCGGCCCGTGGCGGGTCTGCCATTGGCTTCGCCGGGCTCTGCGGGAGGTGGAGGGAGGCAAACGCTGAGGTGGCGAGCGGCGGTTGGTTGCATCCAGCGCAGATGGCGGCGGGGGCGAATGGCGGTGCGCCAAGTGGCGGCGGCGGGTTAGACCGGCGCTGAGATTGAGGAGGGGGGTAGGTGGCTGCCGGCTGAGAGGTGGGAGGAGGGTTAGGGTAGGTTTAGGGGCTAGGGACGCCCAAAATGGCAAGGGGGGTTGCTTAAATAGGAAGGGGCTAAGGTTTTGGTGGGTTTGGGGGGCTTTTGGAGCGTTTCAGAGCCTCCGATCGCGATCTGACGGCCCGGAACGGAGGGGGCTTTAGGTGGGCTGCAGGTGGGTTGTGAAAAGAGGTTGGACTGAGATGAGAGGAGAGGAGTGCAGCCCGGCAACTGTTTCCGGAGACCAAAAACGTCCGACGTTAGACCGACTATAATGTCGCTATAGTTATCCGTTGGGGCGTCAAACGAACTCCGATTGCGATGAAACTTGGCAGGCGGTCTATCTACACTATAACAAGACCACACGTCAACTTTCATCCCAATCCGAGAACATTTTCCGGCCACTTATAAAATACTATTTTGGACATGCCGCGGGCGCGTGCAAGTGTGTCTAGGCTCAGAACGGACAACGGACGGAACTCGGAGAACCCAGACGAATGCAGGTTTTGAAAACATGATGATGCAATGCACATGATGACAAGATGAAATGCAACACGCAAGCAAATGACATGGCAACAACAGCGAATAACTGGACGACACCTGGCACATCGGTCACGGGGCGTTACAGTAATACTCCGCCATGTATATGAAGCCTTCTTTTTTAAAGTTGCATTCATGAGATCTCCATCAGGAAAATATTTCGCCTTAAGGATCAACGCACACAAAGAGTCCGGGTTGTCAATAAGGCGCCATGCTTGTTTTGCCAGAAGTGCGAGATTAAAGTAGTGAATATCTCTGAAGCCCATACCCCCTCTTTCTTGGGAATACACATTTTCCACCATGCAAACTAGTGCATCCTCTTATGAGTTGCGTCATCACCCCACCAAAAATGAGATATCGCATCTGTGATTCCTTTACAAATTTTCTTAGGAATTTGAAAGACCGACATCGCATAAGTTGGTATTGCTTGAGCAACAGACTTAATAAGAACTTCTTTCCCTCCTGAAGAGAGACACTTCTCCTTCCACCCCGTAAGCTTCATAATTAACCGATCTATTAGATATTGAAAACTGTCACTTTTATCAAGTCCAAGAGTAGCAGGCAGTTCTAGATACTTGTCATTTAAGGCCTCGGTCATGATATTCAGACAAGAGCAAATCTAAGCCTTCATATTTACCTCGGTGCTGGGGCTAAAAAAGATACTTGATTTGTCAACACTAACAAGTTGCCCGGACGCGACACAATATAAATCCAAAATTGATCTCAAGCACATTGAATTCTGACTATTAGCTTTCATCAAAATTAATGAATCATCAGCAAAGAGTAGATTTGTTACCGCAGGTGCATCTCTACAGACCTTGACCCCCATTAAGTCTCCACTATGTTCCGCATGAGAAAGTAGGGCTGTCAAACCCTCCGTACATAGGAGAAACAGATACGGGGAGAGTGGGTCACCTTGTCGAAGACCTCTGGAGGGTTTGAAATATTCCGTCTCCACTGAGTTATATCTCACCTTATATTCAACAGAAGACACACACAACATTATCATCTTAACCCAATCCTCATGGAATCCCAGCTTCAACAATATTGCTTCCAGGAAAACCCACTCAACTCTGTCATAGGCTTTATGCATATCAAGTTTCACCGCACACCAACCATCTTTGCCCACCTTTTTTTGTTTTATTGCATGTAAACTCTCGTAAGCTATTAGCACATTATCTGTAATGAGTCGACCAGGAACAAAGGCACTCTGGGTAAGGCTAATGATCTCTGGGAGTAACACCCTGAGTCTCGCAGCTATCATCTTAGAAATTACCTTGTATACCACATTGCATATCAATTCCACTTATTCATACTTCCTTAGAAACTTAATTATTTTGATTTTGTCTTAGTTTTTATTTCATCATCTTTCTTCTTGAGCGTAATATCATTGTCACTAATTCATTTTTCATAGAAAACTTTATTATTTCGGTTGATTTAGTTTTTACTTTATTTTCTTTATTCTTTAATGGTAATACCAATGCCACTACTTCTTTTATTCTTAGCAAACTTTAAGTTGTTGTGAAAAGTCCATTGTAATATGCTTATTCTTGCTTATTATAAAAGGCACTTTTTTTATGTAAACTGTTGCAAAAAAATCATTATTTGTTTTATTATTTTTCTTTTTTTCTCAAAGGCTAATACCAATGCCAAGAATTCATTATTTCTTAAAGAACTTCATTATTTTTATTTTGCTTTATTTTTTTCTTCTTAAAGGGTAATCGCAAAACCAGTAATTCATTATTTCTTTGAAAAGTTTATTAGTTTGTTTTTCTTATTTTTTTAATTTCATTTTCTTTATTTTTAGTGGTAATACAAATGTCACTTATTCTTGCATTTTAAAAGCTTTTTTTGTTTAAATTGTGCACAGTTTTTTTTTATTTTTCTTCTTCTTAAAGGATTACCAATACCACTAAACCATTCGTTCTTAGAAAAATTCTTTATTTTGTTTTTCTACGTTCTTTCTTCTTAAAGTGTAATACCAAAGCCACTAATTCATTACTTAGAAAACGTCATTTTAGATATACGTATTTTTATGTATAAGTAGAAACACAAGTGCTCATATGTGTGTAAATTATACTATGGTGCTAAAATTGCATTGTTCTATGCCTATTATTTGCGTATTAGAAAATGTGCATTTTCAATGCATAGTTAAGTGCAAGTTTAAGTTTTACTTTTTCTTTTCTTTTTAAGGGTAATACCAATGGCACTAGTTCATTCTTTTTATTTTTAGTTTTTATTTCATTTTCTTTCTTCTCTAAGGGCAATATCAATGTCATTAATTCATTCTTTCTAAGAAAAAAATTGCAAAAATTCCAGTATTATATAATTACTAGCAAGATGCCCGTACATTGCACGGAACATCAAGGTGCACCTTTTTTTTTTATAAAACACCTGTTGTGATTGACCCATGCGGGAGTAATCTCATGTGTAAAAACTAATGATATCTTGAGAAAGAGGAGAGATAAGGTGAGGAGGAATGGGGCGTGGTGGTGATTGATGGTCGGACTGAGCGGAGGCATGGGGATGGACGACGCCGGCAGTGGCCACCATGCCAGATTGTTCCAGAAGCTTCCTTTTTTAATTGCTCAACAATGAGGTTGTGGAAGATAAGGATGAACGAGGGAAGGCCTTATCTGCAAATATGGAGAGATGTGCGGGTATCTTTTTGCAAAATTGCCATAGTTTGCTTTCTATCCGTCAGATATAGATCGGACGGTCTATATTGCAAGATGGCAGACACACCATCATCACCAACTCGGTTTTTTTATAAAAATAGAGATTCTGGCATATATAAAAAGCACAATTTATGTGTAAAATGTGTGCTAATATTGTTTCAATTTATTTTTCATTGTCTTTTTTATGGGTAATACCAATAGCCCTAACTCATTCTTCTTTAAAAACTTCATTTTTTTTACTTTTATTTATTTTTTTCTAATATATGTACATCTACTACCCCTACAAAAGCACTAGAGGGGGCAAACACAAGTAATATGCACCATCACATTTTCAGATTGAACGCCCCGGATTATTTCCATGTTTGGCACCAAGCTACCAATCCATGTTTTAGCGTTAAGCATGTCCTGAAGCACTCACCCACGACTCTCGCCTCCCAATACTGACACTAATTGTCCCCCCTCGCTGCGGCTCCCCCATCTCCCACAACCGCAACTTCCCAGCGTCACCTCGCCATCGCACGCACCAGTCAACTCGCACGTACCACCACTCCTGTCCGGCTGGAGATCGCCGTCGTACGCGCTGTCATTTGCCCGACCAGCCGCCGCACGCACCTCTTCACCTCTTCGGGACAACAGCCTGTCGGGCCGGAGTTCCTCGCGTCAACGCCGATAGTTGTACTGCCTGCGCCTCCAAGATGCCCGACCAGATGTCCTCGC
Source organism: Triticum urartu (assembly GCF_003073215.2). Taxonomy (NCBI): domain Eukaryota; kingdom Viridiplantae; phylum Streptophyta; class Magnoliopsida; order Poales; family Poaceae; genus Triticum; species Triticum urartu. The sequence continues at coordinate 156,489,422 of NC_053023.1, read as the reverse complement.
CGCCTGCCAACCTCATCTCGACGAATCAGTTCGCCGCCGACGAGAGGCGTGTGGCAGCTGAGCCACCGCAGCCGGGGACGTGGATGCACATTCTGTTGATCAGGGACGCCATGTCCGATTATGCCAACCCCATGATCTGTTTTGTATTTCACCCCATATGGACTTTGAGTAATAAAGATTGGTTTAACCCCTAAAAAAGTAGGTTGTAGCAGTGACAACTATGTGCAGTCTGACAATTGGTGCCTTTTTTATGTTGTTATTGGATTAGAGGGTTGTAGGCTGCTTCAGCCCAGTTAGTGTTTTTGGGCTTCTAATCGTTTTTGTGTGCAAATGTATGAGTTGGGTTGTGTGAGGAAATCGACTGAATAAAAATAAAATCAGTCAGTCAATTTTTGTAGTATATGATTTTTTTTGTTCTCACTTGTCGTATTGAATGGTAGATGGAAAAATGACTGACCCAAAATATTTTCCAGTCACTTAACCATTATCTGGTCCTATGTAGTACTCCATCCATTTCTTTTTTGTCGCATATAGATCTATTTTAAGTCAAACTACATATGGGTTGACCAAAATTATATTAAAAATTATTCAACATCTACAATACTCCTACTAAAGTATATACTCCATATGAAAATTAATTTCATGATCCATCTAATGATATTGATTTCTTATTGTCAATGACGATATTTGTTACTGAAATATTGCTCAAACTTTATAAAGCTTGACTTCAGACAAATTTTATATGCAGACTAACAAGAAACAAAGGGAGTAATATGAATAAAGAATAACTACAACCAAAGAATCCCGGCGCAGTCAACACAACACACACATAATTAAAACACCTGTTACGAAAAAAGAAACAACAGATGACAACACATTGCACGAATGTACAGTAGAACACATCTACCCAAGAACAAATTACACTGCTGATTTTCTTTTGTACGTAATCATTGGGTTTTTTGAGATAGTCCTAGCGAGAGGGCATGGTCTCTGACCGTCAGATCAACGCATAATATCGATCGGACGACGACGGTTAGAGAACGGTCCCGGCGCATGCAATGAGCGGAAACGTTTCAGGGATCCCTCTCGTCGTTTCTCCAGCTGCCCTTCATCTTGGGCCCCGTGGGGCCTTCCCCGACCAGCAGCTTGTTCACTAGCTGAGCCAGCCGCTCCTTGATGGCGCGCGGCAGGATCCTCGCCGCACGGTTGATCTCGCGGCCTATGTCGTACTCCTCCCTCGGCCCCCACCCCCTCTCGAACCCGAGCCACGCCGGCTCGGCCACCTTCCCGGCAGCTCCGAGGTACTCCGCCGACACCAGCTCGCACCGCCCGCCGCCGGTGTCCAACCTGCTCCCCTTGGCGCAGTCGTTCCTTATCCCGACCCCGAGCTTCGAGTCCCCCTGCAGCACCATCCCCTCCCTGGGGTAGAAGGCATGGCCGTGGCGCGACGCGTACGCCACCGGCCGGCCGTCGAGGTACTCCAGCTGCGACGCGTCCGCCCAGGCGCCCGTGCTGTGCTGGGAGAAGTACATCCGGAGGAGCTCGCCGGAGAAGTTGCTCACGCGCAGCGTCAGGTGCTCCCAGTCGCCGACGTGCTCGCCGATCATGCCGAGCGGGATGGTGAGGGGCCCGACCTTGGCCCGCGCGGGGCCGTTGAACGGGTAGAAGAAGAACAAGGCGAGGTCCGTCGCCGTCCCTCCCAGCATCGGCTTCGCCTGCACGTACGCCTTGGCGCCGGCGAGGTCGCCCTTCTTGACCCGCTCCTTCTGGCCGGCGTCCGCCGGCAGGTCCAGCCAGTAGGCGTCGTCGTTGCCGCCGCCCTGCGGGAGGTTGGACCCGTCGGCGGCCACGGGCGTCGGCGTCGGGTTGCCCTTCTGGTACAGCAGCGCGCCGTTCTCGAAGAACCACGTGACCGACGAAGGGAGATACGGGTCGCTGGGGTGGAGGTACACGTGCGGCGAGTAGGCCGCGAGGACGGCGTTCAGCTGAGGCAGGTCGGGCATGCACGACGTGTAAGCCGCGCTGTTGTTCTTGAGACACGCCAAGGCCGAGGCGCTCGCCGGCGCGGCGTTGCTTCGTGCAAGGAACGTGCCGGTGTGCACGCCGCGGGCGTCGATGCCGCGAACCGCGGGTCTCAGGCCGGTGGCGCTGAAGCCGTCCTTGTCGCTGCCCCACACCGACTCCTCGGCCTCGCACGCGTCGGTGAAGTCGGCGCGGACGCACATGACCTCTCCGGGCTGCGGCTTATCCTTGGTGGCCGTGACCGCCACGCCGACGGCCTTGTAGCCATCGGGCGGCGTCGGGAGCCAGAAGAAGCCCGCGCCATCGTCCTGGCCGCTGGACCAGACAAGGGCGTAGTCCAGCGGCGGGGCAAGGAGCGCCCCGGTGCCGGACGCGTCCCGGGCGACGAGGACGTGGCCGAAGAGCGGCCGGTTGTTGGGCTGCGCGTAGTGTCCGAGCGCGTGGAATCCGGCCGGGACAGGCGCGGGCTTGAAGAAGGTGGCGCCGAGGCCGTCTTGGCCGCCCTGCGTGGTGGACCAGACCTTGGCGAAGGTGGTGACTTGGCGCACCTCCATGCCTCCCAGGTCGATGCTGCCCTTTGCGAATCCTCCATCTGAGGCTGGAACAGCAATGCATGCCAGCGGTCAACCAAAATGTTTCAGAGTGCACAAAACCATGCTAATGAAAGTTCGGACTAGTTAGTTAAACACAATAGTAAGTGCAAGAACTCAACATGTGGCGGGATTTTGAGGCCGATTTATACGACTACATTTTTTTTGCGGGAATATACGACTAGCTAATTGTAAGAAGTACTCTTATATGGCATCTAAACAAATTGTGGAATACTGAATTCATGGACTACATTTTTTTTGCCGGAGTACTGAATTATGCTCTTATATGACATCTAAACAAATTGTGGATATGATCGGCATATTTGTGTCCGGCACACAAATTTGTAAGTCGTAATAATTAACCAATAACAGAAAACAGAAATTACACACTAATGTTATTCTGAATGAAGACAAGGCATAACGTCCAAAACATGTTGATGTGATCGATGGGTCAGGAATATGCTCCTGGCTTGCGTGTACTCCCTCCATTTCACAATGTAGTGCTTCCTCTATCCCCGTGCTTCAACTTTGACTATAAATTTAACTACCAAAATCGATTGCGGCGGGAGCAAAAATTATATCAGTGAATTCGTATTCGAAAGAAGTTTTCAATTATATAATTTTTTCTTCCGCCACAGTTGGTCTCGTTGGTTAAATTTATGGTCAAAGTTGGACTAGGAAGCGTGGGCGCACTATATTTTGGAATGAAGGGAGTATTATCCATATTCTCGCCAACTTGATCACGTACTCTATGTCGTAATGAGTTTACATTAATACTATAGAGCAATTTTGTTCACTTCGTAGTTTCAGCCAAAGCTAGCATCCTCGACATGCCTAAATTAGTCCGCTTCTTAACTACTATTTCATGAGAAGAAGAGCAAAAAGACATGGCATGAACATGCAAACGTACCGGACGAGGGCCACGACAGCTTCACCGCAGGAAGATCAAAATCCCTCTCCACGGGCAGCGCCGCCGTGCTCATGGGCACACAGCCGAACCACGACCTGCCCCTCTGCATTGCCGGCCACCGACGAGGACAGCAACGACGAGGACGACGACGGCGGCGGGAGGATCGAGAAACCTAGGCCGAGCGAGGCTGGCTTGCTTGCTCGAGGCGTGCACGGGTCGTCTGATCTCGATCCCTAGCTCGATCGAGTCAGTCGCACGCAGCTGCACAGGAAGCGAACGCCAATGGCGTGCCTTTAAATGGGTGGCTCTTGGCAGGGAGTCTGCCTACCTGTCCCTTTCGGCGCCGGCTTGGCAAAGACCGCTGGCTTATTGGCTACGTACCTGTGCTACCCCTGTCTAAGAAACTATGCATAGACACAGTGGCTGTCCGTGGCCTGTGGTTACTTGCAAGTAAGCAGGGTGCTTTTATTGCCGATGACTTCACTTCTCGTAGCCCGGCCTGGCTTTCGCTCTGGCCTTGCTTTGCTTTGCTGGCCTTGAGTAGAATAGCCGCGCTAAACTAGCGCCGCGTCGCAAATTAAGCCGTTTTAGCGCGCGTAACACGGTGGGTCGCTCCAGCGGGCGCGCAAAAACGGCGTGCGAGCTATAACGGGCTGGGCGCGCGGTCGAAAACATTTAGCCGCGCGGTGTATTTCGGGCGCCCGCTGCAGCGCGCGGCACACTCCAGCGCTCGCGCCCGCACTTCCTCTCCCACTTTCACCCTACGTCCGGCCGCGCCGCCGCCGCCGCTCGCGCCCCCCGGCGACCGTTCAGGTTTCCCAGGCCTATCCCCGCGCGCCCGCGCTTCCGCCCCATCCCCTCCTAGTCCCGCCGGCGCTCGCGCGCCTCCGTCGTCCGAGGAACAGCGCCCGAGCGCTCGCTGCCGCGCCGCGCCCGCAAGGTGTTTGACAAAACGCCTACAAGGTATGTATTGCTCAAACTTCATGAATTTGATGCATGTTTTGAATTGTAGTTTTTATAGTATAGTATTGAACATTGTAGATGAGTTCGTCGTATGATTCTTTCGAAGAAGAATTTGATATGGAAGAGGAGGAGGATCTTGCAATGATCCTAGCTATGCATATAAAAAAAACCGAAGCACGGTGGTTCGGTTATGGGTCGGCAGAAAATTTGGAGGGATAGGATCGATGCCCACAACAGATTGATCAGGCATTATTTTGCGGAGAATCCCATATACCCCGAGTCGTATGTTCGTCGCCGGTTTACGATGAGCACCGAGTTGTTCAGGCGCATTGCAGAGAAACTAGCGAGCCATGACCGTTTTTTCAGCAAAGGAGGAATGCCGCCGGAGAGCTCGGGCATAGCACCTTTCAGAAGGTGACAGCCGCTTTACGTATGTTGGCATACGGTATACCGGCTAATCTTGTTGATGATCACTTGGCTATGGGTGAGAGCCAAGCCATCATGTGTGTCAAGCGCTTTGCAGTGGGAATTGTGCAAGTGTTTGGCGAGGAGTATTTGAGATCTCCCAATGCTGAAGACGTCGCAAGGCTATTGGCGATGAACAAAGCTCGCGGTTTTCCTGGCATGCTTGGCTTAATAGATTGCATGTATTGGAGTTGGAAGAATTGTCCAAAGGCATGGCATGGGCAATTCCACGGCCAAAAAAAGGGTTCCACTATAATCCTTGAAGCGGTGGCCGATCAGGAGACTTGGATTTGTCATGCATTCTTTGGAATGCCTGGATCTTTGAATGACATCAATGTTGTCAACCGGTCACCATTGATGAATAAGATCGCAAACGGTGAGTTGCCACCGGTGCAGTTTGTAGCAAATGGCCGTACGTACAACTATGGATATTATCTAGTGGATGGCATCTATCCAAAGTGGCAAACCTTCGTGAAGCCGTTGAAAAAGCCGGAAGGTAAGAAAAATCTTGACTTCCACAATGCTCATGCGGCGGCTAGAAAAGATGTGGAGAGAGCATTTGGGATTTTGCAAGCCCAATTTGTTATTGTGAGAGGACCGGCTAGATTTTGGGATCAAAAAATGCTTTGGTACATCATGCACGCTTGTGTGATCATGCACAACATGATCATCGAGAATGAGCGTGGCCAAGATTTAGACTACTCACAGTATGAACTCTTGGGATATCCCGTGCGAGTGCGACGGAGGGCTGAAAGGGTAGCCCATTTTATTGCCTCCTATCATGCCATTCGGCGTCCCGCAACGCACAGTGAACTTCAAAATGATTTGATTGCAGAGTGGTGGGCATGGCATGGATGACAAAGAGCATGATGATATCTGCATTCGACACTGTATTGTTCATGAACTATTTGTTGTGTTTATTACATTTGTTGTACTGAACGATAAACTATTTGTTTGAGTTGTAATGATAACGAAATTGAACTATTTATTGTTGATTTATTTTGTTTGTTTGATCATTTTTGCTCATAATACATGTATATGTGGTTTGTGCGGCGCACGCGTGCTGTATTTTTGCGCTCTGCTGGAGCGGCGCGCGCGCGCTGCACTATAACGCGGCTGCTGGAGCCAGCGCAGGCGGGCACGCTAAACCAGCCGAAGCGCGCGTGGCAAACATGTTTTTTGTACGCGGCGCTTAGCGCGGCTGTTGGAGATGCTCTAAGTATGACTTGCCTTGACGGCTCTTCCACCCCCGGGAGAACACAAGTCTGCTCTGGTCTCATCCATTATCCATCTCATCATCTGCATCACGACACCAACCTCACTTTCCATGCGTACATACAAGGTGCGTTGTTTAGTGTTTCGTGCCCGTCTGGACTACCGGCCCGGACGTGTGTTAGTTGGAGACCAGCCAGCGTACAAGGGATCGTTGGACGTGGAGAGACTATAAATAAAACGTGCGGCAAAAAGCCACCATCTGCCGCTAGGTACGGGATATGAGCTGCATTGTAGTAGTAAGTAGTAATTGTTATAGACTTGTAGAGCAGGTCCGGTCAGTCATGGACAAACACATGCATCGATCTCGACAAGAAGGCGGAGACTTAATATGCCACATTATTGCAACATGTGCGTAGTGGTTGGCATGACGACAGGGCGGCCACGGCCGGGCCTTCGTCGAGGGATGGTTTGGAATAAGAAAGACGTTCATGCTCTGCGTGTTGGTTTGTTTAGTTGGTTCACACACCAATCACGCGGGGCAGCTGACCAATTATCAGCCGGGTATTCGGGGATGAACGAGCCTTGTCTCCCAGTGGGACTGTGCAAGCGTTCACATTCATGGGGGCAGCCTGCAGTTTAGTTTGTAGTAGTAGTAGTTCCTAGGTGGAGAAAAAAGTAGCCAAATAACTCGCGAGAATATGCGACTAGAACATCCATTTCCGACTTCCATCTGGCAACAGTCCTGGCATTGATTTCAATGGATGAACCGTTCGTGTGCTCCTGTCAGGGCTGAAGAAATTAGAAGGGGGGCGGGCCAGGAAGCATTCCACGCACGATAATGAAAATGCACTATTACTAACTTACAACGTGGTGAATTTTTGAAAATGAAATGATGAAATGTGGCCCCGTAAACTTTGGTGCAAAAGTATGAGAGACACGTATCCGGAGGATAGAGGGGTGGCGGGCAAAACCTAGCCGCCGACGTCATGACGGGCAAGCTTTATGCCGCAATTACTTTCTTATTCTCAGCGGAAGCAGAGACGAATATGGAAATCCCAGAAATGGAAATGGAAGTAGATATTGTCAGAACTGAATACAACACAAATACTGTGCAGATACACACGTATGTGAAACAAAAAGTATGCCAGAATTTTAAAACCTGCTCGAACAATACAGAAAAGCGCAACCAAGAGTGTTGCATTGAAAATAGTAATAGTAGTGAAAATTTTAAAATTTTGGTCAAGCATTCCTAGGGGAGAAAAAACTTTTTACTTAAGATACTGTAGATCACTTCAAATCTCTTCTTCTGCATGCAAAGAAACCTCAAGTGAAAAGATAGGTAATTTGACTATGCAGACAAGGACGAAAATTAGCCACTACTTCTCCAAATTATATACATATATATGAACTTGCGTTCACTTTCGATGAACCTCCAACAGTTTCGACCAGAATAAAACACCTGTGCTGCTCATACTGATCTCCGTTCTGAGGAGACTGGTTCTTCTGCTGTAATAAGATGAAATAAGATAGTTCCTCCTCATGTCTCATACCTCAGCTATAAATGTGTTTCCTGTCAGTGCTCAAATGGAAGTTCTGCAGAGAGAAATTGCAAATTTTATTCCCAATGAAATAAGCAATGCAGTATTTTCTACAACGATTTCACATCAAGTGTTTGTGGTAAAAATTCTTACCACGGCCTACAAAAGAATGGACCGTTTGTGATCCTCAAGTAAAATTGGCATCCCCATATTCCAGCAACTCTTCGCTCGAGTTGACCATGTACCCATGTAAATAGGAAACAATCTACCCATGTACGTACTAACTATGGAGCTTAACAAATGATTCAACAAGTGGATTTACAAGCTCAGGTGCTTCATCCTGCAAGGACAAATACAAACAAGTGAGACAGATGTTACTTGATGCATACAGATGGTTACTAAAATGCTAGATTACAGTACAAAAATATTCGACTAAACCCAGCTTCCGATAGAGCACCTGAGGGCAGTGTCCAACATTCGGGAGGACAACAAAATCTTCGACAGCATCAAAAGACCCGTAGGCTCTTCCAAGTTCCACAGGCTCCCATGGATCCTTCTCTCCCCAAGCTACCAAAACTGGACACTGCACAATCCAAAACAAAACCTTATATTACTAACAAAATCGAAAGAAACGGTCAATCACACAACTGGGGAATCCTAACCTTCACCATGGGAAGTAAGTCTTCAGGTAGAGGACCTCCAGAATAGCAGATGAACTCAAGGAATACATCCACAGCACCGGGATCAAGCCCTGGCTGCAAGATCATCTGAACCAATTCATCTGTGACAGCGGATGTGTCATGGTAACACTGGAATTTCAGCAGAATTCGAAAAAAAGCAAAGATAGAGAAAATAAGTCCCAATGTAAGTGAAATATCCAAGCAAACTTTAAATAACTAAAACAGAAAAGGTTGAGAAAATAAGTTCCAATGTAAGTGAAACTATCCAAGCGAACTTTAAATAAGTAAAACAGAAAATCACATTCTGTACTTCAGAGACGATTAAACCAAAGCATGGTATTATTAGGTGGTTCATGAAAAAAGTCCGATATTGTATTCTTTTATTTGCATGAAGCTGTTTCAGTTGCAAGTTTCTGGGAGGGAAATCCTATTAGCGTGTAATTAAGCCAAATGAAGCTGTCCTCTAGAATGCAAGGTATACAACTCACATGCTTGCTATAACATGCATGCATATCATATCTCTTCCCTTATCAGATTCAAAATAATGTGCCATCAGGCATATTCTAAACTGAATGACATACATAAATGTGATACAAATTATCTTATACAAACTTCTACATAAGAGATAAATAAATAAATAAATAAGCTATACTGCAACTTCAATGGGGCAAACATACATATTGCTGGGAAGAATACACTTTGCCAGTCTTATGGAAAATGAATTGAGTAATAAATTGTAAAATTTTCTCTCAGATGGAGAAAGGCAAGCTTATAGGCATGATTTTGGTTTAGAGCTTAAGCTTATAGTAGCTTTCAGTTTCAGATCAAGCTTACAGGCCTTAGCTCCAATACTAGTAATGTTTATGGCACATCTAATTGTATTTAGAGAAGGATTTGTTTCTCCTCATATGATTCAATTGGAGCAATCCAGACCTTTTGCTTCTACCTATTCATGATGTTCGCCATCTGAATATTATGCTGTATAGTATCTTTATAAAGATAGTAGGTTAAAATAATTACCTGACAAAGAATATTTTTCACGGATTCTGGTGTTGCAACAGCATTAAAGAAGAGCTTCCCAATAACAGTGTTCCTGACAATCAGAAAAGGCATTATACCAAACTACCAGTGCAAACCAAGATAACGAGAAAGCATAAAATGTGAGTTACCTTAGGAGATTTTGAAATGATCTGATGAAAGGCCTTCCAAACCATGGCTGCTTATTGATATGAAGCATCCTTAATGAAATATCCAATAAAACAATACCTTTGCATGTTTGGGGTTCCATAACAGCTGCCTGCAGACCAACAAGCCCTGCAGAATAATGAAACAACTGCAAGGGTTAAGAAAGATGTTTCTGCTAAAATAAATCGTCCTCAGTTCATATATAAATAAATAAACACAAGATTGTTGATCAATCTAATTTTAATCAGCGTCATTCATTTACTCATCATGGTAATAATTAGAAATATTAACACTTTTAATTTCTGAGCCAGGATATTGCTATAAATTCATTGGCTATATAAAAAAATAGAATGTTCCATTGCTCTGCATAAACATCCAACATACCTCCAATTGAATTGCATATGAAGAAAGCATCACTCTTGACAACTTCAGCACAAAATGTATTCAACTGTTCTCCCCAAGTCTCAAAAGTATAAAAGCTCTCTTCGAACTCACGTGGATTAGGTTTATCAGAATACCCATAGCCAATTAGATCAATTGCATAAACTCTATTTGCCATGGCAAGAACAGGAATATTTTTCCGCCAATGGTCACTGAGAAAAGAAGAGAAATAAGTACAAGGTTCCTAAGAAAATGGAAGACGGCTAACTTACAGGGGAGAGGAAACATTATGATTCTAACAAAAGAAAAAGAAACCCAGTCTAACAGGGGAGAGACCTCATGGAATTAAATTAAGGTAGAGCCCACCCCTGTCTGAGGCTGGTCATAGTGGGAAATAACTTAGACCAGTAACATGCATATGTCACTAGTCCATGTTAGTACCTCCATAGTGGGTAGTAACATATGTGTAGTATCATGCAAACCTTCAATTATTTAGATGTAGACTCATTTTGTCTTGGGGTGTGTTATGTTACGGTAATATATTATGTTACACAAACATCTCTCTCCTCATTAACTACTTGCCATATAAGCAAATTCGCCTTGGGATGCGTTATGTTACTAGCTAAGTTATTCCCACTATGGCCAGCCTCAGGTGAGATACCAGAAATTCCATCATGACTGGAGTTGAACCTTGGTCGGCAGGAATGCACCACCGTGATCCTACCACTAGCCCAGTTTAATGATTCTAACAGAAGAACTAATATACTCTGGCAGACTCACTTAAATCAATTGTGTCATTTATTCCATGAATACATGCTATGTGCACCTTTGAAGTTCATATCACCATCATACAACATGATGAAAAATCACCCAGACAGTTCCTATGGTATGGTAAAGATATTCACAAAATAGGTAAACACATTGCTAGCTAAAAAGATATATATTCAGACCTAAATAACAAGGTGGACTTGGTGTTCTAAATCTCTGGGCTCGAAACACCACCCTCCTCCACAACTTTTATAACCATGCAAACATCCCATGGGTAAATCTGCTATGGAATGCCTACTATACTGAAAATACAGTCCCCCATGCAGCTGCACCCAAGGGATCATTTTGGTGGAGATTATTTGGGATCAAATGATCTGTTCAGAGGGCTTGCATCTTGTACTGCTAGTGATGGAAAAACTATGACGTTATGTAAAGATATATGAAATGGCAATATTGTGCACAGCAAATATCCAGAACTACACTCATTTGCCAAGGATGACAACATCTCTATGTTTCAGGTAATTAGTGCAGCACAGAATGACTTTAATATTTACTCCAATTGCCCCTGTCTGTTAGGCACATCAGCAACTGCATCACCTGAGCAATGCCAAGCTTCGTGCACTAGCCAATGCAACCAAAAGTCCGAACTTATGGATTGGGCTAGGCAATCCACATATACACTTCAGTACCCCCTCTCACGTGTGACGTGGGGTCAACACGTGAATAGGCTAAGAGGTATGGCTCAAGAGGCCTATACATGGACACAAGGGGGGGGGGCAATTTTTGGATAAATTGTGAAAGTCAGGACTTGAATTCAAGACCTTAGGCCCTGATACCATGTCAAAGCTTCATGTACTAGCCAACGCAACCAAAGGTCCGAACTTATGGAAATGACTAGGCAATCCACATATACACTTCAACAAGAGACAAAATTATCCACATGGATAGCACTCATGAAAAAGATAGTTGGAAATTCCTATGGGAGATGAATCATTCTGCACCAGAAAAATATATAAAGCCCTAAATGTTACTTGTGACATACCATTGCTTGTCAAATGGATCTGGAAAACTTGCTGCTTCTCAAAGACAGAGTCAGCACTACAGATCTCCTCAGGAAACACTTTCACATTGAATCTAGTATATGTGTTCTCTGTGATGAATGTCCTGTTGAAGATCTACTTCGCTTATTTTTTGGATGTTCACTCAGCCAAGGTTTCTGGTGGGGTATTGCCGTATTGGTACCGAATCACCCGCAAAAAAATAAAATAAAAAGTATTGTTACAGAATGGGAAACTGATACAAATTTCTTTGAGATGATCATGCAAGCCAAGCAAAGATACTCTTATGAGCACTTCATGGAGATCATGATTATTGAATGTTGGAGCATATGGCTTCAGAGAAATGGAAAGATCTTTGTAAATGAACAACCATCCATTGTTTCATGCGTAGCTCTTTCAAAGTCTCTTTTGATCTTGTTATGCATAGAGCCAGGCCTAGCCTCAGAGACGGCATGCAATATTAGCTAGACAGCTTGTAAACAGTAGAACCTTTTCCCCTGTTTTTTGTTCTTCCCATATGTACACACACATTTATTATAACATACAAAATGGCGCAGTAGGGGCCTTCCCTAATGTTTTTCGCTCAAAGAAAAGAACTAATTTAGCTTAAGATCAAATAGTTCCAGCATTATTGCCAGGAGCAATGCATATTGAGCTTTTATCACAAATGAAGCACTATATTTCCAAATAGGAAAGGTGAAAAGGAAATTAACAAACTGATATCAATTATGAATAGTTATAGATTGCTACTCCAGTCTCCAAATAGTAGCCAAACCAATTTAAGTGGTAAAGCTTTTTATATACTTTATCATCAGAGACCAAAAGTCTTAACTTATATTCACAGCAGATTTTGAATTCACCACTATTCACATTGGATATGTGTCTTTTTTGTTCCCCGATGATTGGATTTTCATTTCAAAAAATTTGGTACGGTGGATGCATGGTGTGTCGTTGTCTGGTTGTCATTTTTTTTGCAGATTGTTTAGCTATTGCTTACTAGTCTAATCTTGCATTAGTAGCACAGTAGCACTTCAATACTTCTCAAAGAACAGTGCGCCAACCGGACACTTTGGCAAATTGGTACCAAGTGTAACGGCAGTCATAAACCGTATTTATGCGGCTATGCCATGAATCCATGATCACTGAAGAACTTTTGTTGCCTGCAAATCTTCTATATCTAAATAGCTAGCCCCCACTAACATATTTCTCTCAACATGCAAGCATGCCACCTCATCATTCAACATGCATAGGAAAGGCCCACCTCAACATGCAACTATGCATATTAACAATCCACTTCAACATGCAAACATGCATGCATGTAAAATTCCATTCTATTATGGTATTAAATTTAATTCTTATATCATTTTTAAAACTATTATTTCAAATATTCATGTTTCATATAACCAAAATCTCACAAAAATACTGCAAAATATTCCCGCAATGCAAACATGCATGCATGTAAAATTCCATTCTATTATGGTATTAAACTTAATTCTTATATAATTTTAAAAACTATTATTTCAAATATTCATGTTCCAGATAACCAAAATCTCACTAAAATACTGTAAAATATCCCCGCAACAACGTGCGGGGCATCATCTAGTACTTAGTAAACTGTAAACAAGAGTGTGCGTGCACGATGCGTACCTGTTTGCCCCGAAACCATGAATTAGAACCAGTGCAGGGCCAGACGTTCCGGCGCACTGATAACGAATGTTGTAGCCCTTCCAATTCCATGTACTGCACCCGAAACGAACAAAGGAAAAAATAATCAAGAACACCATTATTTTTACTTATACTATAAGGGAACTTGCCGAATCAACCAGAAGTAGGGAAATGCAGAAAGCGCAGGTAAAACAGTCCAGAAATTGGCGCCAACCTGGTACGTGCCTGGGGCAGGGGCTCCGACGGGGCAGACGGGCCCGGCGCGGCGGGAAGGCTCTCCTCGGCCGGCTCGGCCTTGGAGGCCTCGGCCCGCAGCCGAGAGCGGGGCGAGTTTCCAGAGGAGAGCCACGAACGCTTCGAGAGCCGGGTAGAGGGGGCGTGGTAGTAGGCGGCCGCGGCGGCAGTCGCGCTGCGGCGGCGCGCGGGCAGGGAGACCAGGCTGGGTGGGGCCGCGCACGCCATCTCGCCGCGCGCACGGCACGGTGCTGCTCGAGGCTGCCGAGGACAGGAGAGGAAAGCGAGGCCGCGGGGAGGGAGGGAGGGAGCTGGGAGAGAAGCTTTTTTTTTTTTTTAACGGAGCGTGTGGCGCGAGTTGTCCATGTCTGATGGGCGTTCCGCCGCGTGGGCGAAACGGGACGGCGGAGGCGCTGGGCGGGACGGACGACGCAGTGGTTTTCTGTGAGCCGCGCCGGTGGACTGGAGTCGACGAGTATTTAGAGTTTTTTTTCCGACGTCAAAGTCGTATCATAGTTTACTTTTATGGAAAATGTTTCAGAGTTTTTTTTTGAAGAATTTACAATGGCATTCACTAGAAAATCCGGGAGTTCATCGACCCACTTACAAGAAGGATTACTATAATAGAAAAATGTTTTTTCCTGAAAAGAAAATGTTTCAGAGTTAAATGCACTGCAGGTTCTAAATCTTTTATCGAAATGTCGATTTAGTCCTAGTTTTTCTTGAGATGCATGTTTAGGTCCCAATTCTGTAGTAAATGGTCCACTCGAGGCCTTTTTTTGCCATGTCAACATGGAGTTGGTCTTTTACAGGAAACCCTTTATAAACCCTCCTATTCTCATTTCTCATTCCCTAGTCCCCGATCCACTAGGCAGGGGCAATGCCAGCAATCAAATGCCATAGTTCGCGGGAGAGCATGACGACGAGGCTTGGTAGCACACTGTAGTGAGCTACGACAATTGCATGTGTGTGTACGGTCTTGCGGGTGCTAACCCATGGCGTCCTAGACCAGTGGGTGCGTGTGGAGCCGCCGAAGCGACGCCGACAATGATTGATAGCGGTGGCGGTCGACGATACTAGGCGGGAGAGCGACAGAGGGAGAGAGGGAAGCATGGGAGCAACACGAAAGAACCGCTAGGCGCTAGCTCACCTTGAACACGCCATGGATGTGCAGTATGGAAAGGAGTTCGAAAAACGAATCCATGGGCGGTGGAGGCGGCTGCTGGAGTGGGCCATCGCATAAAGGACAGCTCGGGACGAAATGCTTCACATGGATGGAATGGAGACCTTCTGTAGAGCATGTCCAAGCTTTAGGAGGAGATCGTCTTCAAAGGGGCTCAACATAGTCGAGGATTGAGGCATGGTGGCGGCCACCGAAGGCAAGGAAAAAGATGAAGGGTGTGGACAACTTAGGGCATGTAGGATCAATATTTCCTCAAGAAGGCTCTAAAACTAATGGCGGAGGTATCGGGCATAGTCTTCGGGCCAAGCAAGGTCTTGAAGGAAATATGCTAGAGACAATAATACAATTGTTATTTATATTTCCTTATATCATGATAAATGTTTATAATTCATGCTAGAATTGTATTAACCGGAAACTCAGTACATGTGTGAATACATTGTCCCTAGTATGTCTCTACTTAACTAGCTCGTTAATCAAAGATGGTTAAGTTTCCTGACCATAGACATGTGTTGTCATTTGATGAACATGATCACATCATTAGAGAATGATGTGATGGACAAGGCCCATCCGTTAGCTTAGCATAAATGATCGTTTAGTTTTATTGCTATTGCTTTCATCATGACTTATACATGTTCCTCTGACTATGAGATTATGCAACTCCCTAATACCGGAGGAACACCTTGTGTGCTATCAAAGGTCACAACATAACTGGGTGATTATAAAGATGCTCTATAGGTGTCTCCGATGTTGTTTTTTGAGTTGGCATAGATCGAGATTAGGATTTGTCACTCCGATTGTCGGAAAGGTATCTCTGGACCCTCTCGGTAATGCACATCACTATAAGCCTTGCAAGCAATGTGACTAATGAGTTAGTTGCGGGATGATGCATTACAGAATGAGTAAAGAGACTTGCTGGTAACGAGATTGAACTAGGTATTGAGATCCCGACGATCGAATCTCGGGAAAGTAACATACCGATGACAAAGGGAACATCTATGCTGTAACACTCCGGATGTAATTTACCTTATATGTATCCCAACTCTTGCCATTTCCGACGCTAAGTTATTTTATTTCCTCGGGTTTGGGTTTTTGTCTCCGTGTGTTGTTGCCTTTCTCATGCATCTCATATCATGTCATCATGTGCATTGCATTTGCATACGTGTTCGTCTCATGCATCCGAGCATTTTCCCCGTTGTCTGTTTTGCATTCCGGCGCTCCTATCTCCTTCGATGGTCCTTTCTACCTCTTTTCGTGTGTGGGGGTTAAACATTTCCGGATTGGACCGAGACTTGCCATGCGGCCTTGGTTTACTACCGGTAGACCGCGTGTCAAGTTTCGTGTCATTTGTACTTCGTTTGATACTCCAACGGTTAACTGAGGGACCGAGAAGGCCTCGTTTGTGTTGCAGCCCAACACCCTTCCAATTTGGCCCAAAACCCACCTAAACCTCCTCCATCATCTCGGTCGTTCGATCATGATCGTGCGGCCGAAAACCGCACCTCATTTGGACTCTCCTAACTCCCTCTACCTATAAAAATGTCTCTTCCCCGAAAATCACGGGTCAAACCCTAACCTCCCCCTCTCCTCGCATCGCCGGACGAAAACCGCCGGGCCGGACGTGTCCGACCCATGCCGCCGCCGCCACGTGGCAGCCCCTCATTCGCCGCCGCCCCGCGCCCACTTCACCGCGCCGCCACCCGCGCGCCGGCCTGCCAGGCCCGGCGCCGGCCCCCGAGGGCCCGTACCCCGTCGCCGCTCGTCTCCACCGAGACCGCCCGAGGCCACCGCGCCTCTCACCGCCCGGCTCCGCCGCCGCCATCACCGGCCACCGCGGCCGCCATCGTCGCCTCGCCGCCACCGCGGTCGGATCCGCCGCGGGAGACGCCGCCCCTGCCGTCCGGTGCCCCCTCGTCACCGGCGCACCTCGGGAGGGCCGGATCCGCCCTCCTCCGGCCCCCTCCTCGCCTGCCTACCTCGCCGGAGCAGATCCCCTCGCCGGAGTTCCTCGGTTCGCGCGCCCGCGAAGAACCCTAGATCTGAGAGGGTTGACTTTCTCTCCTGTCCCATTAAATTTGTGCATTTTTCATCATGCCGTAACTCCACATCCGTAGCTCCGATTTGCGCGTGTAGCATATCAAAATGTTCGTCTCAGAGAGTATATCATTTCATCTCATCGCATCATTTTCATTTGAGCTCATCTTGATGCCCGAAATTCTGTTGGAAGAGGGCTATATGATAAAATTGTCAGATCTGCTGCATCAAATAGCTATTTGTCATTTTTTGCCATGATTAATGTGTGCATGATATGCTCCTGAGCTCTACATGAGTTTTGTTATATGCCATGCCATCTTTACAGAGGTGCTTACCATGTATTTTTGTGATATGTGTGGTGACTAGCACAAGCTTGCAAAGTAGTGCATTCGTTAATGCTGATTTCAGGGACTTAGAATCTCCAAGTCCTTGTTCTGATTCTGTCATTATGCCATATGTTCATGTTGTTTCCTAGTGATCCGTGCCTCTTTTGAGGATGATCAGTAAGGATGTTTTGTTAATATTGTGGTGCTCTATCCATCCATGTCTTTGTTTGCAATTATGGAGCACCCTAGCTTGAGTCAATCGAGCTCTACTTTTGCTATTTCGTGAATCCTGGCAGATTGTTGTCTTGTTAGCGATTTTGCCGAGGATGTTGCGAGTGATCCGTGCATGCTATGTTGTTGTTCTTGCCATGTCTAGCTTCTATGATATGTATTCTTGATGGTTGTATGCTTAGTTTATCATGCCATGCTCTGTAGTGAGTGCATCGAGCTCGTAAACATGCCTACCCTTTAACAGATTTGCATGCTCCAGTTTTTCACTAAGTATGTAACCTGATTATGTTTTTGGCATATTCACATGCTTGCAATTGTATTTTCTGATCCCTTTTGTCTCAAGGTCAATAACGGACTTTTGTTAACGGCTTTGAGTAGCTTCATTTCATGCCTTGCTTTGCCATGTTAAGTTCCTGTAGCATATAGTTTTCATGCTCCAAAGTGTGCTACCTGATGTTAAAAATTCCAGACTTGTGTTAATTTCACTAAGTCTGAAACCTGTTATCATTTGCACTTTTGCCATGTTTGTTTGAACCTGTTAATGGATGAATTGGCCGTAGCTCAGTGTTCATCTTTTGTCAAGCATCATGAGTGGATCCCTACCATGTATTGTGTTGTCATGTTTGAGTGCTGTAGCATAATTATCTTGATGCTTTTAGATGGCTACTTGCTGATTATCGCACACCGGTGCCATATTTGTTTTGCTTGCCATTTCCAAACCGTACATCCGATTCCGGTGATCTTTATATCAATTTCAACCAAAATCACCTCACATTTCCAGTGGCACTCTTGGATTTCCAATTTGAGGCCAGGTTCAATCATTCCTTGTCAAATCTTGCATATGCATCACATATCGCATCCCGCATAGCATACCATGTTTGCATCATGTTGTTCGAGCTTTGCACGTGGTTGATTGTGTTCCTTTTGCTTTTTTGTCTTGTTTGGGTAGAGCCGGGAGACGAGTTCGCTAACGAGGAGCCCGTTGAGTTTGCTTACGAGGATCAAGTCAACTCTGACAATTTTGCAGGCAAGATGATCATACCCTCGAAATCACTTCTATCTTTGCTTGCTAGATGCTCGCTCTTTTGCTATGCCTATGCTACGATGCCTGCCACTTGCTTTTCATGCCTCCCAAATTGCCATGTCAAACCTCTAACCCACCATGTCCTATCAAACCATTGATTGGCTATGTTACCGCTTTGCTCAGCCCCTCTTATAGCGCTGCTAGTTGCAGGTGAATATTGGAGATCGTTCCTTGTTGGAAAATTGTTTATTGTTGGGATATCACCATATTATCTTGTTATCTTAATGCATATATATACTTGGTAAAGGGTGGAAGGCTCGGCCTTATGCCTAGTGTTTTGTTCCACTCTTGCCGCCCTAGTTTCCGTCATATCGGTGTTATGTTCCCGGATTTTGGCGTTCCTTACGCGGTTGGGCTATAATGGGAACCCCTTGACAGTTCGCCTTAAGTAAAGCTCTTCCAGCAATGCCCAACATTGGTTTTACCATTTGCCACCTAGCCTCTTTTTCCCTTGGGTTTCCGGAGCCCGAGGGTCATCTTATTTAAACCCCCCTGGGCCAGTGCTCCTCTGAGTGTTGGTCCGAACTGGGCAGCCTGCGGGGCCACCAGGGGGAAACTCGAGGGTTGGTTTTACTCGTAGCTTGACCTATCTGAGTGTGCCCTGAGAACGAGATATGTGCAGCTCCTATCGGGATTTGTCGGCACATTCGGGCGGTGTTGCTGGAGTTGTTTTACCTTTGTCGAGGATGTCTTGTAGAACCGGGATGCCGAGTCTGATCGGAATGTATCGGGAGAAGGAATATCCTTTGTTGACTGTGAGAGCTTGTGATGGGCTAAGTTGGGACTCCCCTGCAGGGTTTTGAACTTTCGAAAGCCGTGCCCGCGGTTATGGGCATATGGGAATTTGTTAATGTCCGGTTGTAGATAACATGAAACTTAACTTAATTAAAATGAATCAACCGCGTGTGTAACCGTGATGGTCTCTTCTCAGCGGAGTCCGGGAAGTGAACATGGTGTTGGAGTAATGTTTGACGTAGGTTGTTCTATAGTTCTTCGTTCGTGCTTTGCTTTCTCTTCTCGCTCTCTTTTGCGAACAGGTTAGCCACCATATATGCTAGTCGCTTGCTGCAGCTCCACATATTACCTTGCCTTACCTATAAGCTTAAATAGTCTTGATCGCGAGGGTGTGAGATTGCTGAGTCCCCGTGACTCACAGTTTACTTCCAAAACGCAGGGACCGATGATTCCGTTCCAGATGATGCGCTTGAGCTCAAGTGGGAGTTCGACAAAGACTCACGCCGTTACTATGTGTCTTTCCCAGATGATCAATAGTGGTGCCCAGTTGGGGCGATCGGGACCGTGTCGCATGTGGGGTTGATCTTTTATTTTGGTACCGTAGTCGGACCATGAGTATATTGGATGATTGTAATGTTAATCATGTATTTGTGTGACGTGGCGAGTGTAAGCCAACTATGTACCTTTTTCCCCTATTATCTATTTACATGGGTTGTTGTGAAGATTACCTTACTTGTGACATTGCTTTCAATGCGGTTATGCCTCTAAGTTGTGCTTTGACACGTAGGAGATATAGCCGCATCGAGGGCGTTACAAGTTGGTAATCAAAGCCATCCCCGACCTTAGGAGCCCCCCCTGCTTGATCGAATAGCTGGCGTTGTTGAGTCTAGAAAAATGTTTTGAGTCATTTAGGGTTATATATATCGGAGAGTTTAGGAATTCTTTTTACTCCCCAGTCCCTTCATCGCTCTGGTAAGGCATCCTGACATAGAGTTTTGACTCTTCTCTTCTCAAATTTCACTAAAAAAAATTTAGGATCACGCGGGTATCTTGGAATCGTTCCGATCGATTTGTGACGAGAACATTGTTCTTGGTGCCTCCTGTCATTTAGGGGTTGTGGCAGTGTCCCGGGGAGTTGAGCTCTGAGGTGTTGTCGTCACAATTTTATCATTGCAGTTCTGGAATACCTGAGTTTAGTTTCACCGACATCGAAAATCTCTTTTATGCAGTTGTTGGTGAGATAACCTCGACGCCACCCAGTACTGGGGCGGGAGTTCGGGGGTATTGCCATAACTTGTATAACAGATGCTTTTCAAAGGTTGAGGTAGACAATTTCCGAAGTTTTTCTCGGTTATGTGTTGAAGGATGGATACAGCTGGATGTAGGATTTGTTAGATTTGGGTGAGATATTATGCTTCCCCTGTATCCCCAACACCTGATTGCATAACCGGAAAGGTTCGGGAGTTTCATAGGTGGGAATTCTTGTAGCTCTAGTTCTTCTTCCACGGATATTTGGTTTGAGATTGGGTGATCTTTACCGAGTATTCGTTCTTGTTCCGTGCCTTGTTGGTTTTATTCTTCTACCTAAATTCTAAGTGGCTTCTCAATTTATGGATATGTGACCATTTCAATTGGAATGCATTCGTTCATTTTGTTCGGATGTGAAGACTTTATGTTGCAATTTCAACCCGTTTGTTTCAGCTTCAATATTTGTCTATCAATGTGCTAATGGATGTCAACCTCTTCAGGATGGCTCCTCCAACGCGCACGACTCCGAATCCTGATCCGCCACCACCACCTCCACCTCCGGAGGCATGTCAAACTGTGATGGCCGCTACCAATGCAAACACACAGCTGATCATGCAACTTCTTCAAGAGTGCAACCAAGGGAACCAAGGCAACAATCAGAATCACTTTGCTACACTCAACCAGTTCCTTGCTAACCAGCCAAAGACCTTCAACAATTGCGTTGAGGCAACTGACGCTGATGATTGGCTCGTGGACATAGGCAAGCATTTTGAGTGCAGTAACGTCAGGCCTGAGGACTTTGTCAAGTTCGCTTCCTTCCAACTCAAAGACCAAGCTGCAGAATGGTTTCAGCAGTACAAAGATTCCAGAGGAGGCCGTGTGATTACCTGGGATGAATTCTGTCAAGACTTCAAAGCTCATCATATTCCTCAGAGCGTGGTTGAAAGCAAGCGTGAGGAATTCCGCAACCTGAAGCAAGGCTCTATGTCTGTCTACGAGTACAACAAGATGTTTCAGAAGCTCGCCCGTTTTGCTAAGCAGGACGTCCCTGACAAGAAGAGCATGATATACCAGTTCAGGGGTGGTCTCAGAGAAGAAATCCAGCTAGCTCTTGTCCTCTTTGAGCCCAGGAGGTACGATGAGTTTTACAACATGGCAATGAAGCAAGAGACTGCTCAACTGAAGTGCGATGCTTCCAAGAAGCGAGTCAGAGATGCTACTCCTTCTTCCTTAACCCAAGTGGCTAAGCAGCAGAAGTTTTGGCTTCCTCCTCCTCCGTTCCGTCAGCCTTATCAACAGAAGAGCAAAGGTGGCAGTGGATCTTCCCACCCACCCAACCCTAGCTTTCAGAACAAGACTTCGTCTCAAGCTCCAAGATCTAGTGCTCCGTATCACCATCCGCTTTCAGAGGTCACGTGCAACAAGTGCCAACAGAAGGGTCACTATGCCAACAAATGCTTCAATCAGAGGCGTCTCCCTCCTCCTCCTCCTGTGAGATCGGCAAGTACAGCTGTGGTCAAGCATAACCCCAAGCACGCCAAGGTCAACTTGATGAATGCAGCTCAGGCAGAGGACTCGTCAGATGTCATCATGGGTAACCTTCCTGTTAACGATGTTCCTACAAAAGTACTTTTTGATACTGGTGCATCACATTGTTTCATGTCAAAGCCATTTTTTGCCAAGAATGAATTCGTTTCTTCTCATTTGGGCAAACAAATGGATATCGTTTCTCCTGGCAAACGTTTGAGTGCAAGTACAGCTGTGGTCAAGCATAACCCCAAGCACGCCAAGGTCAACTTGATGAATGCAGCTCAGGCAGAGGACTCGTCAGATGTCATCATGGGTAACCTTCCTGTTAACGATGTTCCTACAAAAGTACTTTTTGATACTGGTGCATCACATTGTTTCATGTCAAAGCCATTTTTTTGCCAAGAATGAATTCGTTTCTTCTCATTTGGGCAAACAAATGGATATCGTTTCTCCTGGCAAACGTTTGAGTGCAAGTCTGGAGGTTCCAGATGTTACTATCACTTTGGGCGACTACAAGTTTCTTTCTTCTCCAATGGTCCTTGGTAACTCGGATATTGATCTTATTCTCGGAATGGATTAGCTTTCTAAGCACAAGGCTCAGCTTGATTGTGCTGCCAGGCAGATTCAATTGACTCATTCATCTGAGGATGTAATTGTCTTTGCCGCTCGTGATGATACCATTCGTCTGTTTTCTCTCAATGAGAAGGGTGAACTGGATGCCATCTCTCAAATTCCAGTCGTTTGCGAATATCAAGACGTCTTTCCAGAAGAGCCTCCAGGAATGCCTCCGCACCGGCCAGTTGAATTCGTCATCGATCTTGAGCCTGGCACGGAACCTGTTTGCAAACGTCCTTACAAGCTTGGACCTGAAGAATTGAAGGAGCTGAAGAAGCAACTCGATATTCAAGAGCGTATGGGTCTCATCCGACCTAGTTCTTCTCCGTGGGGTTGTGGAGTTCTTTTTGTGAAGAAGAAGGATGGAATGGACCGACTCTGTGTTGACTACCGTCCATTGAACAAGAAGACTATCAAGAACAAGTACCCACTTCCCAACATCAATGAGCTGTTCGAACAACTCAAAGGTGCTCAAGTATTCTCCAAGCTTGATCTCCGTATGGGCTATCACCAGATTCAAATCCGTGAGCAAGATATTCCCAAGACGGCTTTCAGAACAAGCTATGGTTCATATGAATACACTGTCATGTCTTTTAGCCTCATCAACGCTCCGCCGACTTTCTCTCGCATGATGAACTTCATCTTCAACGCCTACAAAAATGACTTTGTCTTGGTCTACCTCGATGACATTTTGGTCTTTTCGAAGAACAAGGAAGATCATGCCAAGCACTTGTGTTTGGTGCTCGATAAGCTCAGGGAACATCAATTCTACGCCAAGTTTTCAAAGTGCGAGTTTTGGCTCGATGAGGTTCTATATCTTGGGCATATCATCTCTGCCAAGGGCATAGCGGTGAATCCTAAGAAGGTATCTGCAATTGTGAACTGGGAACCACCTCAGAACGTGAAGCAACTCCGCAGCTTCCTTGGTCTCGCAAGCTACTGTCGAAGGTTCATTCAGAACTTTTCAAAGATCGCGAAGCCTCTTTCAAACCTTCTCCAGAAGCACGTCAAGTACGTTTGGTCTCCAGAATGTGACATCGCTTTCAACACTTTGAAAGAGAAATTGATCACTACTCCAGTTCTGGCTCCTCCTGATGAATCCAAACCGTTCGAGGTCTTCTGCGATGCCTCTCTTCAAGGTCTTGGTGCAGTGTTGATGCAAGAGAAGAAAGTTGTGGCTTATGCCTCTCGCCAGTTGAAGCCCAACGAGAAGAACTACCCCACTCATGACCTCGAGTTGGCGGCAGTTGTGCATGCTCTTTTGACTTGGAGACATCTCTTATTGGGAAGAAAAGTGGACATCTTCACTGACCACAAGAGTCTCAAGTACATCTTCACTCAGCCTAATCTCAACCTCAGGCAGACTCGTTGGGTCGAAATGATTCAAGAGTATAATCCGAGTATCGAGTATACTCCAGGCAAGGCCAATGTGATTGCTGACGCTTTGAGCAGGAAGGCTTACTGCAACAGTCTGATTCTCAAGCCTTACCAACCCGAGCTTTGTGAAGCTTTCCGCAAACTCAATATGCAAGTTGTTCCTCAAGGTTTCCTCGCCAACCTTCAAGTCTCTCCTACTTTGGAAGATCATATTCGTGAGGCTCAACTTCTTGATGCCATGGTGAAGAAGGTGAAGGTTGGGATTGCCAAGAGTCAACCCAAGTACAAGTGCTATCGCCTTGATGACAAGGATACTCTCTTCTTCGAGGATCGCATTGTTGTGCCTAAAGGTGACATTCGTAAAGTCATTATGAACGAGGCTCACAATTCACTCCTCTCCATTCACCCTGGGAGTACGAAGATGTATCAGGACCTCAAGTAGGCATATTGGTGGACTCGAATGAAGCGCGAGATTGCTCAGTTCGTGAATGAATGTGATGTCTGCAGAAGAGTGAAGGCAGAACACCAACGACCAGCTGGTCTCCTCCAACCTCTTGCCATTCCAGAATGGAAGTTTGACCACATTGAGATGGACTTCGTGACTGGGTTTCCAAAGTCCAAGCGTGGCAATGATGCTATATTCATTCTCATCGACAAACTCACTAAAGTGGCTCACTTTCTGCCTATCAAAGAGTCTATCACTCCAGCTCAATTGGCGGAGCTTTATACCTCTCAGATTGTCTCTCTGCACGGCATTCCATAGTTGATCTCTTCAGACCGTGGCAGCATCTTTACATCCAAGTTTTGGGATTCTTTTCAGAAGGCCATGGGCACCAACATCCGCTTCAGCACAGCTTTCCATCCTCAAACTAGCGGCCAAGTCGAGTGTGTCAATCAAATTCTTGAAGATATGCTCACGGCTTGCGTTATCTCCTTCGGTATGAAGTGGGAAGATTGTCTTCCATATGCCGAATTCTCCTACAACAACAGTTTTCAAGCAAGTTCGGGCAAGGCCCCATTCGAAATTCTCTATGGCTGGAAGTGTCGTACTCCTCTTAACTGGTCAGAGACCGGTGAACGTCAACTTCTTGGAAATGACTTGATCACAGAGGCAAAGGAAATGTGCAAAGTCATTCGAGATAACCTCAAAGCAGCACAATCGCGCCAGAAGAGCTACTATGATAGTAAGCATCGTGATTTGGCTTTCGAGATCGGAGACCATGTTTACCTCCGCGTCTCTCCAATGAAAGGTACTCGTCACTTCGGTATCAAAGGGAAGCTTGCCCCTAGATACGTGGGCCCTTTCAAGATCGTCAGCAAGAGGGGCGATCTCGCCTATCAACTCGAGCTTCCTTCAAACTTTGCAAATGTGCACGACGTGTTCCATGTCTCTCAGCTCCGCAAGTGCTTCAAGACTCCTGACCACACCGTCAACTTCGAAGACATTGATCTCCAAGAAGACCTTTCTTATCGTGAGCACCCAGTTGCTATTCTTGAAGAGACTGAACGCAAGACTCGCAATAAGTCAATCAAATTCCTCAAAGTCAAGTGGTCACACCATTCCGACCGTGAAGCTACCTGGGAACGTGAGGATCACCTCCGTTCTGAGTACCCGGCGTTTTTCCAGTCCTAGATCTCGGGACGAGATCCTTTCGTAGTGGTGGAGTGTTGTAACAACCCGGATGTAATTTACCTTATATGTATCCCAACTCTTGCCATTTCCGGTGCTAAGTTATTTTATTTCCTCGGGTTCGGGTTTTTGTCTCCGTGTGTTGTTGCCTTTCTCATGCATCTCATATCATGTCATCATGTGCATTGCATTTGCATACGTGTTCGTCTCATGCATCCGAGCATTTTCCCCGTTGTCCATTTTGCATTCCGGCACTCCTATCTCCTCCGGTGGTCCTTTCTACCTCTTTTCGTGTGTGGGGGTTAAACATTTCCGTATTGGACCGAGACTTGCCATGCGTCCTTGGTTTACTACCGGTAGACCGCGTGTCAAGTTTCGTGTCATTTGGACTTCGTTTGATACTCCAACGGTTAACCAAGGGACCGAGAAGGCCTCGTTTGTGTTGCAGCCCAACACCCTTCCAATTTGGCCCAAAACCCACCTAAACCTCCTCCATCATCTCGGTCGTTCGATCACGATCGTGTGGCCGAAAACGGCACCTCATTTGTACTCTCCTAGCTCCCCCTACCTATAAAAATGTCTCTTCCCCGAAAATCACGGGTCAAACCCTAACCTCCCCCTCTCCTCGCGTCGCCGGATGAAAACCGCCGGGCCGGACGTGTTCGACCCGCGCCGCCGCTGCCACGTGGCAGCCTCTCATTCGCCGCCGCCCCGCGCCCACTTCACCGCGCCGCCACCTGCGCGCCGGCCCACCAGGCCCAGCGCCGGCTGATGAAGCTATGTACCTAGGGTAGGGTCATGGACCTGTCCCAACTGCCCTACCCAAGGACATCTCTAGAAGAAATCACCTTTCAATCGACTTGGAGGTGTTCCACTCGACAGACTCGAAGACACTCGGCCAAGACCAAACCACTTGACAGCCAGGAGACCTAAAGGCACTCCGCACGCTAACGGTCGGTTATTAAGTAGCTTTTATGGTCATCATAGCACTTTATTAGGGGCGTTACCAGTAACGCCCGACCTTAATGTATTTAAAACCCTGCACAACTGAGGGCCGGAGGGGTCCGGCGAACTCTATATAAGCCACCCCCTCCTCAGTGTAAAGGGTTCGCACCCCTGTAAACCATACATGCATAATCCAGTCGACCGCCTCCGGGCTCTGAGACGTAGGGCTATTACTTCCTCCGAGAAGGGCTTGAACTCGTAAACCTCGTGTGCTTACAACTTCTCCATAGCTAAGATCTTGCCTCTCCATATCTACCCCCCTACATTACTGTGAGACTTAGAACCATGACAGTTGGCGCCCACCATGGGGCTGGTGTTTTAGCGATTTGCTGGAGGAGTTGCGATCTTTTCCGATCCAAATCATCATGGTTTCTGGCGGAGTTTTGGTGGAGGGCCGCGAGATCCGTCTCGGCGCGCTCACGTTCATTGCCGACGACTCCGCTTGGCTTCAGGAGGCTCCGCTCGACGTGGACGCACTCCCCGTCCACGGGGCAACGCACTTTTGCGCGTGTGTCCGTGGCGTTCTCTTGCTGCAACCGTCGACCCCCTACCGGTCGGCTCCTGTGTTGTCCTCCCTCCCTGTTTCCCGCCGGCGCAAGCGCTCCGGTCAGTCGAGACTTCAGCGGTGGGTGAGGCACGCGGTGGCATGCCAGTCGGCCACCCCTCAAGTCGCGGCGATCGAGCCCGACGAATCCCTCTACGGCCTGTTCGATCTGTTGACTGGCTCTGCAGAGACCGCATCCGAGTGCGACATCAGTGATCCAGCGGCAGAGGTTCTGATGGTCGATGGACCGCCCAGTCCTCCCGGTTTTCCCCGCACCGACGGAGGCACAGGTGGAGGCGACCCATCGCGTCCCCATGAGGAATATCTCCCCGAGCCTCTCACGTCGCTGCAGAGAGAAGAACTTCGTCGCCGGAACATGGATGCACTGCACACTCCTATCATTGGAGAAACCCCCAAGGCTCGTGCCTTGGAGGACGCACGCCTGGCAAACTTGGCCGAGCGCACTCGACTAGAGAACCTCCAGCGAGCACTCAACGAGCGTGCGCGACAACGGGTTCCAGAATCCAGTCGACGTCAGCTCTTTCCGCCCCCGCAGGTATATCGAACTCCGGTTCAGAATTTAGCAGCTGCAGCCCGTATAGCAGAGTCGATTCAGCCTTCCCAGTCGGAGGCTGGCAGAGGCTTGCTGTAGATCAGAGCGTTACTCCGGGCAGCAGGAGACCAGAATTCCGCTGTTTCTCAGTCGCGGAACAGGATTCATAGCAGATCCGTTGCTGCAGACACAGTCCAGTCGGCTCATAGCCCAAGATCGCCCCCGAGGCGTGAGGGACGTGGGGACCGGCGAAATCAGTATGGGAACCGTGAGTAGTATGATCACCGATTCAATCATGACGATCGACGTCGAGTGCCCACCCCTCCCCCGAGGAGCGAGTCGTATGTGCCTCGACAGCAGGATGACAGGCGCCCTCATAGTGTTGGGCGAAGGATTCCAGTCGACCCCAGGGAACCAGGCTTTGATGCGAGATCCATTCTCGTTCAAGGTTTGGTCGACAGGAACAGAGCTCACCGAGAAGGTCACGACAGAGATGCACCTACCAGCAGCAGAGTACATGTTTTGGGGCCAGAGTGCTTTAGTAGAGCCATCAGGGCCGCTATGATTCCTCCCAACTTCAGGTTGGCGACTAGGGTCAGTAAGTTCACTGGTGAGTCCAAGCCCGCTACTTGGCTTGAAGACTATCGAGTGGCCGTCCAGATTGGCGGTGGCAATGATGAAGTGGCCATGAAGCACCTGCCTCTCATGTTGGAGGGCTCGGCCAGAGCGTGGCTGAATCAGCTAGCACCCAGCAGCATTTACACTTGGGAAGATCTTGCCCGAGTGTTTGTCACCACATTTGAAGGAACGTGCAAGTGACCGGCAGGGCTGACGGAACTGCGGTCCTGCGTGCAGAAGCCGAATGAAACTTTGAGGGATTACATCCAGAGATGGATCATGTTACATCACACGGTAGAGAATGTGCCTGACCATCAAGCGGTCTGTGCCTTCAAAGAAGGCGTCAAGTACAGAGAACTGAATCTGAAATTCGCTCGAACCGGAGACATGTTCCTGAATCGGATGATGGAGATTGCCACCAAGTACGCTAATGGTGAAGATGAGGATCGACTCAGGAGCGGCAAGCTCAAGTCAGTCGCTCAAGAAACCGGAGGGGGAAATTCCAATCGGAAACAGAAGCGGAAAGCCGAGCCAGCTGCTCCTGGGGAATCCTTGGCTGTGACTCAAGGAAAATTTAAGGGAAAACCCAAAGGACCTTGGAACCCCAAGAAAGTTAAAGACCAGGACGGAAATGATGTGTTGGATTTTCCATGTCACATCCTCACCAAGAAGGATGAAGAGGGTAATTTCATTTACCCGAAACATACCACTCGACAGTGTCGACTCTTGATCCAGCAGTTCCAGGGCAAGCAACCGAAAGATAAGGAAAAGGAGTCGGACAAAGTTGAGGGCAAGGAAGATAGTGATGATGGATACCCCCAGGTCAATTGCACCGTGATGATTTTTGCTGATGTTGAAAGCAAAAGTCGACTGAAAGTTATCAACCGAGAGGTGAATAAGGTTGCTCCAGCGACACCCAGTTATCTGAAGTGGTCTCAGACTGCCATCACATTCGACCGGTCCAATCACCCAACACACATTGCCACCCCTGGGAGGCAAGCTTTGGTGGTCGACCCAGTTGTTGAAGGCACTCGACTGACCAAAGTCTTGATGGATGGTGGCAGTGGTTTGAACATACTATATGCTGAGACGTTGAAAGGGATGGGCATTCCAATGTCCAGACTCAGTACCAGCAACATGAGTTTCCATGGAGTCATTCCTGGGAAGAAGGCTGAATCACTCGGCCAGATTGCTCTTGATGTGGTTTTTGGTGATTCCAAGAATTACCGCAAAGAAAAGTTGACGTTCGAAGTTGTAGATTTCCAGAGTGCGTATCACGCTATTTTGGGCAGGCCGGCTTATGCATGCTTCATGGCTCGACCATGTTTTGTGTATCTCAAATTGAAGATGCCTGACCCCAAAGGTGTGATCACTATTACGGGCAATCGGAAGAAAGCAGAAGAATGTTTTCAGAAAGGTTCAAAGATCGTTGATGCTCAGATGGCAGTGGTGGAGCTGCAGGAATACCAGAAGACTGCAGACCCGAGTGATTTATTGCGAGCCAAGAAGCCCGCTACAGAATCCGCTTTTCAGTCGTCTGGCGAAACGAAGACAGCTCACATCCACCCGACCGATCCCAGCACTGCTCCAACTCATATCTCAACAACACTCGACTCCAAATAGGAAGAAGCACTCATCCAGTTCCTCCGTGAGAACTGGGACATTTTCGCATGGAAGCCTTCTGACATGCCAGGTGTTCCCAGGGAGCTGGCTGAGCATCGCCTACGAGTCGACTCAAAAATAAAACCTGTCAAAGAACATCTCCGACGGTCCGCCGTCCAGAAGAGAAAGGCTATTGGCGAGGAGGTGGCTCGGCTCTTAGCAGCGGAGTTCATCCAAGAGATCTACCACTCCGAGTGGCTCGCCAACGTTGTCATGGTCCCCAAGAAGGACAAGTCACTTCGCATGTGCATTGACTTTAAACATATCAATCGGGCCTACCCGAAAGATCATTTTCCTCTCCCCCGCATCGACCAGATAGTCGACTCGACTGCGGGATGTGAGCGACTGTCTTTTTAGACGCCTATTCCGGGTACCATCAGATCCGTCTGTATGGACCTGACGAGATCAAAACAGCTTTCATCGCTCCATTCGGGTGCTTCTGTTATGTTACCATGCCGTTCGGCCTCAAGAATGCCGGAGCCACATTCATGAGGATGATTCAGAAGTGTTTGCTCACTCAAATCAGTCGGAATGTGGAAGCATACATGGATGATATTGTGGTCAAGTCACGGAAGGGTTCCGACCTGCTGACTGACCTTGCTGAAACCTTTGCCAACCTCAGGAGGTATGATATCAAGCTTAATCCATCAAAGTGCACATTCGGAGTTCCTGGCGGAAAATTACTCGGTTTTCTCGTTTCCGAACGGGGAATCGACGCCAATCCAGAAAAAGTCGGTACTATACTCCGAATGAGAAGTCCTGTGCGAGTGCACGACGTCCAGAAGCTTACTGGTTGCTTGGCCGCTTTAAGTCGATTCATATCTCGTCTCGGTGAAAAGGCATTGCCTCTTTACCGATTGATGAAGAAGTCCGACAAGTTCGAGTGGACTCCCAAAGATGATGCAGTGTTTGCAGAGCTCAAAGCTCTGCTCTCCACCCAGCCGGTGCTTGCTGCCCCAATCAGCAAGGAGCCTTTGCTGCTTTACATCGCAGCCACGGGACAAGTCATCAGTACGGTACTTATGGTCGAGCGGGAAGAAGAAGGAAAAGCCTTCAAAGTTCAACGCCCAGTATATTATATTTCTGAAGTTTTGACCCCGTCGAAGCAAACATATCCTCATTATCAGAAGCTTGTATATGGGATTTATATGACCACAAAGAAAGTTTCTCACTACTTCTCTGATCATTCCATTACAGTCGTCAGCGACGCTCCATTGTCAGAGATCCTGCATAACAGAGATGCAACTGGTTGAGTGGCAAAATGGGCGATTGAACTCCTTCCTCTAGATATCAAGTTTGAGGCAAAGAAAGCTATCAAGTCCCAGGCAATAGCAGATTTCATCGCCGAGTGGATTGAACAGAAACTGCCGACTCAGGTTCACTCGGAGCATTGGACCATGTTCTTCGATGGTTCCAAAATGCTGAATGGTTCCAGTGCTGGGGTGGTGTTGGTCTCCCCCCAAGGAGATAAGCTCAGATATGTTCTTCATATCCACTTTAATTCCTCCAATAACGAGGCAGAATATGAAGCACTTTTATATGGGTTGCGCATGGCCATTTCACTCGGCGTCCGTCGCCTCATGGTCTATGGCGACTCAGATTTGGTGGTTAATCAGGTGATGAAGGAGTGGGACGTCAGAAGTCCAGCCATGACTGGTTATTGCAATGCAGTGAGAAAGCTGGAAAAGAAATTCGAGGGGTTAGAGCTTAATCACATACCCTGACTGAAAAAACAAGCAGATGATGATTTGGCAAAAATAGGTTCCAAAAGAGAAGCCATTCCCAGCAATGTGTTTTTGGAACACATCCACACACCATCAGTTCAGGAGGATCCCTTCACTGAAGAGGCCCCACAGCCAAAAAGTGCCACGGATCCGACTGAAGTTGAAGTTCCAGCTGTGGTCGACCTGATCATGGAAGTCTTGGTCATCACTCCCGACTGGACAATACCGTACATCGCGTATATCCTAAGGAAAGAACTCCCAGAGGACGAAGAAGAGGCTCGACAGATCGTCCGTCGATCCAAGGCCTTTACAGTCATAAAGGGACAGTTGTATAGAGAAAGCGTGACTGGAGTCAGTCAAAAGTGTATAACACCAGAAGAAGGTCAGATGATCCTTGATGATATCCACTCGGGGACCTATGGTCATCATGCATCCTCTCGGACCATTGTGGCTAAAGCATACCGAGCGGGATTCTACTGGCCAAGAGCGAATGAAATGGCGAAAGAGATAGTCAACAAATGTGAAGGATGTCAGTATTACTCCAATATGTCGCACAAGCCCGCGTCAGCCCTGAAAACCATTCCACTCGTTTGGCCCTTCGCTGTTTGGGGGCTGGACATGGTTGGACCACTGAGAACGGGCAGGAGCGGCTTCACTCATGTGCTAGTAGCAGTCGACAAGTTCACCAAATGGATTGAAGCTAAGCCTATCAAGAATCTTGATGCTTGCACTGCTATCAGCTTCATCAGAGAGTTGATATTCAGATATGGAGTTCCGCATAGCATCATCATTGACAATGGGTCAAACTTCGATTCCGACAAATTCAGGGCCTTTTGCACCTCTCAGGGCACACGAGTCGACTACACTTCGGTCGCTCACCCCCAGTCGAATGGGCAAGCGGAAAGAGCAAACGGCTTAATTCTCAAAGGACTGAAACCTCGATTGATGCGCGATCTCAAGCATGCAGCAGGAGCGTTGGTCGACGAGCTTCCATCAGTTCTTTGGGGATTGAGGACAACCCCGAACCGATCGACCGGAAGAACCCCATTCTTTCTGGTCTACGGAGCCGAAGCAGTCTTGCCGAGTGACCTGCTTCACAACGCCCCCCGAGTCGAGCTCTACTCTGAATATGAAGCAGAACAAGCCTGGCAGGACGTAGTCGACCTCCTGGAAGAAGAAAGAGAAATGGCCATGATCCGATCGACCATCTATCAGCAAGACTTGCGTCGATTCCATGCCAGAAATGTGAAGAGTCGAGCCTTCCAAGAAGGAGACTTAGTCCTCCGAGTGGATCAGCAGAAACCACACAAACTCGCTCCTACTTGGGAAGGCTCCTTCATAGTCACCAGAGTCCTCCACAATGGAGCGTACCACCTCTATAATGTCGATCGCCAGATTGATGAGCCACGAGCCTGGAATGCGGAGCTACTCCGCCCCTTTTATACTTGAATTATTACTCGGATGAGATGTAATAAGAAAAACTCCTGTAGTTTATTTATCAAAGACAAGAGCGTTATAATTTTCCCAGTGATTGTTATTGTTTTTGTTTGCGTGAGAAATCCCCCAGTGGGTGGCTTAGCTGCGAATCCATTTCGCCTAAGTTTGTAAAAATAATTTCCTACCGAGCGGTGAGCCAGCCTCCCACTCGGGGGCTTAGCTGCGAACCCGTTTCGCCTAAGTATTTGAAAATACTACTGAGTGGTGAGCCAGCCTCCCACTCGAGGGCTTAGCCGCAGTCCAGTACTCGCCTAAGTATTTGAAAATCCTACCGAGTGGTGAGCCAGCCTCCCACTCAGGGGCTTAGCTGAAGTCCAGTACTCGCCTAAGTATTTGAAAATCCTACCGAGTGGTGAGCGACCCTCCCACTCGGGGGCTTAGCTGCAGTCCAGTACTCACCTAAGTATTTGAAAATCCTACTGAGTGGTGGGCGACCCTCCCACTCGGGGGCTTAGCTGCAGTCTAGTACTCGCCTAAGTATTTGAAAATCCAACCGAGTGGTGAGCCAGCCTCCCACTCGGGGGCTTAGCTGCAGTCTAGTACTCGCCTAAGTATTTGAAAATCCTACCGAGTGGTGAGCGACCCTCCCACTTGGAGGCTTAGCTGCAGTCCAGTACTCGCCTAAGTATTTGAAAATCCTTCCGAGTGGTGAGCGACCCTCCCGCTCGGGGGCTTGGCTGCAGTCCAGTACTCGCCTAAGTATTTGAAAATCCTACCGAGTGGTGAGCCAGCCTCCCACTCAGGGGCTTAGCTGCAGTCCATTACTCGCCTAAGTATTTGAAAATCCTACCGAGTGGTGAGCGACCCTCCCACTCGGGGGCTTAGCTGCAGTCCAGTACTCGCCTAAGTATTTGAAAATCCTACCGAGTGGTGAGCGACCCTCCTGCTTGGGGGCTTGGCTGCAGTCCAGTACTCGCCTAAGTATTTGAAAATCCTACCGAGTGGCGAGTGACCCTTCCACTCGGGGGCTTAGCTGCAGTCCAGTACTCGCCTAAGTATTTGAAAATCCTACCGAGTGGTGAGCGACCCCCCCGCTCGGGGGCTTAGCTGCACTCCAGTACTCGCCTAAGTATTTGAAAATCCTACCGAGTGGTGAGCCAGCCTCCCACTCGGGGGCTTAGCTGCATTCCAGTACTCGCCTAAGTACGAAACACATCTGAATCCTCAAGGACGACGAGGTACAGGTCGACTGCCACCTTCTCTTTGGGAGCTTCACCACAAATACAACGTGCGCTCCATCCCACTCTGCAGTAACGAGGTTCAGGTCGACTGCCACCTTCTCCTTGGGAGCTTCACCACAGATACAACGTGCTCTCCATCCCGCTCTGCAGTAATGAGGTGCAGGTCGACTGCCACCTTCTCCTTGGGAGCTTCGCCACAAATACAACGTGCACTCCATCCCACTCCGCAAGGACGACGAGGTGCAGGACTACTGCCACGTTCTCCTGGGGAGCTTCGCCACAAATACAATGCGCGCTCCATCGCCGACCCGCAAGGACGACGAGGTGCAGGTCGACTGCTTCCTTCTCCTTCGGAGCTGCGCCACAAATACAAAAGTTGTCTCGAATGAAGAACGAGTTCCACTCGACGGGGGATTCATGAAGATATTCAACGATAAACCAAGTTCAGATAAATCCTAAAGGTTCCAGACCACAGATCGAAGTGCTCGGGCATTCAGCCCGAAAGAGTTTAACGGTTACAAAAACCACTCGGCATTCCGAGGAAAATTTAAGGTGAGGCATAAAAGTTTGTTCACTCCGCGGGAGGAGGACTAGCAGGCTCGACGAACTCATCTAGGTCGACGCCGTCGGCGATCCGAGTGGCTGCAGCGATGAAAGTCTCCATAAAAGATCGGAAGTCATGCTTCTGGGTGTTGGCGACCTTCATTGCTGCCAGCTTATCTTGTCGCACCTCCTTGCAATGGACACGAACCAAAGACAGAGCCACATCAGCACCACACCGGGCAGAAGATTTCTTCCACTCCTGCACTCGGTCAGGGATCTCGTTAACTCGAGTCATCAGGGACTCAAGATCATTCTGGAGCGTGGCCTCTGGCCAAAGTGCCGGGTCGATCTGTGACGTGGCAACCTTCAGTCGAGCCAAGTAGTCCACAACACCGTCGATGCGGGATTCTAGTCGGAGTAGATTCATGGCAGTTTCATCTTTCATGGGAGAATTGATTGGGTCCAAACCTGGCTCAATCCGCCCAGTCTCCTCCTCGAAGTTCTGGCAAAACTCTGCATTCACGATCCAAGGATAAGTCAATTTTCGTACGCTGAGTCGACACAAAAAAAATCAGTCGGAACAAAATGTGCACCTTCAAGCTTGATGAACAACTTCTTGGAAAGGCTCCTCAGATAGCTCTCCAGATCGTCCCTCCTGCAAGCGATGCCTTCCATCTTCTCGTACAGGTTGAGATTGTCCTTCTTCAAGCACGTGCACTCCTTGTTGGCTTCGTTCAGAGCAGATTTCATCTTGGTATTCTCTTTTTCCAACTGGCCGACCGAAGCCAGTTTCTGTTCAGCCAGAGCGGTTCTGTCGTCAGCTTCCTTTCGAGCAGCAGCCAAATCCTGATCCTTCTTCGCCAGAGCTTCTCTCAGTTTTTCTGCAAAGAAATGATGCTTGATTCAGAAAGAGCAGAAGGGTACTCAAGACTAAGACAAACCAGTTGACAAACTCGTCTTACCATTGGCGCCGCCCTTGGCCTTTTGCAGCTCTGTCTTGGCCAGCTCCAAGTCAAGGTTCAGTTGGATCTGCTATTTCTCCAAGTCAGCAAAGCGAGCTCCAAGATCACAAGATTTCTGCAATCAAAGAGGAGAAGTTATTTCACAGCGAAAAACGACAAAGACAATAAGTACTAAGACTACGGTCGACTGCCCGCAGTCCACCATAGTCTCGGGGACTACACCCAGTGGGTGCACTTTGTGTGCCCCCACCGGTTCTGATCCCACTCGACCGGCCCACCGGAGTCGAGTGCAGGGAGTAAAAAAAAGGGGGAGAGAAAGAACTCAGACCACAGTCGACTGCCAGCACTCGACCGCGGTCTCGGGGACTACACCCAGTGGGTGCACTTGGCGTGCCCCCACTGGTTCTGATCCCACTCGACCAGACCGAGTGGAAGAGACAAACTACCAGTTCGGTTTACACTCGACAAAATGCAAAGACTATAGTCGACTGCCAGCAGTCCACCGTAGTCTCGGGGACTACACCCAGTGGGTGCACTCAGCGTGCCCCCACTAGTTCAAAAATTCAATCGACGCACCCAGTGGGTGTACAGATGCAAAGATCTTCGGAAAGAGTCTTCAGATAGCATATCCTAACAGAACAAGCGGTGACCAACTAACCTGAACGTTGCTTTGGAGAGCCGAAGGCATTGTAGGCGGCCTGACTGGCATCCCGCACCGTCTTCATCTTCTCCATCATGATGCCCGCCTGGCGTATGGCTTCCTTGGCAGCATTCGCTTCGTCCTCTGGGACATGATGGGTCGCAAAAACTGAAGGTGGGTCGACAGGGGCCTGAGCAGTCGACGAAGAAGGCAAGGCACTCGATAGTGGCACAGCGAAGGTAACAGAACCCCGGTTGGCATCGCTAGTGTCCTGAACGACTGGTTCCACCCTCGGCGTCGACTGTGGCACCTTGCTTCCAGGAGCTTGCCTATTCTTCCTCGTCAAAGGCCTCTCGGGCTCTTCATCATCATCGGGGAGGTCGATAATGTTGGGAGCTGTGCAAAGTTCAATCGCCAAAATCACATCACCCAATGGTGCACATTGCAGTTGAGTTGACCAAATAAAGACAGAATGACAGAAATCACACCCAGATTGGAAGTGACCACATCCTCCATTACCTCATCCTCGTCCCTGTAAGCTGAGGTCCCGGAAGTAGCAGCGCTGCCAGTTCCAAGGTTCGTCTGGTTAAAACAAGAAAAACAAACAACACGGGGCGTCGAGTGAATACAAAGGGAGACACTCACGCAGAAGCGACGGGGATGTCAATCTTAATCTTCGGCAACGCCTTCCGAGACTTCGGCTCTGCAACTTTGGGATGCTTTGGCTCTTTTCAGTCGGGGTTGGTGAAGAGATCCGAGGATGCTTTGAAGACTGACCAGCCTGAGCAGTCGCCTTTTCGCGGGCGCTCGGTCGTTCTTGGTCAAGCTTGGATTGCCTCTCCCTGCGAGGAGGCGACTCGACTTCTTCTTCATCACTTGAGTCGTTGCTTTCTTCGTCCCCTTCACCGTCAGAAGTCCATTCGCCACTCCGCCGCCGCTCGCCTCTCCTTCTAGATCTTGCTCTTGCTCTCCGTTGGGCATTGAATACATTTCGATAAGGGCCTGAAAGAAAGCAGGAAGAGTAAAGTCAGTCGATGCGGTATAGACAGCTGCGCGAGTGAATTCAGATTACAATCAAAATCTCGGAATCGGACCTTCTCTGGTACGTGGGACTAGTCGAATGGAGGAACTCTCTTGGCTCCCCTGGGGTTGTCCTTGTTTCCGGTCATGCCCGATAGCCACTTCTCCAGTGTGTCGTCATCGACCTCCTCCGGGTGAATCCGAGTGGAGTCGTCAAGACCCGAATACATCCACATCGGATGGTCTCGGGCTTGAAGAGGTTGGATGCGCCACTAAAGGAAGACCTCCAAGAGATCCATACCAGTGACCCCGTCACGGATAAGCTGGACCACTCGCTCGACCAGCACCCTCACCTGCGCCTTCTCCTCCAGGAGCACCTTCAAAGAGGAGGGTTTCCTCACTCGGTCCATGGTAAAAGGAGGGAGGCCAGTCGACTGCCCTGGCGTCGACTGGTCCTTGCAGTAAAACCAGGTCGACTGCCATCCACGAACCGAGTCGGGAAGAATCATGGCCAGAAAGGAACTTTTCCCTCTCATCTGAACACCAAGACCCCCACACATCTGAATCACTTGAGTTCTCTCATCACTCGGATTGGCCTTTTTCACCGTCTGAGAGCGACAAGTGAAAATGTGCTTGAAAAGACCCCAGTGAGGCCGACAACCCAGGAAATTCTCACACAAAGAAACGAAAGCGGTGAGATAAACAATTGTGTTGGGAGTGAAGTGGTGGAGTTGTGCCCCAAAGAAGTTCAGAAATCCCTGAAAGAAAGGGCGAGGAGGCAAGGAAAATCCACGGTCGACGTGGGTGGCAAGGAGAACGCGCTCACCCTCCCGAGGTTGCGGCTCGGATTCCTTCCCCGGAAGCCGTGCCAATTCATGGGGGATCAGCCCTCCTTTGGCTAGGTCATCGAGATCCTCTTGGGTGATCGTCGAGCAAATCCAGTCGCCCTGGATCCAGCCCTTCGGCAGGCCGGTTCGCGAGGAAGATCCACCCCGACTGGTCGCCTTCCCCTTCGCCTTTGCCGTCGCCTTCTTCGCCTGCTCCAGAGCCGCCGTATTCTCCTTCCCCATCATCGCCGGCGAGACGCGTACGAAGCGGTGGCGCTGGGGCGAGAGCGAGCGCGACGAAGGAGCCTGAAGAGGAGAAGAGATAATGGGGACGCACTGTTCGAGAGACCCCAGTCCAACGCCTTATATGAGGCGCTTCCGAGTGGCTAACTGGTAGGCCCGGGCGGTCCTGTCAAATCCCGTAACAATCACGCGCGCGACACGTGGCGAAAAAGGTGGCACGAGGATCGAGGCGGCTCCGCCCTATCCCATCCGATTACTGCGGCCTCCCCCGCCCAGCGCGATTCCCAAAATTCGGATCCCGTGAAATCTGCGGGCAGCAGAACAACTTGTCAGACCGAAGATCTCCTCCACACCGTCACTCGGAGCCTTTCAAGTAAAGAAACTCACTTGACAAAAAACTAATAATGGATCAAGGCGACTGAAAAGGAAGTTGCTGTCATCACTCAGGTTCATTGATCCGAAACAAGATATGCTCATGACATGAAAAATGAGTCAGAGAAGTGCTCAACCCCTTCCCCACTCAAACCTCGATCCATTCGGGGGCTAATGATGAAGCTATGTACCTAGGGTAGGGTCATGGACCTGTCCCAACTGCCCTACCCAAGGACATCTCTAGAAGAAATCACCTTTCAATCGACTTGGAGGTGTTCCACTCGACAGACTCAAAGACACTCGACCAAGAAGCAATCACTCGACCAAGACCAAACCACTCGACGGCCAGGAGACCTAAAGGCACTCCACACGCTAACGGTCGGTTATTAAGTAGCTTTTATGGTCATCATAACACTTTATTAGGGGCGTTACCAGTAACGCCCGACCTTAATGTATTTAAAACCCTGCACAACTGAGGGCCGGAGGGGTCCGGCGAACTCTATATAAGCCACCCCCTCCTCAGTGTAAAGGGTTCGCACCCCTGTAAACCATACACGCATAATCCAGTCGACCGCCTCCGGGCTCCGAGACGTAGGGCTATTACTTCCTCTGAGAAGGGTCTGAACTCGTAAACCTCGTGTGCTTACAACTTCTCCATAGCTAAGATCTTGCGTCTCCATATCTACCCCCTACATTACTGTCAGACTTAGAACCACGACACCGGCCCCCGAGGGCCCGTACCCCGTCGCCGCTCGTCTCCACCGAGACCGCCCGAGGCTGCCGCGCCTCTCACCGCCCGGCTCCGCCGCCGCCATCACCGGCCACCGCGGCCGCCATCGTCGCCTCGCCGCCACCGCAGCCGGATCCGCCGCGGGAGACGCCGCCCTTGCCGTCCGGTGCCCCCTCGTCACCGGCGCACCTCAGGAGGGCCGGATCCGCCCTCCTCCGGCCCCCTCCTCGCCTGCCTACCTCACCGGAGCAGATCCCCTCGCCGGAGTTCCTCGGTTCGCGCGCCCGCGAAGAACCCTAGATTTGAGAGGGTTGACTTTCTCTCCTGTCCCATTAATTTTGTGCATTTTTCATCATGCCGTAACTCCGCATCCATAGCTCCGATTTGCGCGTGTAGCATATCAAAATGTTCGTCTCAGAGAGTACATCATTTCATCTCATTGCATCATTTTCATTTGAGCTCATCTTGATGCCCGAAATGCTGCTGGAAGAGGGCTATATGATAAAATTGTCAGATCTGCTGCATCAAATAGCTATTTGTCATTTTTTGCCATGATTAATGTGTGCATGATATGCTCCTGAGCTCTACATGAGTTTTGTTATATGCCATGCCATCTTTACAGAGGTGCTTACCATGTATTTTTGTGATATGTGTGGTGACTAGCACAAGCTTGCAAAGTAGTGCATTCGTTAATGCTGATTTCAGGGACTTAGAATCTCTAAGTCCATGTTCTGATTCTGTCATTATGCCATATGTTCATGTTGTTTCCTAGTGATCCGTGCCTCTTTTGAGGATGATTAGTAAGGATGTTTTGTTAACATTATGGTGCTCTATCCATCCATGTCTTTGTTTGCAATTATGGAGCACCCTAGCTTGAGTCAATCGAGCTCTACTTTTGCTATTCGTGAATCCTGACAGATTGTTGTCTTGTTAGCGATTTTGCCGAGGATGTTGCTAGTGATCCGTGCATGCTATGTTGTTGTTATTGCCATGTCTAGCTTCTATGATATGTATTCTTGATGGTTGTATGCTTAGTTTGTCATGCCATGCTCTGTAGTGAGTGCATCGAGCTCGTAAACATGCCTACCCGTTAACAGATTTGCATGCTCCAGTTTTTCACTAAGTCTGTAACCTGATTATGTTTTTGCCATGTTCACATGCTTGCAGTTGTATTTTCTGATCCCTTTTGGCTCAAGGTCACTAAGGGACTTTTGTTAAGTGCTTTGAGTAGCTTCATGTCATGCCTTGATTTGCCATGTTAAGTTCCTGTTGCATATAGTTTTCATGCTCCAAAGTGTGCTACCTGATGTTAAAAATTCCAGACTTGTGTTAATTTCACTAAGTCTGAAACCTGTTATCATTTGCACTTTTGCCATGTTTGTTTGAACCTGTTAATGGATGAATTGGCCGTAGCTCAGTGTTCATCTTTTGTCAAGCATCATGAGTGGATCCCTACCATGTATTGTGTTGTCATGTTTGAGTGCTGTAGCATAATTATCTTGATGCTTTTAGATGGCTACTTGCTGATTATCGCACACCGGTGCCATATTTGTTTTGCTTGCCATTTCCAAACCGTACATCCGATTCCGGTGATCTTTATATCAATTTCAACCAAAATCACCTCACATTTCCAGTGGCACTCTTGGATTTCCAATTTGAGGCCAGGTTCAATCATTCCTTGTCAAATCTTGCATATGCATCACATATCGCATCCCGCATAGCATACCATGTTTGCATCATGTTGTTCGAGCTTTGCACGTGGTTGATTGTGTTCCTTTTGCTTGTTTGTCTTGTTTGGGTAGAGCCGGGAGACGAGTTCGCTAACGAGGAGCCCGTTGAGTTTGCTTACGAGGATCAAGTCAACTCTGACAATTTTGCAGGCAAGATGATCATACCCTCGAAATCACTTCTATCTTTGCTTGCTAGATGCTCACTCTTTTGCTATGCCTATGCTACGATGCCTGCCACTTGCTTTTCATGCCTCCCAAATTGCCATGTCAAACCTCTAACCCACCATGTCCTATCAAACCATTGATTGGCTATGTTACCGCTTTGCTCAGCCCCTCTTATAGCGCTGCTAGTTGCAGGTGAATATTGGAGATCGTTCCTTGTTGGAACATTGTTTATTGTTGGGATATCACCATATTATCTTGTTATCTTAATGCATATATATACTTGGTAAAGGGTGGAAGGCTCGGCCTTATGCCTAGTGTTTTGTTCCACTCTTGCCGCCCTAGTTTCCGTCATATCGGTGTTATGTTCCCGGATTTTGGCGTTCCTTACGCGGTTGGGCTATAATGGGAACCCCTTGACAGTTCGCCTTAAGTAAAGCTCTTCCAGCAATGCCCAACATTGGTTTTACCATTTGCCACCTAGCCTCTTTTTCCCTTGGGTTTCCGGAGCCCGAGGGTCATCTTATTTAAACCCCCCTGGGCCAGTGCTCCTCTGAGTGTTGGTCCGAACTGGGCAGCCTGCGGGGCCACCTCGGGGAAACTCGAGGGTTGGTTTTACTCGTAGCTTGACCTATCTAAGTGTGCCCCGAGAACGAGATATGTGCAGCTCCTATCGGGATTTGTCGGCACATTCGGGCGGTGTTGCTGGACTTGTTTTACCTTTGTTGAGGATGTCTTGTAGAACCGGGATGCCGAGTCTGATCAGAATGTCTTGGGAGAAGGAATATCCTTCGTTGACCGTGAGAGCTTGTGATGGGCTAAGTTGGGACTCCCCTGCAGGGTTTTGAACTTTCGAAAGCCGTGCCCGCGGTTATGGGCAGATGGGAATTTGTTAATGTCCGGTTGTAGATAACATGAAACTTAACTTAATTAAAATGAATCAACTGCGTGTGTAACCGTGATGGTCTCTTCTCGGCGGAGTTCGGAAGTGAACACGATGTTAGAGTAATGTTTGACGTAGGTTGTTCTATAATTCTTCGTTCGTTCTTTGCTTTCTCTTCTCGCTCTCTTTTGCGAACAGGTTAGCCACCATATATGCTAGTCGCTTGCTGCAGCTCCACATATTACCTTGCCTTACCTATAAGCTTAAATAGTCTTGATCGCGAGGGTGCGAGAGTGCTGAGTCCCTGTGACTCACAGTTTACTTCCAAAACCAGATGTAGGGACCGATGATTCCGTTTCAGATGATGCGCTTGAGCTCAAGTGGGAGTTCGACAAAGACTCACGCCGTTACTATGTGTCTTTCCCAGATGATCAGTAGTGGTGCCCAGTTGGGGCGATCGGGACCGTGTCGCATGTGGGATTGATCTTTTATTTTGGTACCGTAGTCGGACCATGAGTGTATTGGATGATTGTAATGTTATTCATGTATTTGTGTGACGCGGTGAAAGTGCGTTATCAACTAGAGGGGGGGTGAATAGGCAATTTTTATGAAAGTCTTCAAAATGTGGAAGTTATGAGGACAAACGATAGATATAAACCTATTACCCTGCAGCGGAAGGTAGACTACACTAGGCAAGCCATAGTCAAGTATTCAATAGAGTGAAAGCACAATGACTAATAGCAGCAATGTAGTAAGGATCAGATAGGAAGATATTGTGAAGCCACACAGAACACGCAGTCACTCAGTGAAGACAAAAGATAGTGCGAACATACAATGACTTCACAAGGAGTAACAGTAAGTAAAGGGAAGGGAAGATGAAACTAGTGACTCGCTGAAGACAATGATTTGTTGGACCAGTTCCAGTTGCTGTGACAACTGTACGTCTGGTTAGGGCGGCTAGGTATTTAAACCTTAGGACACACAGTCCCGGACACCCGGTCCTGAACACGCAGCTCAGGACACCCAGTCCTCACCGTATTCCCCTTGAGCTAAGGTCACACAGACCTCGCCCAATCACTCTGGTAAGTCTTCAAGGTAGACTCCCAAACCTTCACAGACTTCGTTCACCGGCAATCCACAATGTCTCTTGGATGCTCAGAACGCGACGCCTAACCGGCTGGAGGATGCACAGTCCTCAAGTGTAATAAGTCTTCAGATCACACAGACAAGAAGACTTAAGTGATGCCTAATTCTATTTGGCTCTGGGTGGTTAGGGATTTATCCTCGCAAGGAATTCTCTCTCAAAGGCTTCGAGGTGGGTTGCTCTCAAATGACAAAAGCCGTACTCTGAATCTGAGCAGCCAACCGTTTATGGTTGTAGGGGGTGGGCTATTTATAGCCACTAGGCAACCCGACCTGATTTGTCCGAAATGACCCTGGGTCACTAAGGAACTGACACGTGTTCCAATGGTCAGATTTCAAACTCACACGGCAACTTTACTTGGGCTACAAGCAAAGCTGACTTGTCCGACTCTAGACAAGATTCGCTCTCAAAGTCTTCACTCGAAGACATAGGTTTTGTTTAAGCATCACTTCAGTCATTCTGACTGGTTCTCTTGGACCCCACTTAACAGTACGGTGGTTCCTATGACTCAACACAGAAGAAAG
The DNA here is from genome assembly GCF_003073215.2 of Triticum urartu. Classification (NCBI taxonomy): domain Eukaryota; kingdom Viridiplantae; phylum Streptophyta; class Magnoliopsida; order Poales; family Poaceae; genus Triticum; species Triticum urartu. Next base: position 156,445,194 of record NC_053023.1, on the reverse strand, counting down.
AGATCTACAAAAGATCTAAGCCTTCGAGCTCCATAGGCTTCATGTGGTGTCTTCTCTTGTCATAGTCTTCAATGCGAATATCTTCATATACCACGTTTGACTTCAATGTCTTCATACATTTTTAGGGGTCATCTCTGGTAGGAAAACCGAATCAATGAGGGACTTCTACCTGTGTTATCCTGCAATTCTCACAAACACATTAGTCCCTCAACTAGGTTTATCGTCAATACTCCAAAACCAACTAGGGGTGGCACTAGATGCACTTACAATCTCCCCCTTTTTGGTGATTGATGACAAACTAGTTGAAGTTTTCAACGGGAAATATAATCTGTGAAATTGTAAAGGATAAGGAATTGTCTTCATAAGTTGCAAGGGCTCCCCTTGAAGATGTGCATATAAGTAATTTGCTTTTGGAATGCAAATGCACATGGCAAGTTGTACTTGTGGAGATCCACTTCAACTTATGATGACAATCCACTATGCATGTGAAAGTATATGAATATAATGACATGCATAATGGAAAATGGACGTCTGCAGAATGATCTAAGTGCAGAATTTATCGTCGCACATGCGGAATTTATCATCGCAACACAAGGTGGCAGATAAGTAGCAGACGACCATCGAGTTTAAGTGTTACAACTCAAAGAACCAAATGTAGCAAAACGAGAGTTGTAAGCACGAAGCAAAATATAAAGCACCCACCCATATGGACCCGCTTGAAGACTATCAACCTCATATGCTTCTCCCCCTTTTGTCAGTAAGGACCAAAAAGGTTTGAAGACATAGAGCATCTACTCGTTCCCATGAGGAGTAGGTGAAGGAGCAGGGTCGTTGGTGGTGTTTGGCAGTGCTGAAGAGCTTGGAGCAGAGTCGAAGCATGCTGAAGGAGGTGGCGGTGAAGTAGCATCGTCTTCATCCTCGATCACTCTAGCATTCACAGTTGCAGCAGAGGAAGAGAACTCAGAGTCTTCAAGGGATGGAGTTCATCATAGCACTGCCCTTCGAGGAGGTGTGGAGTCAAACTTGAATCGCTCAGTGAAGCCATCCTCTTGAAGATCATCTTCAGAACACATCAGCGTTAGCCCTTTCCATTTGCAGCGAGAGGTTTCATGGGCAACAAAAGCATTCTTGGTGGCAAGATTGTGAATGCGATTAACATCCACCAAGAGGCTTTGCATCTGACACTTCAGCCAGTCATGATGCCTATCCTGTTTCTGATGAAGAGCCACAAGAAGCTCTCAGTCGTTGAGAACACGAGTGCGCTTCTTGGTTCGTGGAGCAGTTGTACTGTCAGTGGCTTCAGTGAGAGCAGGATGCAGTGCACGTGTAGTGCCAGCCAAAGGATACACACGAGCGACTGCTTCAACTCCTTCAATGTTCTGAGAAAAACTCTGATGCTCTGCATTCTGAAGACTTAGGGGTTCCTTGGCAGGCTCAGGATAGATGGCTTCAATAGACATATCCACATCAGGCAAAAAGATCTGATGGTTGCTGGCCGAGGGCTGATATGAGATAGCGGAGTGAAGTTTGATCAGCTGCATCACCCAAGGGGCGTAGAACTTCAAACTAAATAGATCAGAGCCAGATGCAGCAAGTTGGCGAATGAAGAAATCCTATGTATTGAAGCATTTTCCATGAAGAATGTAGAAGACCAAAGTCTTCATTGCACCTTCCAGCTTGGCATGGGGAGAATGTCCTTTGATTGGCCAGAGAGTTCTCCTTATGATGTGATAAATGGTTCTTGGCAGATACTCAAGGTCTTCAACGAAGAACTCCATGGGATAAGCAGCATCTTGGGGCAATGGCTTCATCATACTGAGCATCTGGCTCATATTAGGTTCTGTCTTCCGAAAGATGCTCTCAATAGCTTCACTATGAAGCTGACAGCCATGCTCGTAGAGATCGCCAGGAGTGGGCAAACCAGTGAGCTCAATGATGTCAAAGGCTTTGGCTTCGTGATGAACGTTTCCTGTCATCCACTCTAGGACCCAAGTCTTCGGATCTCTGCTATACCCGCGGATGTGAAGTGTGGCATAGAATTGGAGCAGCAACTCTTCATTCCAATGCTCTTGGTCAGTGACGAAAGGCAGCAGTCCAACCTCTTTGAAGTAATCCAGAGCTTCTTCCAGACAGGGCAGACCAGCTATTGCTTCAATGTCAAGGCGCTTGTGTGGGAAGATGCGACCTTGGTTGTAAAGAATGCATGAGTAATAGCTTCGCTGCGGATAACTCCAGAACCGATGAGATGATATTCTTTCCCTTGAGTAGGGGTTCCTGGAGCTGTTGAAGAATGTGTTGTCTGCTCTGAAGCCATTGATATTGAAGGAGCCAGGTGCTGATGCAGGATCTGGGAACCTTGGTAATCTTGGGATTGGCTTCTGTACCTGAGGCCTGTGCTCAACATGATAGTCGAACTGGGGACCGGCAGCAGACTCAGGAACATAAGTGGCGGGATCAGTGGCTTCGCTGACTTCTGGTGCTTTTGTTGGTGAGGGCTCCACATTAGCTTCAGCCATGACAGCGTTAGTGGCTTCAGTGGTATTGGTTGTGGCAGCCGGATTGTCTTCAGCAGAGACTTGAGGCCTTGGACCTTTGCGAAGCCTACGCAATGCGGGTGACGCCTGTGGAGTTGCTGTTGGCTGGGCCTCATAGTCTTGTTCCTCTTGTGGGCGATCCGCCCATGAAGCATCCTGTGCAATTGGCGTCAGTGGACGACTAATGCTGATGAGTTCGTTGTGCGTGAGCACAGGCGATGATACCTGTTGGTGCTCTAGCTGAGGAAGGGCTGCATCATCTTCAACATGGTCATGATGACCAATGTCTTCAGCAGTGGTGGGATCAGCTGCTGGAAAGTCTTCAGCTTCATGAGCCTCTGTGAAAGCAGGCTCATGGACAGTCAGTTGACGTTCTTGTGGATCGGCGTCAGGGTGAACCATGGAAATGGGTTCAACAATCAAGGGCTCTGTGGGAGCAGCCCGATCTTTCTTGGTCTTCCTCTTCTTCTTGGAGGGGGCAATAGGAGAGGCTTCAGGATGTTTCCTCTTCCTGGCTTCAACCTCAGCAGTCCTCGTCTTCTTGAGCTCTGAAGCGGTTGACCGCCTTTTTGGCTTCGAGCCAGTCATTCTAGTTGGGAAGACAATGGGATCTGCTTCCTGCCTTGGTGCGTCAGGTTCAGCCGTAGCGGGCTTCTTCATCTTCTTTGCTGCCATCCTGGGGTCGATGCCAGGACGCCCAAGGGCCTTGCGCTTCTCAGCCTCATTGTAGGCCTGCACACATTTGTCAGCTAGAACCTTCATGCGCTCACGAGAACCTTGAGCTTCTGCATGTTTCTTGAGAAAGGCTTCCTTGAGCTCGTGCAGCATAATCTTGAAGTTCTTCACCTCTTGCACGCTGAGCTTGGCCATATGCTTCTTGAACTGAGCCTTTTCATAGTCAATCTTTTGCTTCAGTTCAACAATGCGCTGGGAAATAGCCAACTCTGAAGCAATGGCGCCATAGAAGGCGACACTGAGGCCAATGGGTAGTTGCAGATCTTCAAAGCTGATGTTTGGCGTGTCAAACCACTCGTCAATGAAGTTGTGGATGATGGTTACATCAAAGAGAGGCAGATCATTGAAGATTTCTGCTTCTTCTTTGCTCTTGATGAGTTGCTCAAGAGCGTCATCTGCAAGATCTTCATCACTTGACAGATCAATGGCATCATTGCGCAGAATGGCAGCAGCTGTTAGCTCTTGGCTGGTGTGTGGCAGAGGCATCTTGACCTTCTGGGGCTTGGAGATGCGTGATAAATCTTCGGACTGCACACTGTCTTCAGGAGGTGCAGTTGCCAGTGGCTTTGCTCGTGAGATTTTTGGTGAAGGGGCAGGCTTTGAAGCTTTAGGCTTCTTCAACTTCTTTGGCTTCGGCGCTGCAGGCGATTCATCTGATTCAGCGTCAGCTGCAGGCTCATTCACTCCAGTCCCTTGAACCAAGATATGGGTGATGAGGCCTTCAAGGTTGTAGAAAGGACCGACAACATTGGGTTCTGCATCTCGTGTGCCATCAGCCCTTGGAGCTGAGGGACCAGGGTTGAAGTCTAGTCCCAATGTCTTCTTGTTTTGCTTCGCTGAGTTCTGGGCAAACTGGAAGTTGCGCTTGAACAGAATGTCGTCACGACACCATAGTAGTGACGATGGGTGTGCATCAACAGGCTGTGGCCCACGGACCATGCAGGGATAGAAGCCTTGTTCAATGGCTTCATCTCTGGTCCTGGGTTGAAGATTCTTGTATAGGATGTCTCCCCACGGTCTCTTGATGGCATTTTTCTCAGCATATTCCTGGGTTACAAATCGGTATTTGAACGATTGTTCTGCCCAATATCTTCGAATCCATTGGATTCGGGTCTTGCGCTGATTGTAATCCTCTTCAGGATCTGTCTTGTACAGTTCTGAGAGGTCATCTGGCAGATATCTAGATGTTTCTCCATGATGCTTTCTGCCACCCTTCCTTGCTGATTTCTCTAAAGCCATGAACTTTAAACTGAAAGGCTTCAACACGTTCAAAGGATTCAAAGATCTTCGCTTGCTGGACAAACAGGAACTTGCTTCGGGAGAATTTATATGATGCTGTAAGAATTCTGCAAATGAATGCAGACTATGAGAACCAAGGGATTCTCCCACGGACATGTACCTGTGACAGCATTAAGGTGCGAGGGAAGGGGAAGAGGTCATATGCATTCTCAGAAGATTTTGAATATAAATCAGTTTAGAAGACATTGACCTCATCGTGCGAAGACATTCACTCATAGATAAGGAGTTGGTTCCAGATTTGTACGAATCTAGAGATCAGTACAAGTGAGGAATCTAACTACTTTGTGAAGCATAAGTGAATATACTAGGCATGTTATGAGATGCTTGTGTGAATAGAAGCTGCTTGTGGTAGAAAGTGACAAAGCCATAGGATCAACGGTGCCGTAAAAAGGAAGTTTTATTTACCACACTAAGAACTGCTAGACGGAGTGGAAGATGAGGCCGAGCAGTTCGATCTTCCGTGCCCTAACTTGGCTATGGAGGACACCTACGGCGACGGCGGAGAGGACGATGTCCGCGGTCGGCGTGAAGACGGCGTCGGAGAGGTTGCGGCAGCGAAGCGCTTCGTCGCCGGCGTCGTCGAGGGCTAGCGGTGGCGCTAGGGTTCGTGCGAGAGTGGAAGAAGAGATAATGACCGTCGTGAAGTGTGTATTTATAGGTACAGGGATGGCACTGCGTTATTACACAGGTGCCCCTGGCGATTCGCATCTGAGGAACACGTGGCCATCATACAGAATTTTGGGGTTTGTTCCACGTCCCACACATGCCTGGATTGTCGGGTGGTCGTTCCTACTTCTCCGGGTTTCATGTGGAGGAATGAGCATTGAAAGTGGACTTAAGGTTTGTCTTTGTATCTTCTGCTGACAAGGACGCAGAGAAGACATTCGACAGTTTCAATAGCATGCATATGATTTGGAGAGATAGAGTTTGAGATAGATAGCATAGAGAGGTTAGGGTCCGATCACATTCACTTAGTTCAAAAGATTCAACTAGAAGACATAGCTATAAGTGAATGCTGTAGAGGACAAAACACTAGTATATATATATAATCAACATAGTGAAGATAATCATGAAGACATGTTGAGATTGAAGCCAAACCAAATGTGAAGACATAGCAAGGTAACGCCATGAGTGAAACACTTCAAAATAGAACATTTGGTGGTGGCGTTACCCACCGTATAGGAAGTATTAGACCCAGACACGGCGCACAATTATCGTGGCGCTCCGAAGTCAAATTCCACATTAATGTATTCACACTTAGAATGTGTGTTGCACATCTAAGTCATCAATATGCATAAGGGTTAGGATGTGTGCCTGATCACAGGACATTTGAGGATTCCAGGATATTTAGCTCACACCATAACTTGCAAAATCTCTTCTCATCCAAGGGCTTGGTGAAGATATCTGCCAATTGCTCTTCAGTGTTGACGTGTATGATATCAATATCTTCCTTCACAACATGATCTCTGAGAAAGTGATGACGAATTTCAATGTGCTTTGTCTTCAAGTGCTGAACTGGGTTGTTGGCAATCTTGATGGCGCTTTTGTTGTCGCAGTAGAGTGGCACTTGCTTCAGATGAATGCCATAGTCTTTGAGCGTTTGCTTCATCCACAGAAGCTGAGCGCAGCAAGATCCAGCAGCAATGTATTCAGATTCGACAGTGGAGAGAGATACACAGTTCTGCTTCTTTGAAGACCAACATACAAGTGATTGTCCCAGAAAGTGACATGTGCCTGATGTATACTTGTGATCAACTTTGTCACCAGCATAATCAGCATCCGAGAATCCAACCAGATCAAACTCTGAGCCCTTTGGATACCATAATCCTAGAGTTGGGGTGTGAGCCAAATATCGAAGAATTTGCTTCACAGCTAAGTGATGCGACTCCTTTGGTGCCGCTTGAAATCGGGCACACATGCAAACACTAAGCATAATATCTAGCCTAGATGCACATAGATAAAGTAAAGAACCAATCATGGAGCGGTATACCTTTTGATCGAACTCTTTACCATTGTCGTCAGGACCCAGATGATGCTTGGCTGGCATTAGCATCGTGAAGCCTTTGCAGTCTTGCATACTGAACTTCTTCAGGCAATCTTTGAGATACTTCTCTTGAGATATGAAGATGCCGTTGCGTTGCTGTCGTATTTGAAGACCGAGAAAGGACTTCAGCTCTCCCATCATAGACATTTGATATTGCTCTTGCATCATATATCCAAACTCTTCACTGTACTTCTGATTGGTGCAGCCGAAGATAATGTCATCCACATATATTTGGCACACAAACAGTTCACCATCATATGTCTTCGTGAAGAGAGTGGGGTCGAGAGAACCAGGTATGAAGCCTTTGCTCTTCAGGAAGTATTTGAGTGTGTCATACCAGGCCCGAGGGGCTTGTTTGAGGCCATACAGTGCCTTGTTGAGCTTGTATACCATGTCAGGATGTTTTGGATCTTCAAAGCCAGGAGGTTGTGCAACATACACTTCTTCTTCAATCTTGCCATTGAGGAAGGCGCTCTTCACATCCATTTGATAAAGAAGTATGTTGTGATGATTTGCATAGGCCAGCAGTATGCGTATGGCTTCAAGTCTAGCCACAGGAGCAAATGTTTCATCGAAGTCAATGCCTTCCACTTGAGTATATCCTTGAGCAACGAGACAAGCTTTGTTTCTGACAACTTGACCATGCTCATCTTGCTTGTTGCGGTATATCCATTTGGTGCCTATTATATTGTGCTTCCGTGGATTAGGACGCTTAACCAGTTCCCATACATTATTCAGCTCAAACTGTTGAAGCTCTTCTTGCATAGCTTGAATCCATTCAGGTTCCATGAAGGCTTCTTCAACTTTCTTGGATTCTGTTATTGAGACGAATGCGAAGTGCCCACAGAAATTTGCTAGCTGAGTTGCCCTTGAACGAGTGAGTGGACCGGGTGCATTGATGCTATCAATTATTCTTTCAATCTGCACTTCATTGGCAATGCGAGGATGTACAGGGCGAAGATTTTGCTCTTGCTGATCATTGTCGTTGTTAGAAGGAATGTCTTCAGGCTGAGCATTGTCTTCATGTTGATCAGGTGCTGAGATGATAAGTTCTTCTTCAGGATGAGCTTCAGAAGGTATAATTTCTCCAGTTCCCATTAGCTTGATTGATTCACTGGATTGAACTTCATCTAGCACATTTGGCAGTTGCTCTCTTTGTGAACCGTTGGTCTCATCGAACCGCACATCCACTGTTTCAACCACTTTGTAATGAAAGAGATTGAAGACTCTGTAGGAGTGCGAATCCTTTCCATATCCAAGCATAAAACCCTCATGTGCTTTTGGTGCAAACTTTGAGGTGTGATGTGGGTCCTTGATCCAGCACCTGGCGCCAAATACTCTGAAGTAACTGACATTTGGATTCTTGCCAGTAAGGAGCTCATAAGATGTCTTGTTCAGAAGCTTGTGAAGATAAACACGATTGATTGTATGGCATGCAGTATCAATGACTTCAGGCCAGAATTTTCTTGGAGTCTTGTATTCATCTAGCATCATTCTGGCCATCTCAATGAGTGTTCTATTCTTGCGTTCGATGACCCCATTCTGCTGTGGCGTGTACGGGGCTGAGAATTCATGTGTGATGCCCAAGGTATCAAGATATGTATCAAGGCCAGTGTTCTTGAATTCAGTTCCATTGTCACTTCTGATATGCTTTATCTTGGCGCCATAGTTGTTCATTGCTCGATTGGCGAAGCGTCTGAAGACATCCTGCACTTCAGTCTTGTAAAGGATTATGTGCACCCAAGTATATCTAGAATAATCAACAACAATGACAAAGCCATAGAGACAAGCAGTAGTAGTAAGAGTTGAGTAATGAGTGAGACCGAAAAGATCCATGTGAAGCAGTTCGAAGGGTCGAGTAGTGGTCATGATTGTCTTCGAGGGATGTTTGGCCCTCGTCATCTTTCCTGCCTCACAGGCACCGCATAAGTGATCTTTCTTGAACTTGACGCCCTCGATGCCTATGACATGCTTCTTCTTTGCCAGGGTGTGGAGGTTCCTCATGCCAGCATGCCCAAGCCTCCGATGCCAGAGCCAACATTCTGAAGCTTTTGCTAGAAGACATATGGCAAGCTGTGGTCTTGTTGAGAAATCTACCACGTACAAATCATCTTTTCGATACCCTTCAAACACTAGAGACTTGTCAGATTCCATTAGTACAAGGCAACGATATTTTCCAAACATTACGATCATGTTCAAATCGCAAAGCATTGAGACAGACATTAAGTTGAAGCCAAGGGATTCAACAAGCATGACTTTATCCATGTGTTGATCCCTTGAGATTGCAACTCTACCTACACCCAATACCTTACTTTTACCAGTGTCAGCAAATGTGATGTGGCTCTTGTCGGATGGACATAAGGTTGAGTCCATAAGAAGACTTCTTTTGCCAGTCATGTGATTTGTACACCCACTGTCAATAATCCATTCTGAAGACGCTGGTGTCGTACCCTACAGTGCAGTTAGGGGGATAGGCTTCACCAAGAGCATTGTGAAGCAAAAACATTTGACGAACCAGTGGGTTATGAAAGCTTAGATCCAGGTTAGGACTAATAGGGAGAGTAGCAAGCGATTCAGGTACGAAGTACATAGTAAGACCATTTGGGCATTTGATCTTGTGCCCTACAAGATGTTTAAGGTCCCCAGCAATAGCGTCAGACGATTTTGGTTTTCTGTGGGAGACCTTTCCCTGCAAAAGAGAGTTAAGCCTTCTTAACCACCCACATCTTCAAGGGTGGCTTAGAAGCAATAAGTCTAAGTGCAGCATCTGAGAATTTTGGCTTTGAAGCCTTAGCAAACAGTCTTGCAGGCGAACAATAGTACTCATAAGAATAAGCAGAATAGTTCTTGGTCTTATGAACATGGCGGTTTGATGAACCGCTCTCATATTCATATGCCTGAGTATGGTTTCCCTGCAAAACATTTGCGTTAGTGCGACTCAGGTGAGTCCTCTGTTTGTATGAAGCCTTTGGACCGTATGAAGCCTTTGGTCTGAGGTTTGTCTTCTTCAAGTGAGGTGTCATGAAGACATTCACAGGAAGATTTTCCAGACACCTTTTCGGAACCCAGATCTTCTTCATAGGCGGTCCATTCCTGCAGTTAGTACCAATGTACCTAACAAACACTTCACCATTCTGATTCTTAAACAATATATAGTTTGCATCAAAGGATTCATCAATGATAATGGGGTTAGCACAAGTGAAGCCAGTTAGATTGGATGGATCTGCTGAAGGTTCCTTTGCAGCAACCCACATGGTTTTGGGGTACTGCTCAGGTTTCCAGTAAGAGCCATCTGCATTCATTTTCCTTACGAACCCAACACCCTCTTTCCTAGGGTTTCGGTTCAGAATCTGCTTTTTGAGGAGATCACAGAGTGTCTGATGCCCTTGAAGACTTTTGTACATCCCTTTTTCAAGCAATGTCTTCAACCTAGTATCCTCAGCAGAGGGGTTAGCTACCACGTCAACAGTTGAAGATATTGCAACAGCAGTAGCAGTAGAACATTTAGCAACAGAAGTAGCATTATCACGCTCAATGCATTTAAGACATGGTGGTTCAAATCCTTCCTGAGCGGAACTGATCTGTTTGGCGCGAAGTGACTCGTTTTCCTTTTGAAGATCTTCATGAGCCGCTCTCAATTTCTCAAGATCTTGCTTCCTTTGAAGATAATCATAGGAAAGCTTTTCATGAGTTGTTGAGAGAGTTTCATGACGACTTTCAAGTTCCTGATACTTAACGTGAAGATTTTTTATGTCTTCAATTAAGGATTCAGATCGAGTCATTTCAGCACCTAACGGATCATCGCTTCTGTCTAACAGTTTTTGAATATGTTCCATAGCTTTCTGTTGTTCAGTTGCAATTTTAGCAAGTGTTTTGTAGCTGGGTTTTGAACCACAATCAGAGTCATCGTCACTAGATGTTTGATAGTGAGTAGTGCGTGTGTTTACCTTGGCACCGTGTGCCATGAAGCAGTAGGTAGAAGCGGAGTAGTCCTTGTCATTTGCATCGGTGTCGGTGATGAAGTCGTTGTCTTCAGTGTTGAAGATGGACTTGGCAACGTATGCTGTAGCCAGACTTGCGACGCTTGAATCGGACTCCTCCTCAGACTCCACCTCCGCCTCCTCAGAAGCGGACTCCTCCTCTGAATCCATTTCCTTGCCAACAAACGCACGTGCCTTGCCAGATGAGCTCTTCTTGTGTGATGAAGACTTTGAGGAAGACTGGGAAGAAGACTTTGAGTATTTCTTCTTCTTCTTGTCGTCAGAGTCATATTCCTTGCTCTTCTTCTTCTTTTTGTTCTCATTGTCCCACTGTGGACACTCAGAGATGAAGTGGCCAGGTTTCTTGCACTTGTGACATGTTTTCTTCTTGTAGTCGTGAGCAGAAGCTTCATCATTCCTTGAGCTTGATTGGGAAGACTTTCTGAAACCTTTCTTCTTGGTGAATTTTTGGAACTTCTTCACAAGCATAGCAAGTTTCCTTCCAATGTCTTCAGGATCATCCGAACTGCTGTTAGATTCTTCTTCAGATGAGGAGACAGTTTTTGCCTTCAAGGCACGAGTTCGCCCATAGTTTGGACCGTAGATATCTCTTTTCTTAGAAAGCTGAAACTCATGTGTGTTGAGCCTCTCAAGTATGTCGGACGGATCGAGTGTCTTGAAATCAGGACGTTCTTGAATCATTAGGGCTAGGGTGTCAAACGAACTATCAAGTGATCTCAATAGTGTCTTGACGACTTCATGTTTGGTGATCTCAGTAGCGCCGAGGGCTTGAAGCTCATTTGTGATGTCAGTGAGCCGGTTAAATGTGAGCTGGACATTCTCATTGTCATTTCGCTTGAAGCGGTTGAAGAGGTTGCGAAGGACACTGATTCTCTGATCTCTCTGGGTTGAGACGCCTTCATTGACCTTGGAGAGCCAGTCCCAGACCAGCTTAGATGTTTCCAAAGCACTCACACGGCCATACTGTCCTTTGGTCAGATGACCACAGATGATATTCTTGGCAGTAGAGTCCAGTTGAATGAACTTCTTGACATCAGCAGCAGTGACACCTTCTCCAGCCTTGGGAACGCCGTTCTTGACGACATACCATAGGTCGACGTCAATGGCTTCAAGATGCATGCGTATCTTATTCTTCCAGTAGGGATATTCAGTTCCATCGAAGATGGGGCACGCAGCGGAGACTTTAATTATCCCTGCAGTCGACATAGCTAAAACTCCAGGTGGTTAAACCGAATCACACAGAACAAGGGAGCACCTTGCTCTGATACCAATTGAAAGTGCGTTATATCGACTAGAGGGGGGGGGTGAATAGGCGATTTTTATGGAAGTCTTCAAAACGTGGAAGTTATGAAGACAAACGATAGATATAAACCTATTACCTTGCAGCGGAAGGTAGACTACACTAGGCAAGCCATACTCAAGTATTCAATAGAGTGAAAGCACAATGACTAATAGCAGCAATGTAGTAAGGATCAGGTAGGAAGATATTGTGAAGCCACACAGAACACGCAGTCACTCAGTGAAGACAAAAGATAGTGCGAACATACAATGACTTCACAAGGAGTAACAGTAAGTAAAGGGAAGGGAAGATGAAACCAGTGACTCGCTGAAGACAATGATTTGTTGGACCAGTTCCAGTTGCTGTGACAACTGTACGTCTGGTTAGGGCGGCTAGGTATTTAAACCTTAGGACACACAGTCCCAGACACCCAGTCCTGAACACGCAGCTCAGGACACCCAGTCCTCACCGTATTCCCCTTGAGCTAAGGTCACACAGACCTTGCCCAATCACTCTGGTAAGTCTTCAAGGTAGACTCCCAAACCTTCACAGACTTCGTTCACCGGCAATCCACAATGTCTCTTGGATGCTCAGAACGCGATGCCTAACCGGCTGGAGGATGCACAGTCCTCAAGTGTAATAAGTCTTCAGATCACACAGACAAGAAGACTTAAGTGATGCCTAATTCTCTTTGGCTCTGGGTGGTTAGGGCTTTATCCTCGCAAGGAATTCTCTCTCAAAGGCTTCGAGGTGGGTTGCTCTCAAACGACAAAAGCCATACTCTGAATCTGAGCAGCCAACCGTTTATGGTTGTAGGGGGTGGGCTATTTATAGCCACTAGGCAACCCGACCTGATTTGTCCGAAATGACCCTGGGTCACTAAGGAACTGATACATGTTCCAACGGTCAGATTTCAAACTCACACGGCAACTTTACTTGGGCTATAAGCAAAGCTGACTTGTCCGACTCTGGACAAGATCCGCTCTCAAAGTCTTCACTCGAAGACATAGGTTTTGTTTAAGCATCACTTCAGTCATTCTGACTGGTTCTCTTGGACCCCACTTAACAGTACGGTGGTTCCTATGACTCAACACAGAAGAAAGAGAACTACGAAAGATCTAAGTCTTCGAGCTCCATAGGCTTCATGTGGTGTCTTCTCTTGTCATAGTCTTCAATGTGAATATCTTCATATACCACCTTTCACTTCAATGTCTTCATACATTTTTAGGGGTCATCTCTGGTAGGAAAACCGAATCAATGAGGGACTTCTACCTGTGTTATCCTGCAATTCTCACAAACACATTAGTCCCTCAACTAGGTTTGTCATCAATACTCCAAAACCAACTAGGGGTGGCACTAGATGCACTTACACGTGGCGAGTGTAAGCCAACTATGTACCTTTTTCCCCTATTATCTATTTACATGGGTTGTTGTGAAGATTACCTTACTTGCGACATTGCTTTCAATGCGGTTATGCCTCTAAGTCGTGCTTCGACACGTAGGAGATATAGCCACATCGAGGGCGTTACATATGCGACTTGACCGATAAAGATCTTCATAGAATATGTAGGAACCAATATGAGCATCCAGGTTCCGCTATTGGTTATTGACCAGAGATGAGTCTCGGTCATGTCTACATAGTTCTCGAACCCATAGGGTCCTCACACTTAACGTTCGATGACGATCGGTATTATGAGTTTATGTGTTTTGATGTACCGAAGGCAGTTCAGAGTCCTGGATGTGATCACGGACATGACAAGGAGTCTCAAAATGGTCGAGACATAAAGATCGATATATTGGAAGGCTATGTTTGGACACCGGAATGGTTCCGGATGAGTTCGGGCATTTTTCGGAGTACCGAGAGGTTACCGTGAAGGAAATATGCCCTAGAGGCAATAATAAAGTTGTTATTTATATTTCCTTATATCATGATAAGTGTTTATTATTCATGCTAGAATTGTATTAACCGGAAACTTAGTACATGTGTGAATACATAGACAAAATGAGTGTCACTACTATGCCTCTACTTGACTAGCTCGTTAATCAAATATGGTTAAGTTTCCTAGCCATGGACAAGAGTTGTCATTTGATAAACGGGATCACATCATTAGATAATGATGTGATTGACTTGACCCATCCGTTATCTTAGCACTTTGATCGTTTAGTTTACTGCTATTGCTTTCTCCATAACTTATACATGCTCCTATTACTATGAGATTATGCAACTCCCGAATACCGGAGCAACACTTAGTGTGCTATGAAACGTCACAACGTAACTGGGTGACTAGAAAGATGCTCTACAGGTGTCTCCGATGGTATTTGTTGAGTTGGCATAGATCGAGATTAGGATTTGTCACTTCGTGTATCGGAGAGGTATCTCTAGGCCCTCTCGGTAATGCACATCACTATAACCCTTGCAAGCAATGTGACTAATGAGTTAGTTACGGGATGTTGCATTACGGAACGAGTAAAGATACTTGCCAGTAACAAGATGGAACTAGGTATTGAGATACCAACGATCAAATCTCGGGCAAGTAACATATCGATGACAAAGGGAACAACGTATGTTGTTATGCGGTTTGACCGATAAAGATCTTCGTAGAATATGTAGGAACCAATATGAGCATCCAGGTTCCACTATTGGTTATTGACCGGAGATGAGTCTCGGTCATGTCTACATAGTTCTCGAACCCGTAGGGTCCGCATGATTAACGTTTGGTGACGATCGGTATTATGACTTTATGTGTTTTGATGTACCAAAGGTAGTTCGGAGTCCCGGATATGATCACGGACATGACGAGGAGTCTCAAAATGGTCGAGACATAAATATCGATATATTGGAAGGCTATGTTTGGACATTGGAATGGTTCCGGATCGTGAAGACGTAGGGCTACATCAACTGCGTTGTCATAACGCTTCCTCTTATGGTCTACGAGGGTACGTGGATAACACTCTCCCCTCTCGTTGCTATGCATCACCTAGATGGATCTTGCGTGTGCGTAGGATTTTTTTTGAAATTACTGAGTTCCCCGATAATGGCATCCGAGCCAGGTCTATGTGTAGATGTTATATGCACTAGTAGAACACATAGGAGTTGTGGGCGTGGGTATATACATATTGCTCACTGTCACTAGTTGATTCTTGATTCAACGGTATTGTTGGATGAAGCGTCTCAGACCGACATTACGCGTACGCTTACGCGAGACTGGTTCTACCGACGTGCTTCGCACACAGGTGGCTAGTGGGTGTCTGTTTCTCCAACTTTAGTTGAATCGGATTCAATGAACAGGGTTCTTTCTGAAGATCAAAAAGCAATCACTATACCACCTTGTGATTTTTATGCGTAGGTAAGAACGGTTCTTGCTAAGCCCGTAGCAGCCACGTAAAACTTGCAACAACAAAGTAGAGGATGCCTAACTTGTTTTTGTAGGGCATGTTGTGATGTGATATGGTCAAGACATGATTCTAAATTTTATTGTATGAGATGATCATGTTTTGTAACAGAGTTATCGGCAACTGGCAGGAGCCATATGGTTGTCGCTTTATTGTATGAAATGCAATCGCCATGTAATTGCTTTACTTTATCACTAAGCATTAGTGATAGTCTTAGAAGCAATAGTTGACGAGACGACAACGATGCTTTGATGGAGATCAATGTGTCAAGCCGGTGACGATGGTGATCATGACGGTGCTTTGGAGATGGAGATCAAAGGCACAAGATGATGATGGCCATATCATATCACTTATATTGATTGCATTTGATGTTTATCCTTTATGCATCTTATATTGCTTAGTTCGGCGGTAGAATTATAAGATGATCTCTCACTAAATTTCAAGGTACAAGTGTTCTCCTTGAGTATGCACTGTTGCTACAGTTCGTTGTGCCGAGACACCACATGATGATCGGGTGTGATAAGCTCTACGTTCACATACAACGGGTGCAAGCCAGTTTTGCACACGTAGAATACTCGGGTTAAACTTGACGAGCCTAGCATATGCAGATATGGCCTCGGAACACTGAGACCGAAAGGTCGAGCATGAATCATATAGTAGATATGATCAACATAGTGATGTTCACCATTGAAAACTACTCCATCTCATGTGATGATCGGACATGGTTTAGTTGATATGGATCACATGATCACTTAGATGATTAGAGGGATGTCTATCTAAGTGGGAGTTCTTAAATAATATGATTAATTGAACTTTAATTTATCATGAACTTTGTACCTGATAGTATTTTGCATGTCTATGTTGTTGTAGATAGATGGCCCGTGCTGTTGTTCCATTGAATTTTAATGCGTTCCTAGAGAAAGCTAAGTTGAAAGATGATGGTAGCAATTACACGGACTGGGTCCATAACTTGAGGATTATCCTCATTGCTGCACAGAAGAATTACGTCCTGGAAGCACCGCTAGGTGACAAACCCGCTGCAGGAGCAACACCAGATGTTATGAACGTCTGGCAGAGCAAAGCTGATGACTACTCGATAGTTCAGTGTGCCATGCTTTACGACTTAGAAGCGGGACTTCAACGACATTTTGAACGTCATGGAGCATATGAGATGTTCCAGGAGTTGAAGTTAATATTTCAAGTAAATGCCCGGATTGAGAGATATGAAGTCTCCAATAAGTTCTACAGCTGCAAAATGGAGGAGAATAGTTCTGTCAGTGAACATATACTCAGAATGTCTGGGTACCACAACCACTTGACTCAGCTGGGAGTTAATCTTCCTGATGACAGTGTCATCGACAGAGTTCTTTAATCACTGCCACCAAGCTACAAGAGCTTTGTGATGAACTATAATATGCAAGGGATGGATAAGACAATTCCCGAGCTCTTCGCAATGCTAAAGGATGCGGAGGTAGAAATCAAGAAGGAGCATCAAGTGTTGATGGTTAACAAGACCACCAGTTTCAAGAAAAAGGGTAAAGGGAAGAAGGGGAACTTCAAGAAGAACGGCAAGCAAGTTGCTGCTCAAGTGAAGAAGCCCAAGTCTGGACCTAAGCCCGAGACTCTACTGCAAAGGGACTGGTCACTGGAAGCGGAACTGCTCCAAGTATTTGGCGGAGAAGAAGCATGGCAAAGTGAAAGTTATATTTGATATACATGTTATTGATGTGTACCTTACTAATGCTCGCAGTAGCGCCTGGGTATTTGATACTGGTTCTGTTGCTAATATTTGCAACTCGAAACAGGGGCTACGGATTAAGCGAAGATTGGCTAAGTTCGAGGTGACGATGCGCGTGGGAAATGGTTCCGAAGTCGATGTGATTGCCGTCGGCACGCTACCTCTACATCTACCTTCGGGATTAGCTTTAGACCTAAATAATTGTTATTTGGTACCAGCGTTAAGCATGAACATTATATCTGGATCTTGTTTCATGCGAGATGGTTATTCATTTAAATGAGAGAATAATGATTGTTCTATTTATATGAGTAAAATATTTTATGGTCATGCACCCTTGATGAGTGGTCTATTTTTACTAACTCTCGATAGTAGTGATACACATACTCATAGTATTGAAGCCAAAAGATATAAGTTTAATAATGATAGTGCAACTTATTTGTGGCACCGCCGTTTAGGTCATATTGGTGTAAAGCGCATGAAGAAACTCCATGCCGATGGACTTTTGGAATCACTTGATTATCAATCACTTGATGCTTGCGAACCATGCCTCATGGGCAAGATGAATAAGACTCCGCTCTCCGGAGCAATGGAACGAGCAACAGACTTATTGGAAATTATACATACTGATGTATGCGGTCCCATGAGTGTTGATGCTCGTGGCGGGTATCGTTATTTTCTTACCTTCACAGATGATTTGAGCAGATATGGGTATATCTACTTGATGAAACATAAGTCTGAAACATTTGAAAAGTTCAAAGAATTTCAGAGTGAAGTGGAAAATCATCGTCACAAGAAAAATTAAGTTTCTACAATCTGATCATGGACGTGAATATTTGAGTTATGAGCTTGGTCTTCATTTGAATCAATGCGGAATAGTGTCGCAACTCACGCCACCTGGAACACCACAGCGTAATGGTGTATCTGAATATCGTAACCGCACTTTATTAGATATTGTGCGATCTATGATGTCTCTTACTGATTTACCGCTATCGTTTTGGGGTTATGCTTTAGAGACAACTGCATTCACGTTAAATAGGGCACTGTCAAAATCCGTCAAGACGACACCTTATGAACTGTGGTTTGGCAAGAAACCCAAGTTGTCGTTTCTTAAAGTTTGGGGCTGCGGTGCTTATGTGAAAAAGCTTCAACCTGATAAGCTCGAACCCAAGTCGGAGAAATGTGTCGTCATGGGATACCCAAAGGAGACTGTTGGGTACACCTTCTATCACAGATCCAAAGGCAAGATATTCGTTGCTAAGAATGGATCCTTTCTAGAGAAGGAGTTTCTCTCGAAAGAAGTGAGTGGGAGGAAAGTAGAACTTGATGAGGTAACTGCACCTGCTCCCTTATTGGAAAGTAGTTCATCACAGAAATCAGTTCCAGTGATTCCTACACCAGTAAATGAGGAAGCTAATGATGATGATCATGAAACTTCTGATCAAGTTACTACCGAACCTCATCGGTCAACCAGAATAAGATCCGCACCAGAGTGGTACGGTAATCCTGTTCGAGAGGTCATGTTACTTGACCATGACAAACCTACGAACTATGAAGAAGCGATGATGAGCCTAGATTCCGCAAAATGGCTTGAGGCCATGAAATCTGAGATGGGATCCATGTATGAGAACAAAGTGTGGACTTTGGTTGACTTGCCCGATGATCGAAAAGCCATAGAGAATAAATGGATCTTCAAGAAGAAGACTGACGCTGACGGTAATGTTACTGTCTACAAAGCTCGACTTGTTGCAAAAGGTTTTCGACAAGTTCAAGGAGTTGACTATGATGAGACCTTCTCACCCGTAGTGATGCTTAAGTCCATCCAGATCATGTTAGCAATTACCGCATTTTATGATTATGAAATTTGGCAAATGGATGTCAAAACTACATTCCTTAATGGATATCTTAAAGAAGAGTTGTATATGGTGCAACCAGAAGGTTTTGTCGATCCAAAAGGTGCTAACAAAGTGTGCAAGCTCCAGCGATCCATTTATGGACTGGTGCAAGCCTCTCGGAGTTGGAATATATGCTTTGATGGTGTGATCAAAGCATATGGTTTTATACAGACTTTTGGAGAAGCCTGTATTTACAAGAAAGTGACTGGGAGCTCTGTAGCATTTCTGATATTATATGTGGATGACATATTTCTGATCGGAAATGATACTGAATTTCTGAATAGCATAAAAGGATACTTGAATAAGAATTTTTCAATGGAATACCTCGGTGAAGCTGCTTATATATTGGGCATCAAGATCTATAGAGATAGATCAAAACGCTTAATTTGACTTTCACAAAGCACATACCTTGATAAAGTTTTGAAGAAGTTCAAAATGGATCAAGCAAAGAAAGGGTTCTTGCCTGTGTTACAAGGTGTGAGGTTGAGTCAGACTCAATGCCCGACCACTACAGAAGATAGAGAGAAAATGAAAGTCATTCCCTATGCTTTAGCTATAGGATCTATCATGTGTGCAATGCTGTGTACCAGACCCGATGTGTGCCTTGCTATTAGTTTAGCAGGGAGGTACCAAAGTAATCCAGGAGTGGATCACTGGATAGCGGTCAAGAACATCCTGAAATACCTGAAAAGCACTAAGGATATGTTTCTCGTTTATGGAGGTGACAAAGAGCTCGTCGTAAACGGTTACATCGATGCAAGCTTTGACACTGATCCGGATGACTCTAAGTCACAAACCGGATACATAATTTTATTGAATGGTGGAGCTATCAGTTGGTGCAGTTCCAAGTAGAGCATCGTGGCGGGATCTACGTGTGAAGTGGAGTACATAGCTACTTCGGAAGCAGCAAATGAAGGAGTCTAGATGAAGGAGTTCATATCCGATCTAGGTGTCATACCTAGTGCATCGGGTCCAACGAATTTTTTGTGTGAAAACACTAGTGCAATTGCCTTGGAAAAGGAATCCATATTTCACAAGAGAACCAAGCACATCAAAAGACGCTTCAATTCCATCCGCGATCAAGTCAAGGAGGGAGACATAGAGATTTGCAAGATACATAGGGATCTGAATGTTGCAGACCCATTGACTAAGCCTCTCTCATGAGAAAAACATGATCAACACCAAGACTCCATGGGTGTTAGAATCATTACTATGTAATCTGGATTATTGACTCTAGTGCAAGTGGGAGACTGAAGGAAATATTCCCTAGAGGCAATAATAAAGTTGTTATTTATATTTCCTTATATCATGATAAATGTTTATTATTCATGCTAGAATTGTATTAACTGGAAACTTAGTACATGTGTGAATGTGAATACATAGACAAAATGAGTGTCACTAGTATGCCCCTACTTGACTAGCTCGTTAATCAAAGATGGTTAAGTTTCCTAGCCATGGACAAGAGTTGTCATTTGATAAACGACATCACATCATTAGAGAATGATGCGATTGTTGGAAATATGCCCTAGAGGCAATAATAAAATGGTTATTATGTATATTTTTGTCCATGATAATGTCTATGTCATGCTATAATTGTATTAACCGGAGACCGTAATACATGTGTGAAATACGTAGACACAATATGTCCCTAGTAAGCCTCTAGTTGACTAGCTCGTTGATCAATAGATGGTTACGGTTTCCTGACCATGGACATTGGATGTCGTTGATAATGGGATCACGTCATTAGGAGAATGATGTGATGAACAAGACCCAATCCTAAGCATAGCACAAGATCGTGTAGTTCGTCTGCTAAAGCTTTTCTAATGTCAAGTATCATTTCCTTAGACCATGAGATTGCACAACTCCCGAATACCGTAGGAATGCTTTGGGTGTGCCAAACGTCACAACGTAACTGGGTGGCTATAAAGGCACACTACAGGTATCTCCGAAAGTGTCTGTTGGGTTGGCACGAATCGAGACTGGGATTTGTCACTCCGTGTGACGGAGAGGTATCTCTGGGCCCACTCGGTAGGACATCATCATAATGAGCTCAATGTGACCAAAGAGTTTGATCACGGGATGATGTGTTAAAACGAGTAAAAGTGACTTGCGGTAACGAGATTGAACGGGGTATTGGGATCCCGACGATCGAATATCGGGCAGTAACTACCGATGATGAGGTCCCAGATATCATGAGGAGTTCCGGAATGGTCCGGAGGTAAAGATTTATATATGGGAAGTCCTATTTTGGCCACCGGAAAATGTTCGGGATTTTTCGGTATTGTACTGAGAAGGTTCTAGAAGGTTCCGGAGTGGGGCCCACCTGCATGAGGGGACCCACATGAACGTGGGTAGTGGGAGCAAGGCCCCACACCCCTGGTCAAGGCGCACCAAGATCCCCCCTTAGAAGGAATAAGATCATATCCCGAAGGGATAAGATCAAGATCCCTAAAAAAAGGGATAACAACCGGTGGGGAAGGGAAATGATGGGATTTCTTTCCCCCACCTTTGCCAACGCCCCAATGGACTTGGAGGGCAAGAAACCAGCCCCCTCCACCCCTATATATAGTGGGGAGGCGCATGGGAGCCGCACCCCTTTCCCTGGCGCAGCCCTCTCCCTCCCCAACACCTCCGTAGTAGTACTAGTGCTTGGTGAAGCCCTGCCGGAGAACTGCAAGCTCCACCACCACGCCGTCGTGCTGCCGGAGCTCTCCCTGAACTTCTCCTCTCCCCTTGCTGGATCAGGAAGGAGGAGATGTCCCCATGCTGTATGTGTGTTGAACGCGGAGGCGCCGTTGTTCGGTGCTTAGATCGGAATCAACCGCGATCTGAATCGCTACGAGTATGACTCCTTCATCCGCGTTCTTGTAACGCTTCCGCATCGCGATCTACAAGGGTATGTAGATGCACTCCTCTCTCTCTCTCGTTGCTAGATGACTCCATAGATTGATCTTGGTGATGCGTAGTAAATTTTAATTTCTGCAACGATCCCCAACAGCGATTGACTTAACCCATCCGTTAGCTTAGCACTTTGATCGTTTAGTTTACTGCTATTGCTTTCTCCATAACTTATACATGTTCCTATGACTATGAGATTATGCAACTCCCAAATACCGGAGGAACACTTAGTGTGATATCAAACGTCACAACATATCCGGGTGACTATAAAGATGCTCTACAGGTGTCTCCGATGGTATTTGTTGAGTTGACATAGATCGAGATTAGGATTTGTCACTCCGTGTATCGGAGAGATATCTCTGGGCCCTCTCGGTAATGCACATCACTATAAGCCTTGCAAGCAATGTGACTAATGAGTTAGTTGCGGGATGATGCATTACAGAAAGAGTAAATAGACTTGCCGGTAACGAGATTGAACTAGGTATTGAGATACCGACGATCGAATCTCGGGCAAGTAACATACCGATGACAAAGGGAACAACGTATGTTGTTATGCGGTTTGACCGATAAAGATCTTCATAGAATATGTAGGAACCAATATGAGCATCCAGGTTTCACTATTGTTTATTGACCGGAGATGAGTCTCGGTCAAGTCTACATAGTTCTCGAACCCGTAGGGTCCGCACGCTTAACGTTCGGTGACGATCGGTATTATGAGTTTATGTGTTTTGATGTACCGAAGTTAGTTCGGAGTCCCAGATATAATCACGGACATGACGAGGAGTCTTGAAATGGTTGAGACATAAAGATCGATATATTGGAAGGCTATGTTTGGACATCGGAATGGTTCCGGGTGAGTTCAGACATTTACCGGAGTACCAGGGGGTTACCGGAACTCCCCCGGGGGGGGGGGGGGAGGGGGGTGTATGGGCCGTATTGGGCCTTAGTGTTAGAGAAGAGGAGGCGGCCAAGGTGGAGGGTGCGCCCCCAAGCCCATTCCGAATTGGGTGGGGGCCCGGCCCCCCTTCCTTCCCTCTCTCTCCCCCTTCCTTTCTCTCCTACTCCAACAAGGGAAGGGGGAATCCTACTCCCACCGGCAGCGCCATGAGAGGGCCGGCCCTCCCATTCCTCCACTCCTTTATATACGGGGGAGGGGGGCACCCGATAGACACACAAGTTGATTTTTTAGCCGTGTGCGGCGCCCCCCTCCACAGATTTCCACCTTCGTCATATCGTTGTAGTGCTTAGGCAAAGCCTTGCGTCGGTAACTTCATCATCACCGTCATCACGCCGTCATGCTGACGAAACTCTCCCTCAACCTCAGCTGGATCTAGAGTTCGTGGGACGTCACCGAGCTGAACGTGTGCAGATCACGGAGGTGCCATACCTTCGGTGCTAGGATCGGTCAGATCGTGAAGACATACGACTACATCAACTGCGTTGTCATAACACTTCCGCTTACGGTCTACGAGGGTACGTGGACAACACTCTCCCCTCTCGTTGCTATGCATCACCTAGACGGATCTTGCGTGTGCGTAGGATTTTTTTTTGAAATTACCGAGTTCCCCAACATATCGAACCCCACGGGGAGTCAATGGGCCTTATTGGGCCTTAGTGGAAGAGCGGAGGAGGCGGCCAGGTGGAGGGCGCGCCCCCAAGCCCAATCCGAATTGGGGTGGGGGGCCGACACCCCTTTCCTTCTATCCCTCTCCCTCTTCCTTCTTCTCCTACTCCAACTAGGAAGGGGGGAAACCTACTCCTACTAGGGGTAGGACTCCCCCCATGGGCGTGCCCTATGAGGGCTGGCCCTCTCCTCCTGCCCCCTTTATATATGGGGGAGGGGGCACCCCATAGACACACAAGCTGACAATTGTTTAGCCGTGTGCGATGCCCCCCTCCATAGAATTCCACCTCGGTCATATCGTTGTAGTGCTTGGGCGAAGCCCTGCGTCGGTAACTTCATCATCACCGTCATCTCACCGTCGTGCTGACGAAACTCTCCCTCGGCCTCAACTGGATCAAGAGTACGAGGGATGTCACCGAGCTGAACGTGTGCAGATCATGGAGGTGCCGTGCGTTCGGTACTTGATCGGTTGGATCGCGAAGACGTTCGACTACATCAATCGCGTTTCATAATGCTTCCGCTTTCGGTCTACAAGGGTACATAGACATACTCTCCCCCTCTCGTTGCTATGCATCTCATAGATAGATCTTTCTTGATCGTAGGATTTTTTTTGAAATACTACGTTCCCCAACAGTGGTATCCGAGCCAGGTCTATGCGTAGATGTTATATGCACGAGTAGAACACAAAGGAGTTGTGGGCATGGGTATATACATATTTCTTGCCGTCACTAGTTGATTCTTGATTCAGCGGTATTATTGGATGAAGCGGCTCAGACCGACATTACGCGTACGCTTACCCGAGACTGGTTCTACCGATGTGCTTCGCACACAGGTGGCTAGTGGGTGTGTGTTTCTCCAACTTTAGTTGAATCAGTTTCAATGAACAGGGTTCTTTCTGAAGATAAAAAAGCAATCACTATACTACGTTGTGGTTTTGATGCGTGATGACCCACAAGTATAGGGGATCTATCGTAGTCCTTTCGATAAGTAAGAGTGTCGAACCCAACGAGGAGCAGAAGGAAATGATAAGCGGTTTTCAGCAAGGTATTCTCTGCAACTACTGAAATAAGTGGTAACAGATAGTTTTGTGATAAGATAATTTGTAACGAGCAACAAGTAACAAAAGTAAATAAAGTGCAGCAAGGTGGCCCAATCCTTTTTGTAGCAAAGGACAAGCCTGGACAAACTCTTATATAAGGAAAAGCGCTCCCGAGGACACATGGGAATATCGTCAAGCTAGTTTTCATCATGTTCATATGATTCACGTTCGGTACTTTCATAATTTGGCATGTGGGTGGACCGGTGTTTGGGTGCTGTTCTTACTTGAACAAGCATCCCACTTATGATTAACCTCTATTGCAAGCATCCGCAATTACAACAAAAGTATTAAGGTAAACCTAACCATAGCATGAAACATATGGATCCAAATCAGCCCCTTACGAAGCAACGCATAAACTAGAGTTTAAGCTTCTGTCACTCTACCAACCCATCATCTACTTATTACTTACCAATGCCTTCCTCTAGGCCCAAATAATGGTGAAGTGTTATATAGTCGACGTTCACATAACACCACTAGAGGCCAGACAACATACATCTCATCAAAATATCGAACAAATACCAAATTCACATAACTACTAATAGCAAGACTTCTCCCTTGTCCTCAGGAACAAATGTAACTACTCACAAAGCATATTCATGTTCATAATCAGAGGGGTAATAATATGCATAAAGGATCTGAACATATGATCTTCCACCAATTAAACCAACTAGCATCAACTACAAGGAGTAATTAACACTACTAGCAACCTACTAGCACCAATCCCGGACTTGGAGACAAGAATTGGATACAAGAGATGAACTAGGGTTTTGAGATGAGATGGTGCTGATGAAGATGTTGATGGAGATTGCCCTCTCCCGATGAGAGGAGCGTTGGTGATGACAATGGCGATGATTTCCCCCTCCGGGAGAGAAGTTTCCCCGGCAAAACAGCTCTGCCAGAGCCCTAGATTGGTTCCGCCTCGTGGCGGCGGAGTTTCGTCCCGAAAGGTTGCTTCTTATTTTTTTTCTCGACGAAAGACTTCATATAGGAGAAGATGGTCATCGGAGAGCCACCAGGGGGCCCATGAGGTAGGGGGCGCGCCCTAGGGGGGGGGGGGCGCCCCCACCCTCGTGGACAGGGTGTGGGCCCCCTGGTCTTCATCTTTGGCGAGGATTTTTCATTATTTATTATAAGGTATTCCGTGGAGTTTCAGGACTTTTGGAGTTGTGCAGAATAGGTCTCTAATATTGGCTCCTTTTCCAGCCCAGAATTCCAGCTGCCGGCATTCTCCCTCCTTATGTAAATCTTGTAAAATAAGAGAGAATAGCCATAAGTATTGTGACATAATGTGAAATAATGGCCCATAATGTAATAAATATCGATATAAAAGCATGATGCAAAATGGACGCATCAACTCCCCCAAGCTTAGACCTCACTTGTCCTCAAGCGAAAGCCGATAACAATAAATATGTCCCCATGTTTAGAGGTAGAGGCATCGATAAAAATAAAATACGGACATGAGGGCATCATGATTATTCTCATAACAACAACATACATAGATATTGTCATATGATTACTTATGTTCAAGTGATGATCTATTCACAATGCAAAAGTATGAATCAGAAACCTTATTGAGAACCAACAAACTATAACCTCATTCATTGAAGCAGTTGCAATTTATCATAACATTAGAAAGAGTCTATGTCAGAGCTAAAAAGCAAGTCCACATACTCAACTATCATCTAGTCCTTCATAATTGCTAACACTCGCGCAATACTTGTGGTTACGGAGCTTTAATCGGACACAGAGAAAGATAGGGACTTATAGTTTCGCCCCACAAGCTTTTACCTCGAGGGTAATGTCAACAATAATAACTCATGCCCCCTACATCCAATTAGATATATCTATCAGGATCTTTCCAACACACTGTGCTTGCCAAAGGATAAAATGTAAAAAGGAAAGGTGAAGATCACCATGACTCTTGCATAAGGTAGAAGATAATAATAAAAAATAGGCCCTTCGCAGAGGGAAGCAGAGGTTTCCATGCGCTTTTATGGTTGGATGCACAAAATCTTAATGCGAAAGAGCGTCACTTTATATTGCCCCTTGTGATATGAACCTTTATTATGCAGTCCGTCGCTTTTATTACTTCCACATCACAAGATCATATAAAGCTTATTTCTCCCACACTAATCATACATATTTAGAGCATTTTTTATTGCTTTGCACCGATGACAACTTACTTGAAGGATCTTATTCAATCCATAGGTAGATATGGTGGACTCTCATGGCAAAACTGGTTTAAGGATATTTGGAAGCACAAGTAGTATCTCTACTTGGTGCTGAGAATTTGGCTAGCATGAGGGGGAAAGGCAAGCTCAACATGTTGGATGATCCATGACAACATACTTTATCTCAGATATAAGAAATCATAACCCATTACGTTGTCTTCCTTGTCCAACATCAACTCTTTAGCATGTCATATTTTGATGAGTGCTCCCAATCATAAAAGATGTCAATAATAGTATATTTATATGTGAAACCTCTCTTTCCTTATTACTTCCTATTAATTGCAACGATGACCAAAGCTATGTCTGCCAACTCCCAACAACTTTTAATCGTCACACTCTTTCTATGTGAAGTCATTACTATCAATAAGATCAATATGAACTTTTGTTTCTTCTTATTCTTTTTCTCTTTTCTTTTATTCACCCAAGATCATAGCAAGAAAATCAAGCCCTTGTCTCAACACTAATCTTTATTATATAGCTCACGGACTCGATTACATAGAGAGATCATAAAGCAAAACTTAAAACTAGATCATGTCATAAACCTTATTCTACTAGATCAAAATACTACTAACAGGATCGAACTAAGGAAAACGGTAAAGATAGGAGTTGTGATTGTGATACGATACCGGGGCACCTCCCCCAAGCTTGGCAGTTGCCAAGGGGAGTGCCCATACCCATGTGATTATATCTCCTTGGTTGGTGAAGAAGGTGGAGGTGTTGTTGACTTAGTTGATGGCATAAACTTCTCCCTTGATTTACGCTTGAGGACGACATTTTGATCCCTCAGATCATCAATCTCCCACTCCAGGGTTAATATCTTTTTGCATAGGTCCTGCTTATTTTCCTGTAAGAGACGAAAAGGGATAAACTTGAATTTTGGTTTCTTTACCCTATCAGGGAGACCTGACTTTTTGAACTCCACGTGCATATCCCCAGGTTGAGGTAATGGGGCTTCATCTTCATCTGAGCTCGTCTCCTCCTTCTCATTGGGTTCATAGTCCTCTTCTTCCTCCGTGGTCCAACCATCGTGCTCCACATCTCCATAGACCTTAGGATTAGCTAAGTAATCATCCACATAGCTTTCTCCTTCCGAATCCTGGGAAGACATGTTGATCTAATCTGCAGCGGGACAGCTCGAAACAAAAACAGAGGATAATTGTGTGATACGGGAGTCAAAACCTTCAGGAGAATATATAGTGAATTTTTACCGACCAAAATACGTATCGTGCAAGAAAACGAAGTCCGGAAGGCACACGAGGTGCTCACGAGGTAGGGGGGCGCGCCCAGGGGGGTAGGGCGCACCCTCCACCCTCGTGGGGCCCTCGTGTCCTTCCCGGACTGCTACTTAATTTTCTATTTTTCTAAATATTCCGAAACGGAGAAATATTGCCTTAAAAATTGTTTTGGAGTCGTTTTACTTACCGTACCACATACCTATTCCTTTTCGGAGTCTGAAACGAAGTGTCCCTTATGTATTCCTCCGGGGTTACAATTTCAATAATATTGGTTTCAATATTTATGGGATTACCTGAGATATAATGTTTAATTCTCTAATCGTTTACCACCTTCGGATTTGTGCCTTCGAAGTTGTTGACTTTTATGGCACCGGAACGATAGACCTCCTTGATAACATAGGGGCCTTCCCATTTAGAGAGAAGTTTACCTGCAAAAAATCTTAAACGAGAGTTGTATAGCAATACATAATCACCTACATTAAACTCACGCTTTTGTATCCTTTTGTCATGCCATCTTTTAACCTTTTCTTTAAACAACTTGGCATTTTCATAAGCTTGGGTTCTCCATTCATCAAGTGAGCTAATATAAAATAACCTCTTTTCACCGGCAAGTTTGAAATTATAGTTGAGCTCTTTAATAGCCCAATATGCCTTATGTTCTAGTTCGAGAGGTAAGTGACATGCTTTTCCATATACCATTTTATACGGAGACATACCCATAGGATTTTTATATGCAGTTCTATAGGCCCATAATGCATCATCAAGTTTCTTGGACCAATTCTTTCTAGACCTATTGACAGTCTTTTGCAAAATTAATTTAAGTTCTCTATTACTCAATTCTACTTGACCACTAGACTATGGGTGATACAGAGATGCAATTCTATGATTGATGTCATATTTAGCAAGCATTTTATGGAAAGCACCATGAATAAAATGTGAACCACCATCAGTCATTAAATATCCAAGGACTCCAAACCTCGTAAAAATAACTTCTTTAAGCATTTTAATAGAAGTGTTATGAGCAGCACTACTAGTTGAAATAGCTTCTACCCACTTAGTAACGTAATCAACAGCAACTAAAATATGTGTATATCCATTAGAGGCAGGAAAGGGTCCCATATAATCAAAGCCCCAAACATCAAACGGTTCAATAACAAGTGAATAATTCATAGGCATTTCTTGACGTCTACTAATATTACCAATTCTTTGACATTCATCACAAGATAGGACAAACTTACGGGCATCCTTGAAGAGAGTAGGCCAATAAAAACCGGATTGCAATACCTTATGTGCAGTTCTATCTCCCGCGTGGTGTCCTCCATAAGTTTTGGAGTGGCACTTGCGTAGGATCTGTTCCTGTTCATGCTCAGGTACACAACGTCTAATAACACCATCTACTCCTTCTTTATAAAGATGTGGGTCATCCCAAAAGTAATGTCTCAAATCCTAGAAGAACTTTTTCTTTTGTTGGTTTGTGAAGCTAGGTGGTATAAATTTAGCAACTATGTAATTAGCATAATTAGCATACCAAGGGGTACTATGAGAAGTACTTATGACATTTAATTGTTCATCAGGAAAGCTATCATCAATAGGTAGTGGGTCATCAAGTACATTCTCTAACCTAGATAAGTTGTCTGCAACGGGGTTCTCAACTCCTTTTCTATCAACAATATGCAAATCAAATTCTTGTAGCAAGAGAACCCATCTAATAAGTCTAGGTTTAGCATCTTTCTTCTCCATAAGATATTTAATAGCAGCATGACCAGTGTGGATAGTTACTTTAGAATCAACAATATAAGGTCTGAACTTATCACAAGCAAATACAACTGCTAAAAGTTCTTTTTCAGTAGTAGCATAATTTCTTTGAGAATTGTCTAGAGTCTTACTAGCATAATGGATAACATTTAATTTCTTATCAACTCTTTGCCCTAGAACAACACCTACATCATAATCGCTAGCATCACACATAATTTCAAAGGGTAAATTCCAATCAGGTGGCTGAACAATAGGTGCAGAGACTAATGCTTTCTTAAGTATTTAAAATGCTTCTACACAATCATCATCAAAGACAGATGGTATATCTTTCTGTAATAAATTAGTCAGAGGCCGAGAAATTTTTGAGAAGTCCTTAATGAACCTCCTATAAAATCTGGCGTGACCAAGGAAACTTCTTATACCTTTGATGTCCTTAGGACATGGCATCTTTTCAATAGCATCAACCTTGGCTTTATCAACTTCAATACCTCTTTCAGAAACTTTATGCCCCAAGACAATACCCTCATTAACCATAAAGTGGCACTTTTCCCAATTCAAGACAAGATTAGTTTCTTCACATCTCTGCAAAACTCGATCAAGATTGCTCAAGCAGTCATCAAAAGAAGATCCATAGACGGAAAAGTCGTCCATGAAAACCTCACAAATCTTTTCACAAAATTCAGAGAATATAGCCATCATGCATCTTTGAAAGGTAGCAGGTGCATTACATAAACCAAAAGGCATACGTCTATAAGCAAAAGTACCAAAAGGGCATGTAAAAGTAGTCTTCGATTGATCTTTAGCCGACACAGGTATTTGAGACAAACCAGAATAACCATCTAGAAAGCAGTAATGTGTATGTTTGCATAATCTTTCTAGCATTTGATCAATAAAAGGTAAGGGGTAATGATCTTTCTTAGTAGCCTTATTTAATTTGCGGAAATCAATTACCATCCTATATCCTGTAATAATTCTTTGTGGAATCAATTCATCTTTATCATTAGGAACAACAGTAATACCTCCCTTCTTAGGGACACAATGAATAGGACTTACCCACTGACTATCAGCAACGGGATAAATTATACCTGCCTCCAGGAGCTTTAGTATTTCTTTTCTTACCACTTCTTTGATTTTAGGATTCAGACATCGTTGAGGATCATGAACTGGTTTGGCATCTGCTTCCAAATTTATTTTATGTTGACATAGAGTGGGACTAATGCCCTTAAGATCATCAAGAGTATATCCAATAGCAGCACGGTGCTTCTTCAGAGTTTTCAATAATCTTTCTTCTTCATGCTCTGAAAGGTTAGCACTAATAATAACAAGATATATCTTCTTTTCATCAAGATAAGCATATTTAAGATTATCAAGCAACGGTTTAAGCTCAAACACGGGATCACCCTTAGGTGGAGGGGGATCCCCTAGGATTTCAACAGGAAAATTGTGTTTCAGAATAGGTTCTTGTTTAAAGAATACTTCATCTATTTCCCTTCTTTCATTCATAAACATATCATTCTCATGGTCTAGCAAATATTGTTCTAAAGGATCACTAGGAGGTATGGTAATAGAAGCAAGACCAATAATTTCATCCTTACTAGGAAATTCTTCTTCACGGTGTTGTTTACTTAATTTAGAGAAATTAAATTCATGAGTCATATCATCCAAGCCAATAGTAACAACATTCTTTTCGCAGTCTATCTTAGCATTAACAGTGTTCAAGAAGGGTCTACCAAATATAATGGGACAAAAGCTATCTTGTGGGGAACTAAGAACAAGAAAATCAGCAGGATATTTAGTTTTCCCACACAAGACTTCAACATCTCTAACAATTCCCATTGGTGAAATAGTATCTCTATTAGCAAGTTTAATAGTAACATCAATTTCTTCTAACTCAATAGGTGCAATGTCATGCATAATTTGTTTGTATAAGTCAATAGGTATTGCACTAGCACTAGCACCCATATCACATAAGCCATGATAACAATGATCTCCTATTTTAACAGAAATAACGGGCATACCTACCACAAGTCTAGGTTTATCTGTATCACGGGGTTTAGCAATTCTAGCAATTTCATCACAGAAATAAATAACATGCCCATCTATATTATCAGACAAGAGATCTTTAACAATAGCAACATTAGGTTCAACTTTAACTTGTTCAGGAGGTACATAAGTTCTAATATTGCTTTTATGAACCACAGTTGAAGCTTTAGCATGATCCTTTATCCTAACAGGGAAAGGTGGTTTCTCAACATAACAAGTAGTAACAATACGATCATTATAAGTGACAGTCTTTTCTTCAACTTTAATTGGTGCAGCTACTTTTACTTCTATGGGATGATGATATTTAAACCACTTCTCCTTAGGGAGATCAACATAAGTAGCAAAAGATTCACAGAAAGAAGCTACTATCTCAGAATCAAGTCCATATTTAGTGCTAAACTTACGGAAAATATCGGTATCCATAAAAGATTTAACACAATCAAACTTAGGTGTCATACCTGACTCCTTACCTTTGTCAAGATCCCAATCTTCAGAGTTGCATTTAATTCTATCTAATAAATCCCATCTAAATCCAATAGTCTTCATCATAAAAGAGCCAGCACAAGAAGTATCGAGCATGGTGCAATTATTTTCAGAAAGTCGAGCATAATTTTTTTGAAGAATTGTTTCTCTTGGGAGCTCATGATTGGGGCATGAATATATTGATTTAAGCCTCCCCCAAGCTTGAGCGATGCTTTATCCTTCGTGAGGCCAAAAATTATATATATAATTGCGATCATGATGAACAAGATGCATAGGGTAATACTTTTGATGAAATTCCAATTTCAATCTTCTATAGTTCCATGATCTCGTATCATTAGATAGCCTATACCATATCAATGCGTCTCCCTTCAAAGATAAAGGGAAGACCTTCTTCTTAGCAACATCATCGGGTATACCTGCAAGCTTAAATAATCCACAAACTTCATCCACATATATTAGGTGTTCATCAGGATGCTTTGTTCCATCTCCTGTAAAAGGATTAGCTAGCCGTTTTTCTATCATACCCGAAGGATACTCATAAGGAATTTCATTTTCAATAGGTTCAGTAGGTTGAGGAGCAACTCTTTGCTCTACTGGTCGGGGTGAAGATACCCCGAACAAGCCCCTCACAGGATTACTTTCCATAGTAACAAGTGACAGTAAATTTTAGCACACTATCTAAATTTTTCCTTACCAAATTCCACCTACCAAAGGCGCTTCACTCCCCGGCAACGACTCCAGAAAATAGTCTTGATGACCCACAAGTATAGGGGATCTATCATAGTCCTTTCAATAAGTAAGAGTGTCGAACCCAACGAGGAGCAGAAGGAAATGATAAGCGGTTTTCAGCAAGGTATTCTCTGCAACTACTGAAATAAGTGGTAACAGATAGTTTTGTGATAAGATAATCTGTAACGAGCAACAAGTAACAAAAGTAAATAAAGTGCAGCAAGGTGGCCCAATCCTTTTTGTAGCAAAGGACAAGCCTGGAAAAACTCTTATATAAGGAAAAGCGCTCCCGAGGACACATGGGAATATCGTCAAGCTAGTTTTCATCACGTTCATATGATTCGCATTCGGTACTTTGATAATTTGGCATGTGGGTGGAACGGTGTTTGGGTGCTGTTCTTACTTGAACAAGCATCCCACTTATGATTAACCTCTATTGCAAGCATCCGCAACTACAACACAAGTATTAAGGTAAACCTAACCATAGCATGAAACATATGGATCCAAATCAGCCCCTTACGAAGCAACGCATAAACTAGGGTTTAAGCTTCTGTCACTCTAGCAACCCATCATCTACTTATTACTTCCCAATGTCTTCCTCTAGGCCCAAATAATGGTGAAGTGTTATGTAGTTGACGTTCACATAACACCACTAGAGGCTAGACAACATACAGCTCGTCAAAATATCGAACGAATACCAAATTCACATGACTACTAATAGCAAGACTTCTCCCTTGTCCCCAGGAACAAACGTAACTACTCACAAAGCATATTCATGTTCATAATCAGAGGGGTAATAATATGCATAAAGGATCTGAACATATGATCTTCCACCAATTAAACCAACTAGCATCAACTACAAGGAGTAATTAACACTACTAGCAACCTACTAGCACCAATCCCGGACTTGGAGACAAGAATTGGATACAAGAGATGAACTAGGGTTTTGAGATGAGATGGTGCTGATGAAGATGTTGATGGAGATTGCCCTCTCCCGATGAGAGGAGCGTTGGTGATGACGATGGCGATGATTTCCCCCTCTGGGAGAGAAGTTTCCCCGACAGAACAGCTCTGCCAGAGCCCTAGATTGGTTCCGCCAAGGTTCCGCCTCGTGGCGGCGGAGTTTCGTCCCGAAAGGTTGCTTCTTATTTTTTCTCTCGACGAAAGACTTCATATAGGAGAAGATGGTCATCGGAGAGCCACCAGGGGGGCCACGAGGTAGGGGGGCTCCCTAGGGGGGGGGCCCCCCACCCTCGTGGACAGGGTGTGGGCCCCCTGGTCTTCATCTGTGGCGAGGATTTTTCATTATTTTTTATAAGGTATTCCGTGGAGTTTCAGGACTTTTGGAGTTGTGCAGAATAGGTCTCTAATATTTGCTCCTTTTCCCGCCCAGAATTCCAGCTGCCGGCATTCTCCCTCCTTATGTAAACCTTGTAAAATAAGAGAGAATAGCCATAAGTATTGTGACATAATGTGAAATAACAGCCCATAATGTAATAAATATCGATATAAAAGCATGATGCAAAATGGACGTATCAATGCGTAGGTAAGAACGGTTCTTGCTAAGCCCGTAGCAGCCACGTAAAACTTGCAACAACAAAGTAGAGGACGTCTAACTTGTTTTTGTAGGGCATGTTGTGATGTGATATGGTCAAGACGTGATTATATAAATTTTTGTATGAGATGATCATGTTTTGTAACACAGTTATCGGCAACTGGCAGGAGCCATATGGTTGTCGCTTTATTGTATGAAATGCAATCATCATGTAATTGCTTTACTTTATCACTAAGCGGTAGCAATAGTCGTCGAAGCAATAGTTGGCGAGATGACAACGATGCTTCGATGGGGATGAAGGTGTCAAGCCAGTGACGATGGTGATCATGACGGTGCTTTGGATATGGAGATCAAAGGCACAAGATGATGATGGCCATATCATATCACTTACATTGATTGCATGTGATGTTTATCCTTTATGCATCTTATTTTGCTTAGTACGGCGGTAGCATTATAAGATGACCTCTCACTAAATTTCAAGGTATAAGTGTTCTCCCTGAGTATGCACCGTTGCTACAGTTCGTCGTGCCGAGACACCACGTGATGATCGGGTGTGATAAGCTCTACGTTCACATACAACGGGTGCAAGCCAGTTTTGCACACGCAGAATACTCGGGTTAAACTTGACGAGCCTAGCATATGCAGATATGGCCTCGGAACACTGAGACCGAAAGGTCGAGCATGAATCATATAGTAGATATGATCAACATAGTGATGTTCACCATTGAAAGCTACTCCATCTCACGTGGTGATCGGACATGGTTTAGTTGATATGGATCACGTGATCACTTAGATGATTAGAGGGATGTCTATCTAAGTGGGAGTTCTTAAGTAATATGATTAATTGAACTTTATTTTATCATGAACTTAGTCCTGATAGTATTTGCATAACTATGTTGTAGATCAATAGCTCGCTATGTAGCTCCGCATTTATTTTTTGATATGTTCCTAGAGAAAAACTATGTTGAAAGATGATAGTAGTAATGATGCGGACTAGGGCTGTGATCTGAGGATTATCCTCATTGCTGCACAAAAGAATTATGTCCTTAATGCACTGCTAGGTGACAGACCTATTACAGGAGCAGATGCACACGTTATGAACGTTTGACAAAGCTCGGTATGAGGACTGCTTAATAGTTTAGTGCACCATGCTTTACGGCTTAGAACCGTGACTCCAAAAATGTTTTGAATGCCACAGAGCATATGAGATGTTCTAAAAGTTGAAATTGGTATTTCATACTCATGCCCGTGTCGAGAGGTATGAGACCTCTGACAGTACTTTGCCTACAAGGTGGAGGAGAATAGCTCAACCAGTGAGCATGTGCTCAGATTGTCTGGGTACTACAATTTCTTGAATCAAGCGGGAGTTAATCTTCCAGAT
Source organism: Triticum urartu (assembly GCF_003073215.2). NCBI lineage: Eukaryota > Viridiplantae > Streptophyta > Magnoliopsida > Poales > Poaceae > Triticum > Triticum urartu. Next base: position 156,409,246 of record NC_053023.1, on the reverse strand, counting down.
AAGATAGTAATTGACAAAGTTCTCTAGTCACTATCACCAAGTTACTAGAACTTAGTGATGAACTATAATATGCAAGGGATGGCGAAAGTAATTCCCAAGCTCTTCACGATGTAGAAATCGGCGAAGGTAGAAATCAAGAAATAGCATCAAGTGTTGATGGTTAACAAGTCCACTAGTTTCAAGAAAAGGGCAAAGGGAAAGAAAGAGGAACTTCAAAGAAGAATAGCAAGCAAGTTGCTACTCCCATGAAGAAGCCCAAAGTTAGACCCAAGCCTGGAAGTGGAACTGCCCTAGATACTTGGCGGATAAGAAGGATGGCAAAGTGAACAATAGTATATTTGATATACATGTTATTGATGTGTACTTTACTAGTGTTTATAGCAACCCCTTAGTATTTGATGCTTGTTTAGTTGCTAAGAGTAGTAACTCAAAACGGGAGTTGCAAAATAAACAGAGACTAGTTAATGGCGAGGTGATGATGTATGTTGGAAGTGATTCCAAGGTTGATAAGAACACCATCGCACACTCCCTTTACCTTCAGGATTAGTGTTGAACCTAAAATAAATGTTATTTGGTGTTTGCGTTGAGCATAATATGATTGGATCATGTTTATTGCAATATAGTTACTCATTTAAGTCAAGAATAATTGTTATTCTGTTTACATGAATAAAACCTTCTGTGGTCATACACCCAAGGTGAATGGTTTATTGAATCTCGATCGTAGTGATACACATATTCATAATATTGAAGCCAAAAGATGCAAAGTTAATAATGATAGTGCAACCTATTTGTGGCACTGCCGTTTAGGTCATATTGGTGTAAAGCGCATGAAGAAAATCCATGCTGATGGGCTTTTGGAATCACTTGATTATGAATCAGTTGATGCTTGCGAACCATGCCTCATGGGCAAGATGACTAAGACTCCGTTCTTTGGAACAATGGAGCGAGCAACTGACTTATTGGAAATAATACACACTGATGTATGCAATCCGATAAGTGTTGAGGCTCGCGGTGGGTATCATTATTTTCTAACCTTCATAGATGATTTGAGAAGATACGGGTATATCTACTTGATGAAACATAAGTCTGAAACATTTGAAAAGTTCAAAGAATTTCAGAGTGAAGTGGAAAATCACCGTAACAAGAAAATAAAGTTTCTATGATCTGATCACGGAGACAAATGTTTGAGTTACGAGTTTGGTCTTCATTTGAAACAATGTGGAATAGTTTCGCAACTCACGCCACCTAGAACACCACAGCGTAATGGTGTGTCCGAATGTCATAACCGTACTTTATTAGATATGGTGCGATCTATGATGTTTCTTACCGATTTATCACTATCGTTTTGGGGTTATGCATTAGAGACAGCTGCATTCACGTTAAATAGGGCACCATCTAAATCCGTTTATATGACACCATATGAACTGTGGTTTGGCAAGAAACCCAAGTTGTCGGTTCTTAAAGTTTGGGGTTACGATGCTTATTTGAAAAAGTTTCAGCCTGATAAGCTCAAAACCCAAATCAGAGAAGTGCATCTTCATAGAATACCCAAAAGAAACTGTTGGGTACACCTTCTATCACAGATCCGAAGGCAAGATCTTTGTTGCTAAGAGTAGATCCTTTCTAGAGGAGTTTCTCTCAAAAGAAGTGAGTGGGAGGAAAGTAGAATTTGATAAGGTAATTGTACCTGCTCCCTTATTGGAAAGTAGTTCATCACAGAAATCAGTTCCAGTGATTCCTACACCAATTAGTGAGGAAGCTAATGATGATGATCATGAAACTTCAGATCAAGTTACTACTAAACCTCATAGGTCAACTAGAGTAAGATCCGCACCAGGGTGGTACGGTAATCCTATTCTGGAAGTCATGTTACTAGACCATGATGAACCTACGGACTATGAGGAAGCGATGATGAGCCCAGATTCCGCAAAATGGCTTGAGGCCATGAAATCTGAGATGGGATCCATGTATGAGAACAAAGTGTGGACTTTGGTTGACTTGCGCGATGATCGGCAAGCCATTGAGAATAAATGGATCTTCAAGAGGAAGACAGATGCTGATAGTAGTGTTACTATCTACAAAGCTCGACTTGTCGAAAAAGGGTTTTTAACAAATTCAAGATGTTGACTAGATGAGATTTTTTTCACTCGTATCGATGCTTAAAGTCTATCTGAGTCATGTTAGCAATTGCCACATTTTATGAAATCTGGCAACTGGATGTCAAAACTGCATTCCTTAATGGATTTCTTAAAGAAGACTTGTATATGATACAACAAGAATGTTTTGTCAATCCTAAAGGTGCTAACAAAGTGTGCAAGCTCCAGCGATCCATCTATGGACTGGTGCAAGCATCTCGGAGTTGGAATATATGCTTTGATGAGTTGATCAAAGCATATACTTTTATACAGACTTGCGGTGAAGCCTGTATTTACAAGAAAGTGAGTGGGAGCACTACAACATTTCTGATAAGTATATGTGAATGACATATTGTTGATCGGAAATAATGTAGAATTTTTCTAGAAAGCATAAAGGAGTGTTTGAAAGGAGTTTTTCAAAGAAAGACCTCAGTGAAGCTTCTTGCATATTGAGCATCAAGATCTATAGTGATAGATCAAGACGCTTGATAAAGTTTTTCAATGAGTACATACCTTGACAAGTTTTTGAAGTAGTTCAAAATGGAACAGTCAAAAGAAGGAGTTCTTGCCTATGTTACAAGGTGTGAAGTTGAGTAAAGACTCCAAACCCGACCACGGCAGAAAACAGAAAGAGAATGAAAAGTCATTCCCTATGCCTTAGTCATAGGTTCTATAAAGTATGGTATGTGTAGCGACCGAACCTGAAATGGTCAAGTCTCTATGCTTCAGTGTCATCCCTGGATCGGTAATGTTGACACACAAAGTACTCGAAGGATATATAACAGAGTAGCAAATCACACACTTATTACATCGAATGTCTCAAAACAGAACTTATTACAATAAATATGGCTTAAGGCCATCTAATATGATAATAGCGGAAGGCTTGGAAGATAAAATGAGTCCAACAACTCCAACGGCATAGCTGAGTTGCACGGCAACGACCTAACGAACCTTACTCCTCGTTTGAAAAGTTTGCAACATAATACGTTGCAGCCCGAAAACGGGTCAGCACATGGAATATGCTGGCAATATAACACAATAGAGCAAGAACAAAATAATGCTATCACTACATGCATATTTGGCTGGTGGAAAGCTCTATGCATGGTTATAGTTTTTGCAAAAAGCCAATTTTTCCCTACAACAAAGGAATAAATTTTATTTAACTATCATGGTAGTTGAAACATCATTGAGAAGGTTCCTCCAACTCAATCCCAATTAAAGTAATTATCAACCCAACAATATTAATTAATAGTGATGATATACTTAGGATACTCCAAGTACTAGATACTCAAGATTGTCCATAACCGGGGACACGACTAACCATGATTAGATTGTACACTCTGTAGAGGTTTCCGCACTTTTCCCCACAAGACTCAATCGCCTCCGTTGGATTTCTCGCACTACATGGTGTTTGAGAAACGGATGACCGAGACACAGTCTTTCAGAAACATTAACTCTTTACTCCGGGCATACCATACCAAGCGTACATCCCTCTACCTACTGATCCACCTCTTCAAGAGCTCATGCGACCTACTCAACTATGCTAGAGCCCATAATAGCTTGTGGCTGCACACGGAAGTTTCTAGCATGAAAATATCTCAGTTCCCTTTGAGCCTGGGTGGCAGACCTTAGGATGATCACATGGGTACTCCGGGATATCCTAGGACAACACTGGGTTCTCCAGGTGCAAGCAATCCACCCAGATGTGTATTAAAGTTTCCACCTTAAGTTGAACCCTTAATAAAAATCTCACATTTGTCATGGATTCACTCTCCCAAACCACGTCTATGAGCATAGCATAGCAATATAAGCAATACGTAGAAGTAACTCCCAAGGTTTGAATATAACATGGCAATAGGTTATACCTCATCAACTACTTCCCAACCCACATGTTAATCACATCCTAATCATGCAATGTTTCAGGATTGGAGCTAATGCATAAAAACTGGGTATGAAAGGTGTATGATCAATGTGTTACTTGCCTTGCTGACGACCCGCAAAACCTAGGGACTCGTAGTAGCACACTTCGCACTCCGGGAATTCTATCGCAAACAAACAATAGCATACATAAGCAACCAAGAAAAGAAGCACGGGTAAAACTCAAATAAGAAGAATTGACCAGAAAGTTCAACTTAAGAACTCCGGTTTGCAAAAAGAATCAAATCAAACGGAGCAACTAAACTCAAACTACGAAAGAAACAAGTTCCGTTTACTAATCTGAACTAAAGTAAAATTTTACAGTACCAAAATCTTGTTCAAGTTGATTAAACAGAAAGAGGGTTTCAAGACGAAGATCTAGGCGCTTGAATCGCCTGATTACGATAAACGAGCGAAAAGATAAACTAAAACGAAAATCGGATCAGAAATCACGATTGAAAATAATTGCAGAAAATCCGAGAAAAAGAAAACTAACGAACATGCTAAAGAATGAACATTCGTTGTCTGTAACTAACGAGAGAAAACTGTTCGTTAAGACGAACGTCCGCAAAGTAACTAAACCGAGAAAAACCGGTGAACCGATCTATAAAAACGAAATTAGGGTTTCTAAAAAACCAGATCGATTTTAAAATAAAACCGTACGGCAACGGCAGCGGCGTATACCTCCGGCGAGGCTCCGGTGAGGCGGGGCGGCTCCGGCAAGGTGGGGCTACGGCGGCGGGTTGCGCGGGCGGCAACGGCGCGCGACAAAAGGGCGGCGGCGTGGCTAAGCGGCGGTGGCGGCGCTGCGGGGCGGGGCGAGGCAGGCGGTGGGGTTGGCGGCTCGGGTGGTGGTGGAGGGGGGTGGGGGGGGGGGTATTTAGGGGGGGGGGGCTTCTTGGGGAAGGGGCAAGGCGGCGCGGGGAGGAGGAGTCCCGGCCGGACTCGGGGTCACGGCGGCGGCCTCCCGGTCTCCAGGTCGGAGACAAGGCGCGGGGCTAGCGGGCCGGCTCGGCTGGGCTTCGGCCCAGTCGGGCGCTGAGAGTTTTTTAAATAATTTCGCCGGAACTTAAATAAATCCTAGAAAATAAAATAAAAATCTAAAAATACCGAAACAAAATTTCACCGTCTAAATAAAATATTTAGAACGGGATGAACATTTTTTGGCCCTAAAATGCAATTTTGAAAAACGTGCAATGTTTCTAATGCAAATAAAATGGCAATAAAATCTGAATAAAATCAAATATTTGATTTTAATATTTTTCCTCCAATATTTCAATTATTTTGGAGAATTCATATTATCTCCTCTCATATATTTTTATATGAAATATTTTCGGAGAGAAAAATAATTAAAACCAAAATCCTCGTTTCAATATTTGATAAAATTCAAATGTGAAGGCAATGAAATCCCCAATTCTCTCCGAGGGTCCTTGAGTTGCTTAGGATTTCGAGGATCGCGAAACGAAATGCAGTAAAATATGATATGCATGGATGATCTATGTATAACATTCCAAATTGAAAATTTGGGATGTTACAAACCTACCCCCCTTAAGATGAATCTCGCCCTCGAGATTCGGGTTGGCTAGAAAATAGGTGTGGGTGGTCTTTGCGAAGATCATCCTCTCGTTCCCAGGTGGCTTCATCCTCGGTATGGTGGCTCCACTGAACTTTGCAAAACTTGATAACCTTGCTGCGAGTGAATCAGCTGGCGAATTCAAGAATCCTGACTGGCTTCTCCTCATAGGTCAAATCACTGTCCAATTGAATCACCTCCAAGGGTACTGTATCTCTTAACGGTATATCGGCCGTATCAGCATGACACTTCTTCAACTGTGAAACATGAAATACATCATGAACTCCTAACAGTCCTTCAGGTAACTCCAACTTGTAGGCAACTTCTCCGATACATTCCAAAACACGATACGGTCCAACAAATCTCGGGGCTAATTTTCCCTTAACTCCAAAACGTTTCACTCCTCGCAAGGATGAAACTCACAGATATGCTCTATCTCCAATTTCACAGGTTACCTCCTTGCGTTTCGAATCTGCATAACTCTTCTGCCTGGACTGAGCTACCTTCAGTCTATCTCGGATCAGCTTAACTTTCTCTTCAGACTCCTTGATCAAATCTGGTCCAAACAACTGTCCGTCTCCGACTTCATCCCACATCAATGGTGTTCTGCACCTTCGTCCATATAGGGCTCCGAACGGTGCCATCTTCAAACTGGCTTGGTAGCTATTGTTGTATGAGAACTCCGCATAGGGCAAATTGTCATCCCAACTAGATCCATAATCTAGCGCACATGCCCTCAACATGTCCTCCAGAATCTGGTTGACTCTCTCGGTCTGTCCATTTGTCTGCGGGTGGAATGATGTACTGAACTCCAACCTTGTCCCCAAAATTTGGTGCAGCTGATGCCAAAACTTTGAAGTAAACTATGTTCCTCTATCTGATACGATGGTCCTCGGAACTCCATGCAGACATACGATCCTAGTAATATATATCTTGGCCAACTTTACACTTGTATAGGTGGTTTTCACCGGGATAAAGTGAGCTACTTTGGTCAAACGATCAACTACTACCCATATAGAATAATATCCTGATTTGGTCCTGGGCAATCCGGTGATAAAATCCATGCCCAGTTTATCCCACTTCCATTCGGGTATCGGCATAGGCTGTAACAATCCTGCTGGCTTTTGATGTTCTGCCTTCACTCTCTGACATACATCACATACGGCTACATACTCGGCAATATCCTTCTTCATACCTGTCCACCAGAAACGTTCCTTCAAATCCAAATACATCTTGGTGTTTCCGGGGTGTATCGAGTATGGTGAGTCATGAGCCTCCTGAAGTATTAACTTCCCGATCTCTGTGTTATTGGGCACATAAACACGGTCCTCAAACCATAAGGTGTCGTGCTCATCCTCACGAAAACCTTTAGCCTTTCCTTTACTCATTCTCTCTTTTATCTTGGCAATCTCTTTGTCATCCTTCCGAGCTTCTCGAATCTTTCCTAACAATGTAGACTGAACCTCCATTGTTGCAATAAAACCTCTAGGAACAATCTCCAATCGAAGTTCTCTGAGATCCTCTGCTAACTCCTTTGGTAATCCTGTGCTCACTAGGGTGTTAGCATAACTCTTCCGACTCAAAGCGTCTGCTATGACATTGGCCTTGCCTGGATGATACTGAAGCTTCATGTCATAATACTTTATAAGCTCCAACCATCTCCTCTACCTAAGGTTCAACTCCTTCTGTGTGAAAATGTACTTCAAACTCTTATGATCCGTGTACACATCACAACGGTTTCCAATAAGATAATGTCTCCAAGTCTTTAACGCATGCACTACGGCTGCTAACTCCAAATCATGCGTGGCATAATTTAATTCGTGCGGTTTTAGTTGTCGCGAGGCATACAAAACAACTCTTCCGTCCTGCATAAGCACACTTCCAAGTCCTAGGCGAGAGGCGTTGCAATACACTTGAAAATCCTTGCGTATATCCGGCAAAATCAGCACTGGGGCTGTGGTCAAATGTTTCTTTAACTCCTGAAAACTTGCCTCACATTCTTCCGTCCATTTAAATTTAGTATCCTTCTTCAATAACTCCGTCATTGGCTTCGCAATCTTGGAAAAATTCTCAATGAATCTTCGGTAGTATCCCGTGAGTCCAAGAAAACTGCGGATCTCGCTAACTGAAGTGGGTGCCAACCATTCAGTGACTGACTGAACCTTGGTGGGGTCTACCGCTATACCTTCTCCTGATATAACATGTCCAAGGAATCCGACTTCCTTCAACCAAAACTCGCATTTGCTGAACTTGGCATACAACTGATGTTCCCTGAGTTTCTCGAGAACTAAACGCAAATGCTCCTTGTGCTCCTCATCATTCTTTGAGTATTCCATTATATCATCAATGAACACCACAACAAACTTATCCAAATATTCCATGAACACTTTGTTCATCATGCTCATGAAGTAGGCAGGGGCGTTAGTTAGTCCAAACGACACGACCGTATATTCATACAACCCGTACCGTGTGGTGAATGCTGTCTTTGGTATATCCTTCTCTCGTACTTTTAACTGGTGATATCCTGATCGCAGATCGATCTTTGAAAACACCTAGGCTCCTTGCAGTTGGTCGAACAAATCATTGATCATCGGCAGTGGGTATTTGTTCTTGATCGTCACCTCATTCAACGCACGATAATCAACAACCATTCTTAGAGACTTATCCTTCTTCTCAACCAAAAGCACTGGGCTCCCCATGGTGATGAACTCCGTCGAATGTAACCTTTCTCCAATAACTCCTTGATCTGTTTCTTAATCTCCTCCAGATCATTTGCGGGCATCTGATAGGGTCTCTTTGATATTGGCCCTATACCTGGCAATAGCTCTATCAAAAACCCGATGTCTCGATCTGGTGGCATGCCTGGTAACTCCTCTGGAAAAACATCCGGGCAATCCTTCACTACAGGCACTTCCTCCTAAACAACTCCCGTGAGGGTATTTACTTGACTCCTCCTAGGCGCATGCCTAGATACATACTTAATCCTTTTCCCCTCCGGGGTGGTGAGATAAATCGACTTACTAGCACAGTCAATGGTTCCTCCATACTTTGAAATCTAGTCCATGCCTAATATCACATCCAATCCTTGTGACTCCAAGATTATTAGGTCGGACGGAAAAACATGGCTACCAATGGTTAAGGGTATCTGGTCGCACCATTGACTAGCCATATACTCTGCTCCAGGTGAACTCACTAACAGAGGGGTCCTAAGGGTTTGGGTGGTAGTTTAAACTTATCCACGAATTCCCTTGATATGTATGAATGCGATGCACCAGTATCAAAAAGAACAAGGGCGGTAAATGACTTAACCAAAAACTTACCTATAACCGCGTCTGGCTGCTCTTCAACCTCCTCCACGTTAACGTGGTTCACTTGTCCTTTGTTGAATGGGTTGGGCTTCTTCCCAGCGCTCCCATTGCCGTTTCCATTCTTCGCTTCAGGGCACTCCGTGGCATAGTGTCCAGTCTTCCCGCACTTAAAGCAAGTAATGTGACTTAGATCTCTCTTGGCGGGTGTGGCTGGATTGGGGCGGTTCTGATTGTTGTTTGCTCCATTCCCAGTCCCATTCTTAGAACCACTGTGGTTATGCGAACTTCCTCCGGTGTGGTTATGACCTCCATGGTTATGAACAAGTCCTCCCGAGTTCGGGGTTAGGCGAGGCTTCTGCTGAGCTCCTGAGTTATACCTCCCTTGCCCATACTTCCTCTTACGGCTCTCAATTTGCTGCTGCTTCCCTTCAATCATCAGAGCCTTATCTACCAACTCCTGGTAGTTGTTGAATGTTGCCACCATAGACTGCATGCTCATCTCATCATTCATCCCTTCCATAAACTTCTCCTGCTTCACGGCATCTGTGGCCACATCATCCGGGGCATAGCGGGATAACTTACTAAACTCATCCACGTACTGAGCTACAGTACGGTTCCCCTGGCGTAAGTTGCAAAACTCACGCTTCTTCATATTCATAGCTCTAGTTGAGACATGGGCGGTGCGGAAAGCTTGCTGAAACTGATCCCAAGTGACGTTGGCTATGGGGAAAGTGGCCGTGTAATTCTCCCACCATGAGGCTGCTGGTCCATCCAATTGATGTGCGGCAAATCGCACCTTCTCAGCATCTGTGCAACCTGCGGTGGTCAACTCCCTTCCAATATGGCGTAGCCAATCATCAGCAACTATAGGCTCGGTGCTACTGGAAAACACCGGCGGCTGCAACCTCAGAAAGCGAGCTAAGTTGTCAACTGGAGGCGGGTTGTTGTTGTTGCCTTGGTTCTGGACTAACAATTGCATCAAGGCATTCTGTTGCTGGATCAACTGAGTGAGCTCTGGTGGGAAGGCAAATCCGGTGTCACATCTCGGAGGCATCTAGAGGGTTTAGAGGGGAGAGATTAGAATAGAAAAGGGGTCTAGTGAGAAAGCACTACCCATATGCACATGAGACAAACACAATCATTTCACTCAATCAATCAAGCAAGGGCATACGAATGGTCTAGAACTATCGTAAAAGTGCTCAACTACTACTATATACATGGGGGAATACTACTATCATTTGGTGGTCATCTAGAAATTTTGATCGGTGGAAGACTCCATGATGTCTGCTCCAGCTTCGTCTTCCAAGTCATCATCACTGGGGTCGGAGTCAGTGCCATCGATGATGATGTAGCTCTCTGGGCAAGTGGAATCGTCGTCCTCTCCTCCCGGCGTGGGGTCTCCCATGAATACTCCTATTTTCTTTATCAGGTCGTTGTTCTTCTCCAATAATGTTGCAATTTCCTCCTCATATCCATCGCGTGTAGACTTGAGTTCTTCTTCCAGCTCGATGATCCTTGTCTTCGCCTTCTTCAAATCTATCATGTCAGCGCACATCTGATTCTCCTGGCGTCGAATGTGCTGGTTTAACTCCTGGATGAAAGCTGCAATGGACCTGTCCTTCTTGGTGCTGATCATCTCCCATTGCTCATCTCGGCGCCCACATATCTGATAGATAGTGTCCTTAAGATCCTTGTTGTAGACTTATCCAATGCGTCCCATGGTAATGTGGGCTGCCATGCTCTTGCCTAGACTCCAGGTGGGTGCTTCAAAAGAAAATTATATGGGCTAAGTGGTTGGCGAGAACATCCTTCCTGGAACTTGAACTTGAATAATCCAGCGCTCCTCTTCTGGTAAGGTGGCATTGTACGTCCCGGTGAAGCTCGGTATTCCGATGTTCAAGTATCTAGTGACTTCCTTCAAGTGGCGTCCAAAGGGTGTGTCTTCATCCGGTTGTGCAAACTTGTTCTTCAATTCCGCCATCCTAAAGAGTATAAAGTAGGAGAGGAGTCAGAAATGAGTAGAGAAGAGTGACCTATGGCTTATCTTAATGGTCATGTCCTACACTCAGCGTGTGCTCTGATACCATCTTGTGCAACCCGACCTCAAACGGTCAAGTCTCTGTGCTTCAGTGTCATCCCTGGATCGGTAATGCTGACACACACAGTACTCGAAGGATTTATAACAGAGTAGCAATCACACACTTATTACATCGAATGTCTCAAAAGACAAATTATTACAATAAATATGGCTTAAGGCAATCTAATACGATAACAGCGGAAGGCTTGCAAGATAAAGTGAGTCCAACAACTCCAACGACATAGCTGAGCTGCACGGCAATGACCTAACGAACCTTACTCCTCGTCTGAAAAGTCTGCAACATAATACGTTGCAGCCCGAAAATGGGTCAGCACATGGAATATGCTGGCAATATAACACAGTAGAACAAGAACAGAATAATGCTATCACTACATGCATATTTGGCTAGTGGAAAGCTCTATGGTTATAGTTTTTGCGAAAAGCCAATTTTTCCCTACAACAAAGGAATACATTTTATTTAACTATCATGGTAGATGAAACATCATTGAGAAGGTTCCTCCAACTCAATCCCAATTAAAGTAATTATCAACCCAACAATATTAATTAATAGTGATGAGATACTTAGGATACTCCAAGTACTAGATACTCAAGATTGTCCATAACCAGGGACACGGCTAACCATGATTGGATTGTACACTCTGCAGAGGTTTGCACACTTTTCCCCACAAGACTCGATCGCCTCCGTTGGATTTCTCGCACTACATGGTGTTTGAGAAACGGATGACCGAGACAAAGTCTTTCAGAAACATTAACTCTTTACTCCGGGCATACCATACCAAACCTACATCCCTCTACCTGCTGATCCACCTCTTCACGAGCTCATGCGACCTACTCAACTATGATAGAGCCCATAATAGCTTGTGGCTGCACACGGAAGTTTCTAGCATGAAAATATCTCAGTTCCCTTTGAGCCTGGGTGGCGGACCTTAGGATGATCACACGGGTACTCCAGGATATGCTAGGACAACACTGGGTTCTCCAGGTGCCCGACAAGAAATCCACATAGATGTGTATTAAAGTTGCCACCTTAAGTTGAACCATTAATTAACAATCTCACATCTATCATGGATTCACTCTCCCAAACCACGTATACGAGCATAACATAGAAATATAAGCAATACGTAGAAGTAACTCCCAAGGTTTGAATATAACAGGGCAATAGGTTATACCTCATCAACTACTTCCCAACCCACATGTTAATCACATCCTAATCATGCAATGTTTGAGGATTGGAACTAATGCATAAAAACTGGGTATGAAAGGAGTATGATCAATGTGTTACTTGCCTTGCTGACGATCCGCAAAACCTAGGGATTCGTAGTAGCACGCTTCGCACTCCGGGAATTCTATCGCAAACAATAGCATACACAAGCAATCAAGAAAAGAATCACGGGTAAAACTCAATAAGAAGAATTGACCAGAAAGTTCAACTTAAGAACTCCGGTTTGCAAAAAGAATCAAACCAAATGGAGCAACTAAACTCAAACAGCGAAAGAAACAAGACCCGTTTACTAATCTGAACTAAAGTCAAATTTTATAGTACCAAAATCTTGTTCAAGTTGATTAAACATAAAGAGGTTTTCAAGACGAAAATCTAGGCGCTTGAATCGCCTTATTCTGATAAACGAGCGAAAAGATAAACTGAAACGAAAATCGGATCAGAAATCACGATTGAAAATAATCGCAGAAAATCCGAGAAAAAGATAACTGACGAATAGGCTAACGAACGAACGTCCGTTGTCGTAACTAACGAACGAAAACCGTTCGTTAAGACGAATGTACGGACGACTGTCCGCAAAGTAACTAAACCGAGAAAAACTGGCGAACCGATCTATAAAAACGAAATTAGGGTTTCTAAAAAAACCCGGATCAGTTTTAAAATAAAACCGTATGGCGACGGCGGCGGCGTATACCTCCGGCGAGGCGGGGCGGCTCCGATGAGGTGGGGCTGCAGCGGCGGGGTGCGCGGGGCGGTGCGGGCGGCAACAGCGAGTGGCAGTGCGCGGCAAAAGGGCGGCGGCGTGGCTAAGCGGCGGCGGCGTTGTTGCGGGGCAGGGCGAGGCAGGCGGCGGGGTTGGCGGCTCGGGTGGTGGTGGAGGGGGTCCGGGGTGGGGTATTTGAGGAGGGGGGGCTGCTTGGGCAAGGGGCAAGGCGACGCGGGGAGGAGGAGTCCCGGTCGGACTGGGGGTCATGGCGGTGGCGGCCTCCCGGTCTCCAGGTCGGAGACGAGGCGCGGGGCTAGCGGGCCGGCTCGGCTGGGGTTCGGCCCAGTCGGGCGTTGAGAGTTTTTCTTAAAAAATAATTTCGCTGGAACTTAAATAAATCCTAGAAAATAAAATAAAAATCTAAAAATACCAAAACAAATTTTTACCGTCTAAATAAAATATTTAGAACAGGATGAACATTTTTTGGCCCTAAAATGCAATTTGAAAAATGTGCAATTTTTCTAATGCAAATAAAATGGCAATAAAATCCGAATAAAATCAAATATTTGATTTTAATATTTTTCCTCCAATATTTCAATTATTTTGGAGAAGTCATATTATCTCCTCTCATATATTTTCATATGAAATATTTTCGGAGAGAAAAATAATTAAAAACAAAATCCTCGTTTCAATATTTGATAAAATTCAAATATGAAAGCAATGAAATCCCCAATTCTCTCCGAGGTTCCTTGAGTTGCTTAGGATTTCGAGGATCGCGAAACAAAATGCAGTAAAATATGATATGCATGGATGATCTATGTATAACATTCCAAATTGAAAATTTGGGATGTTACAGTATGGTGTGTACCGGACCTATTGTGTACCTCACCATGAGTTTGGCAAGAGGGTACAATAGTGATCCAGGAGTGGATCACTGAACATCGGTCAAAATTATCCTTAGTGGAATAAGGAAATGTTTCTCGGTTATGGAGGTGACAAAGAATTCGTTGTAAAGAGTTACGTTGATGGAAGCTTTGACACCGATCTGGATGACTCTAAGTCTCGATCTAGATACATATTGAAGGTGGGAGTGATTAGCAAGAGTAGCCCCGTGCAGAGCATTGTAGACATAGAAAATTTGCAAAATTCATAGGGATCTGAATGTTGCAGACCCGTAGACTAAAATTTCTCTCACAAGCAAAACATGATCATACCTTATTACTCTTGGGTGTTAATCACATAGCGATGTGAACTAGATTATTGACTCTAGTAAAAAATTGAGTATTGGTCACATGGCGATGTGAACTATGGGTGTTAATCACATAAAGATGTGAACTATTGGTGTTAAATCACATGGTGATGTGAACTAGAATATTGACTCTAGTGCAAGTGGGAGACTGAAGGAAATATGCCCTAGAGGCAATAAAAAACTTGTTATTTATATTTCCTTATATCATGATAAATGTTTATTATTCATGCTAGAATTGTATTAACCAGAAACTTAGTACATGTGTAAATACATAGAAAAACAGAGTGTCCCTAGTATGCCTCTACTTGACTAGTTCGTTAATCAAAGATGGTTAAGTTTCCTGACCATAGACATGTGTTGTCATTTGATGAACGGGATCACATCATTAGAGAATGGTGTGATAGACAAGACCCATCCGTTAGCTTAGCATAAATGATCATTTAGTTTTATTGCTATTTCTTTCATCATGACTTATACATGTTCCTTTGACTAAGAGATTATGCAACTCCCGAATACCGGAGGAACACCTTATGTGCTATCAAACGTCACAACGTAACTGGGTGATTATAAAGATGCTCTACAGGTATCTCTGATGGTGTTTGTTGAGTTGGCATAGATCGAGATTTGGATTTGTGCTACCTCTTGAGCACTTGCATTGGTTTTCCCTTGAAGAGGAAAGGGTGGTGCAACAAAGTAGCGTAAGTATTTCCCTCAGTTTTTGAGAACCAAGGTATCAATCCAGTAGGAGGCCACGCATGAGTCCCTCGCACCTACACAAACAAATAAATCGTCGCAACCAACGCGATAAGGGGTTGTCAATCCCTACATGGTCACTTACGAGAGTGAGATCTGATCGATATGATAAGATAATATTTTTGGTATTTTTATGATAAAGATGCAAAGTAAAATAAAAAGCAATAAAAATAACTAAGTATTGGAAGACTAATATGATGGAAGATAGACCCGGGGTCCATAGGTATCACTAGTGGCTTCTTTCGAGAGCATAAGTATTCACGGTGGGTAGACAAATTACTGTTGAGCAATTGACAGAATTGAACATAGTTATGAGAATATCTAGGTATGATCATGTATATAGGCATCACGTCCGAGGCAAGTAGACCGACTCCTTCCTGCATCTACTACTATTACTCCACACATCGACTGCTATCCAGCATGCATCTAGAGTATTAAGTTCAAGAGAATAGAGTAACGCTTTAAGCAAGATGACATGATGTAGAGGGATAAACTCATGCAATATGAAATAAACCCCATCTTGTTATCCTCGATGGAAACAATACAATATGTGCCTTGCTTCCCCTACTATCACTGGGAAAGGACACCGCAAGGTTGAACCCAAAGCTAAGAACTTCTCCCATTGCAAGAAAGATCAATCTAGTAGGACAAACCAGACTGCTAATTCGAAGAGACTTGTAAAGATAACCAATCATACATACAAGAATTTAGGGAAGATTCAAATATTGTTCATAAATAAAATTGATCATAAACTCACAATTCATCGGTCTCAACAAACACACTGCAAAAGAAGATTACATCGAATAGATCTCCACAAGAGAGGGGGAGAACTTTGTATTGAGATCCAAAAAGAGAGAAGAAGCCATATAGCTATTAACTATGGACCCGTAGGTCTGAGGTAAACTACTCACACTTCATCGGAAGGGCTATGGTGTTGATGTAGAAGCCCTCTGTGATCGATGGCCCCTCCGGCGGAGCTCCAGAACAGGCCCCAAGATGGGATCTCGTGGATACAGAAAGTTACGGTGGTGGAATTAGGGTTTTGGCTCCGTATCTGGTAGTTTGGGGGTACATAGGTATATATAGGAGGAAGGAGTACGTCGGTGGAGCAACAGGGGGCCCACGAGGGTGGAGGGCGCGCCCAGGGGGGTAGGCGTGCCCCCTACCTCGTGGCCTCCTGGTTGATGTCTTGACGTAGGGTCCAAGTCCTCTGGATCATGTTCGTTCCGAAAATCACGTTCCCGAAGGTTTCATTCGTTTGGACTCCGTTTGATATTCTTTTTCTGCGAAACCCTAAAATAGGCATAAAAACAACAATTCTGGGCCAGGCCTCCAGTTAGTAGGTTAGTGCCAAAAATAATATAAAAGTGTATAATAAAGCCCAATAATGTCCAAAACAGAATATAATATAGCATGGAACAATAAAAAATTATAGATACATTGGAGATGTATCAAGCATCCCCAAGCTTAATTCCTGCTCGTCCTCGAGTAGGTAAATGATAAAAACAGAATTTTTGATGTGGAATTCTACTTGGCATAATTTCAATGTAATTCTCTTAATTGTGGTATGAATATTCAGATCCGAAAGATTCAAGACAAAAGTTTAATATTGACATTGAAATAATAATACTTCAAGCATACTAACTAAGCAATTATGTCTCTTCAAAATAACATGGCCAAAGAAAGTTATCCCTACAAAATCATATAGTCTGGCTATGCTCCATCTTCACCACACAAAGTATTCAAATCATGCACAGCCCCAATGATAAGCCAAGCAATTGTTTCATCCTTTTAATATTCTCAAACTTTTTCAATCTTCACGCAATACATGAGCGTGAGCCATGGACATAACACTATATGTGGAATAGAATGGTGGTTGTGGAGAAGACAAAAATGGGGAAGATAGTCTCACATCAACTAGGCGTATCAACGGGCTATGGAGATGCCCATCAATAGATATCAATGTGAGTGAGTAGGGATTGCCATGCAACGGATGCACTAGAGCTATAAGTATATGAAAGCTAAACGAAAAGAAACTAAGTGGGTGTGCATCCAACTTGCTTGCTCACGAAGACCTAGGGCATTTTGAGGAAGCCCATCGTTGGAATATACAAGCCAAGTTCTATAATGAAAAATTCCCACTAGTATATGAAAGTGATAACATAGGAGACTCTCTATCATGAAGATCATGGTGCTACTTTGAAGCACAAGTGTGGAAAAAGGATAGTAGTATTGCCCCTTTTTTGGGCCTTTTTTTTCTTTGGCCTTTCTTCCCTTTTTTTTGGGGGGGGGACAATACTCTATGAATGATGATCACCACACTTCTATTTATTTACAACTCAATGATTACAACTCGATACTAGAACAAAGTATGACTCTATATGAATGCCTCCGGCGGTGTACTAGGATAGCAATGATGCATGAGTGACTTATATGAAAGAATTATGAACGGTGGCTTTGCCACAAATAAAATGTCAACTATATGATCATGCAAAGCAATATGACAATGATGGAGCATGCCATGATAAACGGAACGGTGGAAAGTTGCATGGCAATATATCTCGGAATGGCTATGGAAATGCCATGATAGGTAGGTATGGTGGCTGTTTTGAGGAAGGTATATGGTGGGTGTATGATACCGGCGAAAGGTGTGCGGTATTAGAGAGGCTAGCAATGTTGGAAGGGTGAGAGTGCGTATAATCCATGGACTCAACATTAGTCATAAAGAACTCACATACTTATTGCAAAAATCTATTAGTTATCAAAGCAAAGTACAACGCGCATGCTCCTAGGGGGATAGATTGGTAGGAAAAGACCATCGCTCGTCCCCGACCGCCACTCATAAGGAGGACAATCAATAAGTACATCATGCTCCGACTTCTTAACATAACAGTTCACCATACGTGCATGCTACGGGAATCACAAACTTCAACACAAGAATTTCTCAAATTCACAACTACTCAACTAGCACGACTCTAATATCACCATCTCCATATCTCAAAACAATTATCAAGTTTCAAACTTCTCATAGTATTCAACACACTCATAAGAAAATTTTATTTAGTAATCTTGAATGCCTCAAATAATTAAAGCAAATTACCATGCTGTTTTGTAGGACTCTCAAAATAATCGAAGTGAAGCATGAGAGAACAATGGTTTCTATAAAAAAAAATCTACCACCGTGCTCTAAAAGATATAAGTGAAGCACTAGAGCAAAAACTATATAACTCAAAAGATATAAGTGAAGCACATAGAGTATTCTAATGATTTTCAAATCATGTGTGTCTCTCTCAAAAAGGTGTGTGAAGCAAGGATGATTGTGGAAAAAATAAAAAATAAAGACTCAAATAATACAAGACGCTCCAAGCAAAACACATATCATGTGGTAAATAAAAATATAGCTCCAAGTAAAGTTACCGATAGAAGTGGACGAAAGAGGGGATGCCTTCCGGGGAATCCCCAAGCTTTGGCTTTTGGGTGTCCTTAGATTATCTTGTGGGTGCCATGGGCATCCCCAAGCTTAGGCTCTTGCCACTCCTTGTTCCATAATCCATCAAATCTTTACCCAAAACTTGAAAACTTCACAACACAAAACGTAAAGTAGAAAATCTCGTGAGCTCCGTTAGCAAAAGAAAAGAAAACACCACTTCAAGGTACTGTAATGAAATCATTCTTTATTTATATTGGTGTTAAACCTACTATATTCCAACTTCTCTATGGTTTATAAACTATTTTACTAACCATAGATTCATCAAAATAAGCAAACAACACACAAAAAAACAGAATCTGTCAAAAACAGAACAGTCTGTAGTAATCTGTAGCTAACGCAAAATCTGGAACCCCAAAAATTCTAAAATAAATTGCTGGACGTGAGGAATTTATCTATTAATCTCTACTACCTAAAAGAAACGGAGTGTTCCGTCTCCCATCTTACGTTTCGTCGAACCTCACCCCGACGTACGATGGTTTCCCACCTCTCTACGGTCTTTGGTTTTTCATTGATTTGTTTCCATAATATAACTGCTCCTCCTGTTTTTTTGTTACTTCCCCATGTCGCACTCCTAGAGCTGCGTAGCCGCCGCCTCCTCCATCCGAAATAGAAGGCTCCTCCAGATCCCATCTCCCTCATCCTCAGCCCGCTACCATACGTCGACGTCCTCGTCCTCAGCCAGCGAGCCGAGGATTGACAGGCCATTAGGCAGGTACGACCCTCCAACCTTCTGGATTACAACAAAAGAAAATTAGTATTGTCAACTATCACAGAGACACTGAACTCAAGGCTGACCTGTTCGCGAATCCTGCCTCCATAGTGCCGTCCGTGCCGTTGTGCCGCTACTCCAGCCGCAGGCGGCCAGTGAGACGACGTCCTACTCCTCCACGTCCAGGTCGGCAAAGTTGCCTGCGTCGGGCCGCCCCTCCGGTGAGCTCTCAGAGGAGAGCAACCCGCCATGGCTATCGGGGCACCGGTGTGCGTATCTGTGATATTTCCTGGTGGCCAAAAGAAGACGGGCTATGCAGTGAGGCGACTGAAGACAGTGGCCACAAGTTTCAGTGCACACTGCAAGAGCTGTTCGATGACAACGACATGATCGTTATGTATCCGCTGAAGTCGGCGTACATCTCTTGTTTGCGGTCGGTAGTTTCACATGATGGCTGAGTGTGATGGAAAACTGCGAATCTTGCACAGCATCCAGCTGATGATCCAAGAACTACATGCATGCATGTGATGGACAAACATGTGTTATCGATTGAGAAACCAACCATTCGTGAGTCGATTCCTCCATTTAAGCATGAGTTAATAATTAACATAGGCAGTGGATGATGAAATCAGTGTACTTTTTTTAGGGTGAAAATCAGTGTACTTTTAAGCAAACGATTATGAGCTAGGGATGATGCTTCTGTGGTGCTTTTGAATTTGCTAATTGTTCTGTTCATACCTAGGTACACCATGGGATGTCTTTGTGATAACTGTTCTCCACATGCTTCTTTCAAGGAAGCACTTCTCAATGTGTCTCCGAAGGCTTGCTTCTTTGATTAATGGTCTGGATGGATGACTGGGTGCAACCAAAACATTGTCATGTCTCATGTGTACATAGCAGGTACTCTGTCCGAAATTTCAGAGCAATTGTATTTTGGGTTAAACTTTTATCATAAATTTGCAATTGTATGTATTTTGTTACATATTAATGATATTTTATTAATTAAATATAGTATTATTATTTTCAAAAGTTTAACTTGTGCATTTTTTATCATGTTCTTAGAAAAAATTTAATATCTATAATACCAAATTTGTATCATTGGATCCATCGTAAAAAGTATTTACATATTTTATTAAAAAATTATTGCACATGTAGACATTTTATTCTACAACCTATTGACTTTTATGAAAATTGATGTACCTTATATTCTGGAATAGAGGAATTATTACACATGATGCATTTTAATTATGTATGCAGTCTATGGTTTTCACAACAATTGCCGAGATAAACTACTCTTCCCCGCACACATAGTAACTTTGTAAATCATTGTTTTCTTTATTGCATCTTCTAACTAATCCATGTCTGGTTCTCTTTATGTTAACAAAACGAGATAGTTACATGTTTCCAAGTCAAAATATGTGTGGGTGCCAGTTGGATGCGCCATTGACAGAGGTGACAATTTAGGATCAGGGAGGCGAAGATTGTGGGTAGAGGATCCTAACGGCAAGAAGAAGAAGAAGAAGAAGAAGATGGAGAGTGAAGGGATCCCATAAAAAAGTTCAAAATGCTGCCCTAAATATATATGTTAGGCACTTTCTATATATACTCCCGCTGCAACGCACGGGCAATTAGCTAGTCATATGCAAAAAGAATTAACTAAATAGTACTTTCCAAATAAAAATGGCAGCAATTCTCGTGAGCGCTAAAGTTTCTGTATTTTACAGCAAAATTAACAAGACTTTCCCCAAGTCTTCCCAACGGTTCTACTTGGCACAAACACTAATTAAACACAAAAAACACAACCAAAACATAGGCTAGATAAATTATTTATTACTAAACAGGAGCAGAAAGCAAGGAATAAAAATAAAATTGGGTTGCCTCCCAACAAGTGCTATCGTTTAACGCCCCTAGCTAGGCATAAAAGGCAAGGATAGATTTATGTGTTGCCATCTTTGGTAGGCAATCCATAAGTGGCTCTCATAATAGATTCATAAGGTAATTTAATTTTCTTTCTAGGAAAGTGTTCCATGCATTTCCTTAATGGAAATTGGAATCTAATATTTCCTTCCTTCATATCAATAATTGCACCGATCGTTCTAAGGAAAGGTCTACCAAGAATAATAGGACATGAAGGATTGCAATCTATGTCAAGAACAATAAAATCTACGGGCACATAATTCCTATTTGCAACAATAAGAACATCATTAATTCTTCCCATAGGTTTCTTAATAGTGGAATCCGCAAGGTGCAAGTTTAAAGAGCAATCATCAAAATCATGGAAACCTAACAAATCACACAAAGTCTTTGGAATCGTGGAAACACTAGCACCCAAATCACACAAAGCATAGCATTCATGATCTTTAATTTTAATTTCAATAGTAGGTTCCCACTCATCATAAAGTTTTCTAGTGATAGAAACTTCCAACTCAAGTTTTTCTTCATAAGATTGCATCAAAGCATCAACGATATGTTTAGTGAAAGATTTATTTTGATTATAAGCATGAGCAAAATTTAGCACGGATTGCAACAAGGAAATACAATCTATCAAAGAGCAATTGTCATAATTAAATTGCTTGAAATCCAAAATAGTGGGTTCATTAATATTTAAAGTTTTGACTTCTTCAATCCCACTTTTAACAATTTTAGCATCAAGATCTAAAGACTCTGAATTCTGGGAATGCCTTCTAGGTAAAGGTGGATCATATTCAGTCCCATCATTATCAAGATTCATATTGCAAAACAAAAATTTAATAGGGGACACATCAATAACTTTTAGATCTTCATCTTTATTATCATGGAAACTAGAAGAACACGCTTTTATAAAGCAATCTTTCTTAGAACGCATCCTAGCGGTGATTTCTTTGCACTCATCAATGGAAATTCTCATGGCTTTGAGAGAATCATTGATATCATGCTTAGGTGGAATAGATCTAAGTTTCAAAGAATCAACATCAAGAGAAATTCTATCAACGTTCCTAGCCAACTAATCAATCTTAAGCAAATTTTTTTTCAATCAAAGCATTGAAATTCTTTTGTGAAGTAATAAATTATTTAATATTAGAATCAAAATCAGAGGGCATCTTATTATAATTTCCATAAGAATTGTTGTAGGAATTACCATAACTATTATAGGAATTACTAGGATACGACCTAGGGTTAAAGTTTCCTCTATATGCGTTGTTACCAAAATTATTCCTACCAAAAAAATTCACATCCATAGATTCGTTATTATTCTCAATCAAAGTAGACAAAGGCATATCATTGGGATCAGAAGAAACACTTTTATTAGCAAATAATTTCATAAGTTCATCCATCTTTCCACTCAAAACATTAATTTCTTCTATCGCATGCACTTTCTTATTAGTAGATCTTTCAGTGTGCCATTGAGAATAATTAACCATAATATTATCTAGGAGTTTATTAGCTTCTCCTAAAGTGATTTCCATAAAAGTGCCTCCCACGGCCGAGTCTAAAAGATTTCTAGAAGCAAAATTCAATCCGGCATAATTTTTTGTATAATCATCCACAAATTCAAACCATGCGTAGGGCAATTATGTATCATTAATTTCATCCTCTCCCAAGCTTGTGCAACATGTTCGTGATCAAGTTGCTTAAAATTCATAATATCGTTTCTAAGAGAGATGATCTTAGCGGGAGGAAAGTACTTAGAGATAAAAGCATCTTTGCACTTATTCCACGAATCAATACTATTTTTAGGCAAAGACGAAAACCAAGCTTTAGCATGATCTCTAAGTGAAAAAGGAAATAACTTCAATTTAACAATATCATTATCCACATCTTTCTTCTTTTGCATATCACACAAATTAACGAAGCTATTTAGATGAGTAGCGGCATCTTCACTAGGAAGGCCGGAAAACGAATCTTTCATGACAAGATTCAGCAAGGCAGCATTAATTTCACAAGATTCAGCATCGGTAAGAGGAGCAATCGGAGTGCTAATAAAATAATTGTTGTTGGTATTGGTAAAGTCATACAATTTAGTGTTATCTTGAGCCATCATGATAAGCAAGCAATCCAACGCACAAGCAAACAAGAAACGGGCAAAAAGAGGCAAATAGAGAAAGAGAGGGAGGATAGAGAGAGAGGGCGAATAAAACGGCAAGGGTGAAGTGGGGGAGAGGAAAATGAGAGGCAAATGGCAAATAATGTAATGCGGGAGATAAGGGTTGTGATGGGTACTTGGTATGTTGACTTTTGCATAGACCTCCCTGGCAACAGCGCCAGAAATCCTTCTTGCTACCTCTTGAGCACTTGCGTTGGTTTTCCCTTGAAGAGGAAAGGGTGGTGCAGCAAAGTAGCGTAAGTGTTTCCCTCAGTTTTTGAGAACCAAGGTATCAATCCAGTAGGAGGCCACGCACGAGTCCCTCGCACCTACACAAACAAATAAATCCTCGCAAGCAACGCGATAAGGTTTTGTCAATCCCTACATGGTCACTTACGAGAGTGAGATCTGATAGATATGATAAGATAATATTTTTGGTATTTTTATGATAAAGATGCAAAGTAAAATAAAAAGCAATAAAAATAACTAAATATTGGAAGATTAATATGATGGAAGATAGACCCGGGGGCCATAGGTTTCACTAGTGGCTTCTCTCGAGAGCATAAGTATTCACGGTGGGTTGACAAATTACTGTTGAGCAATTGACATAATTGAGCATAGTTATGAGAATATCTAGGTATGATCATGTATATATGCATCATGTCTGAGACAAGTAGACCGACTCCTGCCTGCATCTACTACTATTACTCCACACATCGACCGCTATCCAGCACGCATCTAGAGTATTAAGTTCAAGAGAACAGAGTAACGCTTTATGCAAGATGACATGATGTAGATGGATAAACTCATGCAATATGAAATAAACCCCATCTTGTTATCCTCGATGGCAACAATACAATACGTGCCTTGCTGCCCCTACTGTCACTGGGAAAGGACACCGCAAGATTGAACCCAAAGCTAAGCACCTCTCCCATTTCAAGAAAGATCAATCTAGTAGGCCAAACCAAACTGATAATTCGAAGAGACTTGCAAAGATAACCAATCATACATAAAAGAATTCAGAGAAGATTCAAACATTGTTCATAGATAAACTTGATTATAAACCCACAATTCATCGGTCTCAACAAACACACCGCAAAAGAAGATTACATGGAATAGATCTCCACAAGAGAGGGGGAGAACTCTGTATTGAGATCCAAAAAGAGAGAAGAATCCATCTAGCTAATAACTATGGACCCGTAGGTCTGAGGTAAACTACTCACACTTCATCGGAAGGGCTATGGTGTTGATGTAGAAGCCCTCCGTGATCGATGCCCCCTCCGGCGGAGCTCTAGAACAGGCCCCAAGATGGGATCTCGTGGATACAGAAAGTTACGGCGGTGGAATTAGGGTTTTGGCTCCGTATCTGGTAGTTTGGGGGTACGTAGGTATATATAGGAGGAAGGAGTACGTCGGTGGAGCAACAGGGGGCCCACGAGGGTGGAGGGCGTGCCCAGGGGGTAGGCGCGCCCCCTACCTCGTGGCCTCCTGGTTGATGTCTTGACGTAGGGTCCAAGTCCTCCGGATCATGTTCGTTCAAAAAATCACGTTCCCGAAGGCTTCATTCCATTTGGACTTCGTTTGATATTCTTTTTCTGTGAAACCCTAAAATGGGTAAAAAAAACAGCAATTCTGGGCTGGGCCTCCGGTTAATAGGTTAGTCCCAAAAATAATATAAAAGTGTACAATAAAGCCCAATAATGTCCAAAACAGAATATAATATAGCATGGAACAATCAAAAATTATAGATACGTTGGAGACGTATCAATTTGTCACTCTGATTGTCAGAGAGGTATCTCTAGGCCCTCTCGGTAATGCACATCACTATAAGCCTTGCAAGCAATGTGACTAATGAGTTAGTTGCGGGATGATGCATTACAGAACGAGTAAAGAGACTTTCCAGATTGAGCTAGGTATTGAGATACCGACGATCAGATCTCGGGCAAGTAACATACCGATGACAATGGGAACAACATATGTTGTTATGCGGTTTGACCGATAAAGATCTTCGTAGAATATGTAGGAACAAATATGAGCATCTAGGTTCCGCTATTGGTTATTGACCGGGGATGAGTCTCGGTCATGTCTACATAGTTCTCAAACCCGTAGGGTCCGCACGCTTAACGTTCGATGATGACTGGTATTATGAGTTTATGTGTTTTGATGTACCATAGGTAGTTCGGAGTCCCGGGTGTGATCACGGACATGACAAGGAGTCTCTAAATGGTCGAGACATAAAGATCGATATATTGGAAGGCTATGTTTGGACACCGGAATGGTTTCGGATGAGTTCGGGCATTTTCTAGAGTACCGGGAGGTTACCGGAACCCCCCCGAGGGGTCAATGGGCCTTATTGGGCCTTAGTGGAAGAGAGGAGGAGGCGGCCAAGTGGAGGGCGCCCCCCAAGCCCAATCCGAATTGGGGTGGGGGGCCGGCCCCCCTTTCCTTCTCTCCCTCTCCCTCTTCCTTCTTCTCCTACTCCAACTAGGAAGGGGGGAAACCTACTCCTACTAGGAGTAGGACTCCCCCCTTGGGCTCGCCTTATGAGGGCCGGCCCTCTCCTCCTCCCCCTTTATATATGGGGGAGGGGGGCACCCCATAGACACACAAGTTGACAATTGTTTAGCCGTGTGCGGTGCCCCCCTCCACAGAATTCCACCTCGGTCATATCATTGTAGTGCTTAGGCGAAGCCCTGCGTCGGTAACTTCATCATCACTGTCATCACGCCGTCGTGCTGATGAAACTCCCCCTCGGCCTCAACTAGATCAAGAGTACGAGGGACGTCACCGAGCTGAACGTGTGCAGATCTGCGAGGTGTCGTGCGTTCGGTACTTGATCGGTTGGATCGCGAAGACGTTTGACTACATCAACCACGTTTCATAATGCTTCCTCTTTCGGTCTACAAGGGTACCTAGACATACTCTCCCCTCTCGTTGCTATGCATCTCATAGATAGATCTTCCGTGATCGTAGGAATTTTTTTGAAATACTGCGTTCCCCAACTGGTCTTTGGTCGCATGAGCGGCGTTCGGCGTTGGGGACCCCGGATGAACCACTTACTACATAATTGGGACCTAAACATGCATTTTTAAATAAATAGGACTAAACTGACACTTCGATAAAAGAATTAAAACCTCTAGTGCATTTAACTCAATGTTTCATATGGGCCAGCCGACTAAAATTCGGTCGGCCGCCTTGCTCGCAAATGTGCCTTTGAACTCGTGCATGTGAGCAATGTCGCTCTAGGCCCCACGTGCACCACTTTCTCTCCTTCGTCTTAGATCTCCTTGATGCGGCGCAACCACGCATGCCGCCCATCTCTCTCCTCCCAATCCCCTATATCTAAACTCCCAGCCATGGTCGTCCCACGCACGACAATCTTCCCGGCAAGCAGCTCCTGATGTAGTGCTCCTGCGGCTCCTGACTCCCCACGGCTGCGATGCTTACGTGGCTCCTACCTCTCCCACGAATACGGTAGGGCAGTGTGGCGGGGCGGTGCTGCAACTGGGTGGTGGCGGCCATGGGTGGTTTGTGACGGGTGGTGCAGCGAGAAACAGCTATGACCAACAACTGCTGGTGATGGAGATGACGACCCCGGTGCTACAACGGACTAGTTTTTTTGCTGGAACTAATCGGGAAAAAAAATCCATAACCAGAAGCTGCCGCCGGGGGAGACGGGGGCCTTCGGTGCCGGTGATTTTTTTCCTGCTAGAACCACACGACGAAAAAGCTGCATCCACATAAGACCAGTGCTGGAACTGGACAACCATCCGAGTCATTTTGTTGGCACCATCTTTTTTTGTTTTGCTACAACCAGAAAAAAAGATGTTGGATCCGGCGAGATTATTTTGTTGTGACCGTCAGCGGCGACATATTTTTTGCTGGAACCAGTGACGTTTTTTGCTCGGACTGTTTTTGTTTTTTGCTACTACCGGTGAACACTCTTTTTGTGCTAAGTTTTTGTTGATGAGCAAGGTGGTGGACGTCCATGACGGTGGCAATCCAGGGCGGTGACGCTAAGAATGGTACAACTACGATGACCACGTGCTCGAACCCGCCGGTGGAGAGCTGCAAACGACAGAAGCTGGAGCTTCATAAGCAGTCGTGCTTCAATTCCAATGGCCGTGGGGCGAGAGGTAGAAGTGCGGTGACGCACGCAGCGGTGCTGCAACCTGACAACAAGGAGGCGAGGCGAGGGGCGGACGTCACGCTGGGGTTCGTTGGACTTGAGCAGGGAGAGAAAGAGGAAGGCCCCACGCGTTGACCCATGGGGGGATCCAATCAGGGCCCCTCGACCACTCGGGGGTGTCCAATCATATGGCTAGTGTGCGGACAACCAAATTTTGGGCCGGCCGGCCGCCCAACGCCTAGCATTGGCCTTGTTTTATAGAAGGGAGCAAAATGTTTACAACAAACCTAGCAATGATGTGGTACACCCGCAACACTCATTACTACTTAGGGCATCTACAATGCTGACTCGAAAGCGATACAGTATCCGTTTGCGGACTGACCAGTCCACACACAGTAATGCAGGCCCGCCATCCCATTGTGCATTCATCTATTTTAAACAAATTTTTAGCAAACCAAATAAATTTCATCAAACACGAAGAAATTCAGTAAAGTTCTAATATAATTTACATAAAATGAACAATATTCCGTCCTTTACCTACAAACTTAAAGAACCAAGGAGGCTAGCTTGTAATAGACAGGGATCTCGTATGCGTGGTCACACTGGCCGACCACACCCTGTCGTCATCCTGCCATCATCGTCGTAGAGTCTGCACGAAGGGATTTGATTTTGAGCGTAGATTTCCGGTCTTCTCAAAAGAGGTTCAAAATGAAACAAATTTGTTTTATGTGTGATTTGTTCATCAGTTGCGTCACATCATCTCCACCTTTTCCTGTCCTAGGGGTATGACACATATGGATATTTTAAGTGGATCGATAAAGAATGGAAGGAAGAGCGAGGATCATGATCTACAAGTTGGCCGATGAAAATTTGATGCTATAGTAATCATAGATGGAGAAGGACAAGAGGATAGCTTGTATGAAAGAAGAGAGGAAGACAACGAACGTCAATTTGAAACAGACCATTAAGAGTAGGGATAGGAGGGATTTAGTTGCACTGTCAGTTATAGGTGGATGTGTACTTATATATGCTCTCCCGCAGTTGTTCGTTTGGTGAATTATATGAAATGATCTCATTACTTTGAGAAATTTTTGTAAACCCTTCTAGAAATAAACATGATAGATTTCGGAAATACTTTACGTCACTTTGAGAAATATATGACAGCAAATTCAAAAAATGTGTGCGATCTTCAACATTTGTCTCCACTAATAAGATACTACAATAACGAATTCTCCACTAATACGACATTACAACAACGACTTAAGCAAGCCAAGCAACATGCTAATAACACAACTTTTAATCAGGATCACTATCTTAATGTTCTGGATCTATTTTCTCTCCGTCAACTCGTTCACCCTCAATGATGTCAAAGTCTTCGCTTCCCTCGTCAAATTTATGATGTAGTTATTCCACAACCTTAGTAGGAACTGAATCCCCTTCTTCATCTATTTCATCGTATATAATGTCAACTTTTTCAAAGCATCATCTTCCTCCTCTTCATCCTCAACATTTCTGGAAGCATCACGGTCCCCGACTTTGTCCTCAACATCAGCAGCAATACATGTGGTGAAGAATATGTGAAACTCTATTCCGCACACTAGGACCATCAAAGGATAAGAAAACCCTTCGACGAAAGGAGTCGCTCATCCAACAAGCCATCCCTTCATAGCCATTGAAGGAAATATGCCCTAGTGGCAATAATAAAGTTGTTATTTATATTTCCTTATATCATGAGAAATGTTTATTATTCATGCTAGAATTGTATTAACTGGAAACTTAGTACATGTGTGAATACACATACAAACAAAGTGTCACTAGTATGCCTCTACTTGACTAGATCGTTGTATCAATGATGGTTATGTTTCCTAACCATAGACATGAGTTGTCATTTGATTAACGGGATCACATCATTAGAGAATGATATGATTGACTTGACCCATCCGTTAGCTTAGCACCATGATCATTTAGTTTGTTGCTATTGCTTTCTTCCTGACTTATACAGGTTCCTATGACTATGAGATTTGACTATGAGATTATGCAACTCCCGAGTACCGGAGGAACACTTTGTGTGCTAGAAAACGTCACAACGTAACTTGGTGATTATAAAGGTGCTCTACATGTGTCTTCGATGGTGCTTGTTGAGTTGGCATAGATCGAGATTAGGATTAGTCACTCCGATTGTCAGAGAGGTATCTCTGGGCCCTCTCGGTAATGCACATCACTATAAGCCTTGCAAGCATTGTGACTAATGAGTTAGTTGTGGGATGATGCATTACGGAACAAGTAAAGAGACTTGTCGGTAATGAGATTGAACTAGGTATGAGGATACCGACGATCGAATCTCGGGCAAGTAAAATACCGATGACAAAGGGAACAACGTATGTTGTTATGCGGTTTGACCGATAAATATATTCGTAGAATATGTAGGAACCAATATGAGCATCCAGGTTCCGCTCTTGGTTATTGACCGGAGACGAGTCTCGGTCCTGTCTACATAGTTCTCGAACCCGTAGGTTCTGCACGCTTAATGTTCGGTGACGATCGGTATTATGAGTTTATGTGTTTTGATGTACCGAAGGTAGTTCAGAATCCCGGATGAGATCGGGGACATGACGAGGAGTCTCGAAATGGTCAAGACGTAAATATTGATATATTGGATGACTATATTCGGACATCGGAAAGGTTCCAAGTGATCCGGGTATTTTTCGGAGTACCAAGGGAGTTACGAGAATACGGGAGTACATATGGGCCTTAGTGGGCTTTAAGGGAAAAAGAGGAGAAGCCACGAGGCCTGGCCGCACCCCCATGGGCCTAGTCCGAATTGGACTAGGGGAGCGGCTGTGCCCCCTCTTTCCTTCTCCTCCCCTTCTCCTTCCTTCCCCCTCCTAGTAGGACTAGGAAAGGAGGAATCCTACTCCTACTAGGAGGAGGATTCCTCCCCACTTTGGCGCGCCTAGAGAGGCCGGCTGGCCTCCCCTCCCTCCTTTATATACGGGGGCAGGGGGCACCCTAAGACACACAAGTTGATTGTTCCAAGCCATGTGCGGTGCCCCCCTCCACCATAATCCACCTCGATCATATCGTAGCGGTGCTTAGGCGAAGCCCTGCGTCGGTAGCAACATCATCACCATCATAACGCCATCATGCTGACGGAACTCTCCCGTGAACCTCTGCTGGATCGGAGTTCGTGGGACGTCATCGAGCTGAACGTGTGCTGAACTCGGAGGTGCCGTGCATTCAGTAATTGGATCGGTCGGATCGTGAAGACGTACGACTACATCAACCGCGTTCTCATAACGCTTCTGCTTACGGTCTACGAGGGTACGTAGACGATACTCTCCCCTCTCGTTGCTATGCATCACCATGATCTTGCGTGTGCGTAGGATTTTTTTTGAAATTACTACGTTCCCCAACAGCCATCGCCATTCCCATCTACAACAAACATCTCCATAGTCATCTCCACCTATGTAGTCTTCATCCCCATAGGCATAGCCATAAAATTGTAATTAAGAGTATCACATACAACGACATTGCAGTACTATTTACAACCATTAATCTTCAAGTACCATCTGCAATGTCTTTTGCCTGTGCGAGTAGTCTCCTCGGGCTAAGGATTCAGGCATAGCCTGCATCCCCATTTACTCGTGCAACAAGATAGTTGGTTTATTTTAAAGAAACATTATTTTTATGTGTTATGCAACGATTTTGCCTCTTGTATTTGTCTCATTCTACGGCCCTGCATCTACTCGGGATACCGAGGATCGATCAAGGAGAGGTTAAGTGTTTAGAGGAGTGGAAGGCTATGCCGAACGTCAGTGAAAGTAACATTAGTACGCTAGGTGAAAGCTATTCTCTAGGCTATTAGCACTGTATTCATTCAACGTCCTATGCATTGGTGAACATTAATCCTGAATAATTGAGGTAACCCATGATGTCGCTTGAAGCTACGTCGGTATTTCCTCAAAGTGGAAGGGATGATGCAACACAGCGGCGGTAGGTATTTCCCTAAGATATGAAACCAAGGTTATCGAACCAGTAGGAGAACCAAGGAACACAACGTAAACAACCCCTACACACAAATAACAACCACTGGCAACCCAACGTGTTAAAGGGGTTGTCAATCCCTTTCGGGTAACGGCGCCAGAAATTGGTGCATGGCGGGAGATAGTTGTAATAGATTGAATAAATAGATCGCAAATAAAATTAAGTGAAGAAAAATATTTTTGTATTTTTGGTTTAGTAGATATGAAAATAAATGCAAAGGAAAAATAGATCGCAAAGGCAAATAATATGAGAAAGAGATCCGGGGGCCGTAGGTTTCACTAGTGGCTTCTCTCGAGAAAAATAACAAACGGTGGGTGAACAAATTACTGTTGGGAAATTGATAGAACTTCAAATACTCATGATGATATCTAGGCAAGGATCATTAATAGGAATCACGTCCAAGATTAGTAGACCGACTCCTGCCTGCATCTACTACTATTACTCCACACATCGACCGCTATCCAGCATGCATCTAGTGTATTAAGTTCATGGAGAAATAGAGTAATGCAATAAGAACGATGACATGATGTAGACAAGATCTATCTAAGTAGAGATAGACCCATCATTTTATCCTTAGTAGCAACGATACATACGTGTCGGTTCCCCTTCTATCACTGGGATAAAGCACCGTAAGATCGAACCCTCTACAAAGCACCTCTTCCCATTGCAAGATAAATAGATCAAGTGCCCAAACAAAACCCAAATATTAGAGAAGAAATATGAGGCTATAAGCAATCATGCATAAAAGAGATCAAAGAAACTCAAATACTTTCATGGATATAAAAAGATAGATCTGGTCATAAACTCAAAGTTCATCGATCCCAACAAACACACCGCAAAAGAGTTACATCACATGGATCTCCAAGAGACCATTGTATTGAGAATCAAGAGCGAGAGAGAGAGAGGGAGAGAGAGAGAGAGAGAGAGAGAGAGAGAAAGAGAGAGGAAGCCATCTAGCTACTAACTACGGACCCGAAGGTCTACAAAGAACTACTCACGCATCATCGGAGAGGCACCAATGGAGGTGGTGAACCCCATCCGAGATAGTGTCTAGATTGGATCTGGTGGTCCTGGACACTGCGGCGGCTGGATGAATATTTCGTACACTCCCCTAGGGTTTTTGGAAATATTGGGGTATTTATAGAGCAAAGAGGCGGTTCGCGGGCACCCAAGGTGGGCACAACCCACCAGGGCGTGCCTGGGCCTCCTGGCGCGCCCTGGTGGGTTGTGCTCTCCTCGGAGCACCCCCAGGCGCAGCCAGGGCCCATTATGTGCCATTTGGTCCAAAAAAATCTCCGTAAAGTTTCATGGCATTTGGACTCCATTTGATATTGATTTTCTGCGATGTAAAAAAACATGGAAAAAATAGCAGCTGGCACTTGGCACTATGTCAATAGGTTAGTACCAAAAAATTATATAAAATGACTATGAAGTGATTATAAAACATCCAAGATTGATAATATAACAGCATGGAACAATAAAAAATTATAGATACAATGGAGACGTATCAGCATCCCCAAGCTTAACTCCTACTCGTCCTCGAGTTGGTAAGTGATAAAAACAGAATTTTTGATGTGGAATGCTGCCTAACATGTCATATCATATTCTTTCTTTATAACATGGACATTTGGACTTTTATGTGATTCAAAGCAATAGTCTAGTTTTGACATGATAATTTAAATACTCAAGCATATCAACAGGCAACCATGTCTTTCAAAATATCAATGCTAATATAAGTTATCCCTAGCCCATCATGCTGAATCATTGATCCATTCACGAAAAACACTCACATATTAGCTACACCCAGTACTCAAGTACGATCATATTGCCTCCTAGTTGGTGCTTTTATAAGAGAATATGGAGACTCAAATTCAAAAATAAAAATTGCATAAAGTAAAATAAAGGCCCTTCACGGAGGGAAGGGATTTGTAGAGGTGCCAGAGCTCAAAGCGAAAAACTTAGAGATAAAAACATTTTGGGAGGTGTATCCATCCCACCAACGAAAAAGACTTAGAGTTCCCTATACTTTCCATGGTTAGATATATCATAGGAGGTTCCCAAACAGAAAATATAGTTTATTCCTTTTTCCACCATACTTTCACTTTCCATGGCTAGCCGTATCCACGGTTGCCCTCCATACCAATACTTTACAAGGAATTTATTATTTGACAACATAAAGTAAATTCATTTTTCATTTCGGGACTAGGAATCCCTAATACTCTTGCCTTACCCCTCACCGCTCCGCGAGCGAAACAAACACACAAACGAGAAATTTATTTTGAAAATTAGAGATGGAACATGCAAATTTGCTTAGAACGAGAAAAGAATATCGCATATAGGTAGAGATAGTGGACTCATGTGGCAAAATTGGGTTAAAGGTTTTTGGATGAACAAGTAGAAATCATACTTAGTGCAAAATGAAGGCTAGCAAAAGATTGAGAAGCGACCAACCAAGAAATGGATAATATCATAAGCGAGCATTAATCATAATTAACACTGAATAATGCACCACAAGTAGGATATAATTTCATTGCATGACTATTGACTTTCGTGCTTGCATATGGAATCACGAACCTTAACATCAATATTCTTACTAAAGCAGAATTACTCATCAAGATGACTCACATATCACATCATCATATCTCAAAACTATTAGTAAGAATCAAGTTTATTTTGTCCAATGATCTTCATGAAAGTTTTTTATTATATCCTTCTTGGATATCTATCACTTTGGGACTAATTTTCATGCGTTGCTTTTCATAAGCTGAAACAAATATAAGTGAAGATCATGAGCATAATATTTCTTTCTTTCTCTAAAATTAATTTAAGTGAAGCAAGAGATAATTTCTTGAAAATTTTACTAACTCTCAAATTAATGTAAGTGAAGCAAGAGAACATTTCTTCAAAAATACTAAGCACACCGTGCTGATAACCCACAAGTATAGGGGATCACAACAGTTTTCGAGGGTAGAGTATTCAACCCAAATTTATAGATTCGATACAAGGGGAGCCAAAGAATATCTGAAGGGATTAGCAGCTGAGTTGTCAATTCAACCACAACTAGAGATTAATTATCTGCAACAAAGTGATCAGTAGCAAAGTAGTATGATAGTTTTGATAATAGTAGTAGCAGCAACAATAACGGTAACAGTGATAGCAATAGTTTTGTAGCAAGTGTAACAGTGATGATAGCAATAGTAACTTAGCAAGAACAATATAAGATAAATTCGTAGGCATTGGATCGGTGACTTGTTGGATGATACTCATCATGAGACAGTTATAACCTAGGGCGATACAACACTAGCTCCAGTTCATCGATATGATGTAGGCATGTATTCCGTAAATAGTCATACATGCTTTATTAAAAGAACTTGCATGACATCTTTTGTCCTACCCTCCCGTGGTAGTAGGGTCCATATTGGAAACTAAGGGATATTAAGGCCTCCTTTTAATAGAGAACCGGAACAAAGCATTAACACATGGTGAATACATGAACTCCTCAAACTACGGTAATCACTGGAAGAAGTCCCGGTTATTGTCACTCCGGGGTTACCGGATCATAACACATAGTAGGTGACTATAACTTGCAAGATCTCATCTAGAACATGGATATAATGGTGATAACATAAACGGTTCAGATCTGAAAACATGGCACTCGGGCCCAAAGTGACAAGCATTAAGCATGGCAAAGTCATAGCAACATCAATCTAAGAACATAGTGGATACTAGGGATCAAGCCCTAACAAAATTAACTCGATTACATGATGAATCTCATCCAACTCCTCACCGATCGACCAGCGAGCCTACAAAGGAATTACTCACTCCCGGTGGGGAACATCATGGAATTGGTGATGGAGAAGGGTTGGTGATGATGCAGAATGAAGATCCCCTCTCCGAAGCCCCAAACGGACTCCAGATCAGGCCTCCCGATGAAGAACAGGAGGTGACGGCGGCTCCGTCTCGTGGATCGCGATAATTCTTTCTCCCTGATTGTTTTCTCCAAAAATAGGATTTTATAGCATTGGTTTCAAGGTCTGCGAGGCCACCAAGTGGGGACAACCCACCTAGGCACGCCAGGAGAGGGGGGCGCGCCCTGGTGGGTTCTGCCCCACCCAGGGCCCCTCTCCGGTAGGCCTTGGCTCCATAAATTCTTACATATTATATAAACATTCCTCGCAAAGTTTCGTTCCATTCCGAGGACTTCTATTTCTGCACAAAAACAACACCATGGTAGTTCTGCTGAAAACAGCGTCAGTCCGGGGTTCAAATCATGCAAATTAGAGTCCAAAACAAGAGGAAAAGCGTTAGGAAAAGTAGATATGTTGGAGACGTATCAACTCCCCCAAGTTTAAACCTTTGCTTGTCCTCAAGCAATTCAGTTGATAAACTGAAAGTGAAAAAGAAAAACTTTTACGAACTCTTTTGCTCTTGTTTGCATAAATAAGCTTAAAAAGCACCCAGGTTTTCAGCCAACATTATAACTAACCATGCCGACAATAACTCTTAAAGATTATATTGACTCATATCAATGACATAATCAGCTAGGAGCAATAATAAGACATCTCGAATGGCAACACGTTGTCAAAACAATCATGATATAATATGAAAATAGTGGTATCTCACTAGCCCTTTTAGAGACCGCAAAGCATAAATGCAGAGCACCTCCAAAGTCCAAGCAGCGACTAAACATTGTAATTCATGGTAGAAAAAATCCAGTCATGATGCACCCAACATTAGCTACACACAATGCATATGTCATGACAACTGTGCTCTCTCAGTTTCTAGCGCTTGTTTTAGAAGGTGATGACACAACATAAAAGTAAGTAGATAGCCCCTTCGCAGAGGGAAGCAGTGATTTGCAGAGGTGCCAGAGTTCAAAATTTTAAAACAGAGATAAATGATATTTTAAGACATTCACCCTTCTCATTTACTTAACGACTATCAGTTATCAATATCTCCCATGCTAAACAGGCTAGTGGCGGATCCCAAGCGATAAAAGTAAAGGTTTTGACTCCATTAGGAGTTTTTGTTTGATTATTTGAGCGATTAACTCTTTTTGTATTTTGCAGTTTGGGACTGGGCATCCCTATTACCTCCCTTTTCTCGTGCGATGGCGAGTGAATAAACACTCGACCTGAGAATAACCCGCTTTGCATGGAAGATACCGACTACATCCTGTCGTTCCATGAACGATCCAGACACACAAAACAGATATTTTTTAGAAGTTTTTGAGGTGGCACATGCAAATTTACTTAGGAGGGCAGGGTAATACCGCATATAGGTAGGTATGGTGGACTCATCTGGAATAACTTTGGGTTTAGGGTTTTTGATGTACAAGCAGAATCCCCACTTAGTATAGGCGAAGGCTAGCAATTAGATTGAGAAGCAGCCAGCTAGAGAGCAACAACGATCATGATCATGCATTATGCATAAGTAACATTGGACACTAGCATGAGTAGGATATGAACACCATGAACATAAATATCATAGAGGCTATGTCGGTTTTGATTCAACTACATGCATGGACATGTGCCAAGTCAAGCCACTCGAACATTCAGATGAGGATACCATATCATCATACTACATCACAATCATTTTAACACAATGTTGATATCCAAGATAAATCATTATTCACTCCCAGCTACTTATGCATGGCATGAGAAACTATAATCTCTAATTGTCATTGCAAACATGTTTAATCATAATGGGCTGAATCATGGATACTAGGTTAAACATATTTACACAAACAGAACAAGTCGAGTTCATACCAGTTTCTCTCTGCCACGACCTGTTCATCGAATATCATCATTATTTCCTTTCACTTGCACGACCGAACGATATGAAAATAATAATAGTGCAAGAGTGCCATGGACTAAGCTAGAATTTGCAGACATTTTATTCAACACAAGAATACAAGGTAAAATGGGCTCTTTATTAGTTGAACAGTTACTCATATGAGAGCCACTCAACATTTTCATCGTGGTCTTCTCCTTGGTACAACTCGAATGAAAAGAAAATAAATTCAGAGGAACACACTGAAATATTTTTGGAGTTTTTGGCTTTCTTGAACAAGCAAATAAAAGGGTAAAGCAAAAACAAGAAAAACTATTTACACGGGAAAGCTCCCAACAAATAAAAGAAGAACGAGGATATCTTTTTGGGTTTTCTTTTTAATGCTACAGCTAAGCATGCATAGAAAGTAAACTAGCTACATCTATTGTGTTTGGTTTTTATAAAGTTTTTTTCAAACACACAAGAAGAAAGCAAGAAAAATAAAATTTAAACATGGATGATACAATGAAAAAGTGTGAACACCGATAAGACGAATAAGTGAACATGAATGTAATGTCGGTGAGAAACACGTACTCCCCCAAGCTTAGTCTTTTGGCCTAACTTGGTAGTAGATCAGTAATCTTGATAGTACTTGGCGTGGTAGCTCACGGAGGCTCTCGGTGCGGATGCCTCAGCCTACCGTGCTGCCTCCACTGCTACGTTGTGAGCTCGGGCCTCGCTCTCAAGAACAAAATATCTTCCTTTGCTGTGATAATCAAAAAGAGCAGGCGCAGGAAAATATGTGTGCACAACAGATGTTTGGTTAAACAACAGATTATAAGTGAAGTTGTCAACCTTTCCCTTGAGAATCTTATGTTCCTTTAGGGTGGAAAAATCTAAATACTGTGTGGGTAGGATAGGATCAAAGGGCAAGGGTGCAACACCCAGCCCTCGTGCTAAACGCGTAGCATATATTCCACCATAGAAATATCCATTGTTAGCGTTGTGCTGAAGTCTGCGTGCAACAATCGCTCCAAGGTTATAATTCCTTTCACCGATGAGAGCGGTGTGGATGAGGCTCAAGTCTGGAGCACAGAGTGTACTACAGTCTTGGTTGCCTACTATACATTTCCTGTTAAATAATGCAAAGTACTGAATTGCGGGAAAATGAAAGCTCTTTATTCTACCTTGTTTCACTCCTCTATTCTCACCATAACAAAGACTAGTCAAGAATGTTACTCAGCCTTTGATGGTTCGTCAAGCGAGCCCCAATACGAGAGTTTGCAGTGGTAATAAAAATTCTCTAGTGATTTGGTAAATGGGTTATCATAAAGTATAAACGACACCCTAGACTCATGGGGAAAGAATTTAAATCCTTTGACAAATGATTCAGTGAGAAGGTGGCGTTGTTCACACTTATCTGAAAGGTAGGGACCGAGACCGGCATTGTGAACATATTGCTCAAATTCTTCTTTACTGCCCACACGTATCATATACTCATCGCAAGGCCATAAGCATGTTTTGGTGGTGGCATCTCGAGTGAAACTTTGACTTGGTTCAACATATGACCGGCGAGCGGAGCTGTCACTAGAGGATCCCCCCAAGGATTGCCTCCTTGAGGAACTCCTTCCAAACAAGTTTACCATGTCCGTGTACAATTTTTTGAAATTTTTGGGTAACCAAAATTTGTCAACAAAACTTTATAAGATTGATAGTAACTACTCATAGGGATACATAGAGGCCATAGCAAGCATTCAAACTACTTAGAACACTAAGAATTCAACATGCAAGCTCATCTACAACAACACCAAGAGTAACTAATTATTCAAAATATAAACCACTAAAACAAAAACTAATTGGACAAACGGTGGAGTCACATACCAAGCAACAATACCCCGAAATAGTTTTGGAAAGAGAGCTTTGAGCAAAGAGATTGAAATCCGCGGGTTTGACAGCAAGAACACGGGAGAGAGAGCAACGGAGATTTTTTCTGGAGGTAGGTGATGATGTGGTGTAAAGAGATAAGTGAGGGGCCCACGTGGGGACCACAACCCACCAGGGCGCGCTTGGGGGGGGGGGTCCAGGCATGCCCAGGTGGGTTGTGCCCACCTCGTGCACCTCCCTCTGATGTTATTTGCACCAAAAAATCTTAATTATTCAGAAAAAATCACATTAAATTTTCAGGGCATTCTAAGAACTTTTATTTTTGGGTCATTTTTTTACTGCACGGGAAAATAAGAAAACAGGCAAAACATGGCATTTTATTTTATTTAACTAATAAAAACATAAAATAAAAGTAGGGACAGAAATTAGTGCTTACTAAATCCATCAACTTCATACCGTTCAAAAATGATCCATTAATAATGTTGATCAAGTCTTATTAACAACCATTTTTGATTAGCATGAAACCGAAGAATTTTCGTAAATCACTAAGTTACCTCAATGGGGATATGAATCTCCCCAACAATAAGCATTTCATATTTCTTTTTGACAGTAGGTAGAGGCATTTGAAAACTTCCAATAGTGATTGTCGGTGATTTTTCAATAACATTAATACCATTCACTTGGAATTGTTTCTTCGGAAAGTGCACTGTATGTTCATTACCATTAATATGAAAAGTGACATTGCTTTTATTGCAATCAATAAAGCCCCTGTAGTATTCAAGAAGGGTCTACCAAGGATAATTGACATGTTGTCGTCCTCGGGCATCTCAAGTATAACAAAGTCAGTCAAAATAGTAACATTAGCAACAACAACGGGCACATTCTCACTGATACCGATTGGTATGGCAGTTGATTTGTCAGCCGTTTGCAAAGATATTTCATTAGGTGTGAGTTTATTCAAATCAAGAATTTTATATAAAGGGAAAGGCATAACACTAACACCTGCTCCTAAATCACACAAAGCAGTTTTCACATAATTCTTTTTGATAGAGCAAGGTATAGTTGGAATTCCCAGATCTCCAAGCTTTTTAGGTACTCCATCTTTAAAAGTATAATTAGCAAGCATAGTGGAGATTTCAGCTTCCGGTATTTTTATCTTATTTGTGATGATGTCTTTCATATACTTTGCATACGGAGGCATTTTCAAGATATCAGTCAAGCGAGTACGCAAAAAGACTGGCCTCAGCATTTCAGCAAAGCGTTCAAATTATTCATCCTCATTCTTTTTGGTTGACTTAGGTGGAAAAGGCATAGATTTTTGAACCCACGGTTCTCTTTCTTTACCGTGTTTTCTGGCAGTGAAGTCTATTTTATCATACCTTTTATTCTTAGGTTGTGGCTTATCAAGATCAATAGGTAGTTCTATCTCAACTTCCACTGGTGCGCGTCCGTGCTATACAAACGGTTTTTAACCCCTTTCCGCGACGACATTTGGAACCGTCGCCTAGTGAGTGTGGGCGATACGGGGGTCCTTCCCACACGACCTAGAAACCGTCGGGGATATGCCCTCCTGGCAGACACGCTCGGCAAAATGAGGTCGTGTGCGACCGACGAGCGCTCAAATACAGAAATACATACAGTAGAGCTAAAAAATGCAATTATACAGGCGAAATCATTTCTGGTCGCAAGTACATCCCACAGAGTCAGTCCCCGCTAAATGTTTCCGTTCGTATGTACATCCCACATAGTCGCTCCAAGGAAAACGCTTCCGTTCACAGGTACATCACACATATTTTTCTAGTTAAATCGTTTGCGTTATTGAATGTATCACACACGGTCCATAGAAGAAACTGTGTGGCAAAGGATGTCCATCACACACAGTTTTTATGTGGTAAACGTTTGCGCAAGGTGGCCTAACGCAAACAGTTTTCAAGAGAAAGTCGTGTGTGATTGTTCATTGATCCAAAACGGTTTATTCCTAGAAACTGTGTGCGTTGCCTGAGGTCATCACCCACGGTATTTTTTCAATAACCGTTTGCAATAGCAAAAACCAATTCGCAGGCTAATTCTCCATTAGCAGGCTAATTGCCCTGTTATTAATAATCCATTTATTAATCTAATTGACATTCATATTAAGCACATAATATATTTCATTTCCATATTAAGGAAGCAGAATTTCATAATTGAAATACATCAGAGTACAACATGATATAGCTTCAGCACTCAGCTACCCCATTACACAACTGCACCAGCACCAAGTTTCACATGCAACATGTAGAACCTTTCGAAATTAGCATCATAGACGGTATATAGACAGATGCATCTCATCTGGAAAACTGTTGCGGAAGGCGAATATTGAGCCTTCATTCATGTTGAAGGCCTTTGCAACTTTAGGCCAATGCCTGTGGATGACTGACCGTCCGTCCTTCGTCCTCTTCAGGAACACTTCAATATTGAACCGTGGGTGTTGTATGAAAACCTTCCTCGCCTCCTAACCATAGAGGTGGTTTGAGAGGTAATCATCAGTGAACTTCTTTGAAAAGGCCTGAAAACAAGGATGTGCATAAATATCTTCTCTATATTGGATGGGGCAAAGGAATAAAAAAGGCAAGGTATAATAGTTAGTACCATCTTGTAGTGAACTGATGTCTTCTTCATTGTGTAGACAAAGATCTTGTTGTTTTTGTCGCTAATTTCTTTATCCTAACAATCTTTCTGAGTTTCTTGATTTGATTGATATTCATGGACAACTCATTTCCCTATATGCAAAAAGGATCGAATAGTGGGTCAAAACCTCTAACAGCAGGACCTACATGTGCAAGACCAAATTGTTAAAAACCAAGATATTAGAATGGTTCCTGCAATTGCACAATAATGTGCTATTAGACAACGGACCATTCACGTGCTAACCTCGACTGTAAACCTCAGTGCTTCCCATTGTTTTCCTGCAACACATATAAGGTAGTTAGTCATCAGGTTAAGTAAGGGTTCACATGCTATCAGTAAAATATGTTGATGAAAATAAGCACATTGCAGATTCATCAGATTAATTCAAGCCACATGGAAAACCCATTTATCCAAACCAAGCTTGATTAAGAACTAGGAAATACATCACTTGTATATGTTTCTCATGTATTAAGTGCAGCTAAATTCGATTTATTCCTCACATGCACAACAATACAAAATTCTACCCATGACAATTGGACATCGCATTGCAGAATTGAACCAAGCATTTAACTAAACACCACAACAAATGAATCAAACATTAACTGAGCACTACATTGCACAATATAACATACACCTAATGGAAGATCAGACAGTTAACCAAACGGTTAACTACATCCAATTGTAGCAATTGTATTTGTTTGTCATGTATTTAGTACATCCAAATTCAATTTATTCCTCACATGGTATACAATAACAGAATGCACCCACAACTATTGAACATCGCATTGCATAATTGAACCAAACAATTAACTAACCACAACACAAATGGACCAAACGTTAACTGAGCACCACATTGCACAATGTATAACCAAACCAAGCATGCTTGACAACTTGGAAATATAGCAATTGTAGTCGTTTGTCATGTATTTTGTAAACATAAATTCGATTTATTTCTCACATGGAAGATAATACAAAATTGCAGCCTGAAGAATTGAACATCACATTTGCTGAATTGAACCAAACAGTTAACTCAAGACAACAACTAATTAACAAAACAGTTAATAAGTGAGCACCACACTGCATGACATATAGAACATATACACTAGAGCAACAGATTGCATGGTAAAATTAGATAGCATAGTTCACTAGAATTTGTGAAGTAAAGGCAGGAGAAGCACACACAATGGGTAAACCGAGCATGATTAACCGGCGTAGCTAGAAAATGGCAAGGTGCTCCTCCAAGATCTAGGGGTCGGCACGAATGGCAGCCATCGTGACCTCATCCACGCATGCGGCCGCGATTTGCTTCTCTGCTGCCAAATGCTGCTTGAGATCCTGGCTATACTACATGCACCATGGCTTAGGGTGGCGCTTATTTGGTGGAGGGGTTGGTGATTTGGGTGGAAGGTATCGCGCTCACGTCGGTGGTCAGGGCATGTGGGATGTGGAAGGAGGAGGATGGGGGTCGGGTGTGGATTACCTGCCTGGATAGACAAGGCCGAGTAGCGTGAAGGAGGGTCGCTGACGAGGAGGCGCCACTGCAAGCAAGGAGTGAAGGTTTCAACTTGGAAAGGAAGGCAGAAATAAGGGAAATGTGGCTTTTGGTAAGGGGAGGGGAGGGGAGGTAGATATTTCCGTGGAAGCCGAAAATTTGGAATTGCTTCAGCGAAAAAACTAGCGCGCAAAGTGTCATCAGACATGGTCCCTTATTCAGAACTGTGTATGACATGTGAACATCACAAATGATTCAGATAGCTTAACCCGTGTGTGATGAGTTTGAACATCAAAAAATTTGGTTCAAATTTCCATGGTTACAGTGGTCATCCACGTCATTGCATAATTTGGGTACACAAAGGAGACTATAACACACACACACACTTCTTAATCGAGCAAGTTCAGCCATTAAACAGAGCTAGCTGACCTAAACATTACTCTAACAAATTAAAGACCGACGCTCTTAATTAAACAAAACAAAGAGTACTACTACGGCTGGTGCTCGTCGATCTCCAGCGCCGCCTCCATGTCCAGCTCGCGCTCGATGGTCTCCTGGGGAAGGGGCTCCATGGCATCCATCACACCATACTTGGCAAGCATCTCGCCATCCGCGTCCGCCATCTCTTTGGAAAAGGCCGCCACGAGCTAGGCGTGGCCGGACGTGATCTGGGCTTGGACGGGCTCCGTCGTCGCAA
Organism: Triticum urartu; assembly: GCF_003073215.2. NCBI lineage: Eukaryota > Viridiplantae > Streptophyta > Magnoliopsida > Poales > Poaceae > Triticum > Triticum urartu. Next base: position 156,365,341 of record NC_053023.1, on the reverse strand, counting down.
GGTATGCGGCGGAGGAACGGATGGCTCCTCGAACGCTCTCGACAATTGCCAGCTCTTCAGCCGTGGGTTGCCGATCATTGTCGGAGAAGCTTCGTTCAATTTGTGCGGTGACCGCCAGGAGCTGGGTGTGGGCAGCCTCGACATGTTCGTGGGCGGCCTCCATCAAGGCTAAGGCCACCGCTACGGAATGGACAGCTGTTGTGCCGCTCTCGCCAGTTGTTATCCCCAAGCCAGATGTTGCTGCTGCCACCTAAGAAGCAACAGCGGCTGTTCGGGCTGCCATGGCCGCCCGGTCGCAGATTGCGGCCGCACTCATGCACCTTGTTAGCACGCACATGGCGGCTGCGGCCGCGCTCTCGCCGGAGTGGGCCACCGAAGTTGCCCTCACGACGCGGGTCCACGTGCCCATCTTTCACTGGCAATGATTAAACAGTGAAATGATATTTGGGGAGCAAGCTAGTGTGCTTGAGACACCGGCTGTGGACTGTAGCCAACGCACCTTCTCGCGTAAGCCATAGGCGTACTATACACCGACGGTGCTCCAGGATATTTTGTGTTGCATCTCACATGGTTGGTGATAATAAACTATGTGCAATCTACTTGATTTTTCATCTTGATATGAATTACATAATGGGGTCACAACGGCAATGGACGGTGTTCGAATTGCTAGACCTTTTATCTGGAGTGAACATGCAACTATATGTGTGTCATAAAAGAATTGGAATTATTCAGGGTTCGTTTGAACATTTTATACATTAAATTGGTTTGGGTATAAGCTTCTCATAAACCAGAGCTTCTCACAAGAAGTGTGATGGTTTTGGTAGGGAACGTTTCACCTTTCTGGACGAAACTATATCCATTGCCTCTTCTCGGTTTCAAATTTTTTCCTAGTGTCAACATAGAACAGCTGGAGTGTTGTGTCAATTTTTGGGATTATTCAGGGTTCGCTTGGACATTTTCATACATTAACTGAGTTTTCTGTGCATTCATGTGCATAATTAAAATTTGAACTATAGACACATGCTGTAATGCATATAATTTAGTTGAAAATTCAAATCTGTGTCCTTGGTTTCCTGCTTAGGTCCAATGCAAGAAATTGGAATGAATGTCAACCACCCTGCCACCGTCACTTGGCTCCAAACATTGACATACCTGGTTTTTAAATTCTAGTAAATCCAAAACTCATCTGAAATTCATGAAACTTGGCATGCTATCATGGAGCGGCATCAACATGCCGTGGTAATTTTTTTGTCCCATTTGGGGCAGGTTTGGGTATATGCTTCTCACAAACCAGAGCTTCTCACAACAAGCATGATGGTTTCGGTAGGGAACGTCCCACCTTTGGGGACGAAACGATATCCATTGCCTCTTATTGCTTCCAAAATTTTTCTCGTGTCAACATAGAACAATAGGAGTGTTGTGTCAATTTTTTTTATTTTTCGGGGTTCGTTTGGCATTTTTATGCATTAACTGAGTTTTCAATGCATTATGTGCATGATTCAAATTTGAACTACATGCACATGCTCCAGTGCTTATAAATTGGTTGAAAAATCAAATCTGTGTGCTTGGGTGCATGCTTAGGTCCCATGCAAGAAATGGGAATGAATTTCAAACACCAGGGCACTGTTGATTGCTGGCAAAACATTGAGATGCCTGGTTTTTAAATTCTAGTAAATCCAAAACTCATCTGAAATTCATGAAACTTGGCATGCTATCATGGAGCGGCATCAACATGCTGTGGTAAAAATTTTGTCCCATTTGGGGCAGGTTTGGGGATATGCTTCTCACAAAACCAAAGCTTCTCATAACAAGCGTGATGGTTTCGGTAGGGAACATCCTACCTTTGGGGACGAAAAGAATTCCATTGCCTCTTATTGCTGTCAATTTTTTTCTCATGTCAACATAGAACAACAGGATTGTTGTGTCCATTTTTGTGATTTTTCGGCGTTCGTTTGGACATTTTTATGCATTAACTGAGTTTTTAATGCATTTATGTGCATAATTCAAATTTGAACTACATGCACATGCTCAAGTGCATATAAATTGGTTGAAAAATCAAATCTGTGTCCTTGGGTGCATGCTTAGGTCCCATGCAAGAAATGGGAATGAATTTCAAACACCGGGGCACCGTGATTGCCGATAAAATTTTGAGATACTTTATTTTTAAATTCTAGTAAATCCAAAACTCGTCTGAAATTCATGAAACTTGGCATGCTATCATGGAGCAGCATCAACATGCTGTGGTAAATTTTTTGTCCCATTTGGGGCAGGTTTGGGTATATGCTTCTCACAAACCAGAGGTTCTCACAACAAGCATGATGGTTTCGGTAGGGAATGTCCCACCTTTGGGGACGAAACGATATCCATTGCCTCTTATTGCTTTCAAAATTTTCTCATGTCAACGTTGAACAACAGGGTGTTGTGTCAATTTTTGTGATTTTTCGGGGTTCGTTTGGACATTTTTATGCATTAACTAAGTTTTCAATGCATTTATGTGCATAATTCAAATTTGAACTACATGCACATGCTCCAGTGCATATAAATTGGTTGAAAAATCAAATCTGTGTCCTTGGGTGCATGCTTAGGTCCCATCCAAGAAATGGGAATGAATTTCAAACACCAGGGCACCATTGATTGCTGGCAAAACGTTGAGATACTTTATTTTTAAATTTTAGTAAATCCAAAACTCGTCTGAAATTCATGAAACTTGGCATTCTATCATGGAATGGTACCCGACATGCTGTGGTATTTTTCGTGTCCATTTTGAGAGAAGGTGCACTCGAATAATGATAGCCAATAAAGGCATTTTGAAAAAATAGCTGCCACTTTAATATCTCAAACATTTGTATAATTCAAACCGTGTGCGTTCGGTTAACCATTCACGTGATGCCACGTGTCTTGGTTTTAATGGTTGTAGGAGGTGCCGTGCAGACAGCTGCTTGACCTTGACTGAACGGGCGGCGTGCGAGCGCAGTCTGGTGCGCAGGCTGACCAAGAGGCATGCAAGCTGTCCTCGAATGCGTAGGCTCACCGGGAAGCGTGCAAGCTGTATGCTGCGCAGGCTCACTGGGAAGCGAGCCCTTTGACTTCCATGGCTGCCAGCCTTCCTCTCCGTGCGCGCCCCCTCAGCGGCCTGGGACACCGCCGTCGAACGCTACCTCTCAGCGCCGCCAGCTGCCGTCCTCTCGCGCCCCGCCTGTCGACCCCGGGACGACATGATGCAAAGTGGGAGCGGGATTTGTGCATCTCTTCAACGCAAATGGTTCTTTTGGATGACCCGTGTGCAACCACTTACAAACAATTTGGTGCGATTTGCATCTGTCATATTGGGTATCTTACCATTTGTCAAACTGGAAAGATTGACATTTGTTGATCGAGTAACATTGCCATTTGTCAACCTTGTAACACTGCGATTTGTCAAAGTATGAAGCTAAAAATCACTAGCAGTATCTAATTTTTGCAACTAAAATTCAGTAATTAAGCATAGATTTCATTCATAGATTAAGCAGTTGTTCTTAATTTATACAAACAGTTCAACTCGACAGCTGGACCGACCAAACTTTTCCCCAATTGTTGGCAACCACATACTGAAATAGCTAGTGCAACTATATATATACTAGCTAATTTTAAGTACGTTGTACAGTTCTGCCACATCTATAGTCAGATGAACTGAACAAAATAGCCCCTAAATACTACTACTAGCACGGAGGGGCTTTGTGCTACTTCCGGCTGCCTCTCCTCTGCCGAACACGCTCAGTAAGAGGCGGAGGAGGAGGAGCCTATCGACGAGCTGGGCAACCGCAATACGGTGCCTGCCGCTGTTGCAGCTTCAGCGACGCTCACCTCGAACGCCATCTACCGCTCCAGACGACCCCTCTCGAAGTGGTGGTTCTCCTCGTAGATCTCCTGATTCCTCGCCTCTGAGGCGGCATGTCCCGCAGCCATGGCGGTGGTAAGGCTCTTTGTGTGCTCAACGAGGCGCTCCTCCTCCTCCCACAGGAACTCGGTGTAGCGCGCAAGGTCGTTGACGCACGTGTGGGCATCCACCTCTACCTCCCACCTTCAGGGCGGCGGTGGCGGAGCGGGTGATGACCCCGGCGATCGACGGTGGGCTGGCGGCCACGGCAGCCGACGACGGTGTGGCGGCCACGACCACCACCTCCCGCTTTCGGGCCGTGGTGGTGGAGCGGGTGATGGCCAGGGTGGCCGGCAGTGGGGTGGTGGCCACGACGACCACCTCCCACCTTCAGGCCGCGGCGGTGGAGCGGGTGATGGCCCTGGCTTTCGACTGTGGTGTGGCGGCAATGGCAGCCGGCAATAGCTGTTGACGGGCACCGGCGGCGGATCATGTGGTGGGTGTTCCGCACACACCCAACAGGCGCGCCACGCGCACTACACTACGCCGGGGACTGCGCCGCTGCCACGGTGTAGCTTCCCAGCTGGAGCTGTCCTCTGATAATGGTGGAGTGGCTGAGCAACGACGACCGACCGGTGCCATTGGCGATTGTGGGAGAAGCAGACGAGATAAGCTATAGGGAGGAAGGGGAAAATGCGACGCATGACTCGCCGACCGTGAGAGTTTCTATAGCAGGCTGGTAAGCATTCGGATTTTGGGGGATTTCACCGAGTCATGCAGGAAGCTTGTGTGGAAACCTGCAAAGTTGCACGGGAACGGGCTCATTGTCGATTCATTGGCGCCACCATTTGGCCAAAAGAACGGCCCCGCGCACTACGCAAGCTTGCGCTGTAAGCCGTCTGTGGTAGCAGGGTGACAAGACGTGCGAGAGGAGGACGAAAGGCCACGTACACATACGGTTAATAAAAAAACGTTTGTGATTTAATTACCTACTATACCCCCGTCCTGGTTTATAAGTATGATTTAACTAATAAATTTCGAATGCATGTCGCCAAAGATTATATAGTTGGATTCGTATTTGAACATAGTTTCCAATTATATAATTTTCATAACATGCATTAACATTTTGTTGGTTAAATTTGAGTGCAAAGTATGGCACAGAATATAAAGGGGACTATAGACTAGATGGAGGTGGTAGCACATGGCCGCTCTCTACGCAATGGCGCAACTGTCGGCCGGCTTGTAGGCGACCATTTCCTGCGTGTTCAACTGCTCTATGCGTGCGGTTACTTGCGGTTTAGGCAGCCGTGGTGCGCTCTACTCGCGTCCCAGCGCACGCACTCTACTCCCGCGTGAGTGTTTGGGGCTGGCGCACGATCACGCATGTTCGTGTGCATGCGAGTGCGCCAGGCGCGGCGCAACAATGCAGTTACCCGCTGCAAAAACTGCCATGCGGACACGCTGAGAATCCACGTTGCCCGGCCCCCTTCCATTCCTGCGGCCATTTACTTTCATCTCTCATCTCACACGACACAATAAGCACACCCATGAGGACACATATAGAGAGGACATCCAGCGGTTCCAATGGTGCTCCCTGTGGCTCCAATGGCACTCCCAGCGGCCGACGACGACAACGGCGGGCAGTTCACCACACAACACATCGTGGACACCCACGTGATGAGGAAGGCTCTCTCGGTGGTGTACACGAACGATCCGGTCTTGGTGGAGAGCACCATCCAAAGTATGGAGCAGTTCCTTGCCGAGGACAAGTACCAAGTGGTCGGCTTCGACCTCGAGTACACCATGGGTCATGCCGTGCACGATCAGAAGGTTGCCGTCGCCTAGTTGTGCATGCGACATGATGTCGTCTACCACTACCACCTGGCCGCAACACCTTGTGAGCCTTTCTCCAGGTTTATCAACAACTCCGACTACAGTTTCGTTGCGGTGGACACCACCAACGATCTAAAAGCACTCAAGGTTTCGGGCTTGAAATGCCCGAATCTTGTCGACATCAAGCACCACTACAAGGTGTGGGGCAGCGATAAAAACAAACTGAACTCCCTAGTTGACCTCGCCTCAGCCATCATCGACCCCTACTACATGAAGATGAAAAATGAGAGCAATCAGGACAAGAACACCTGGCACAGTGTGTGGCATGAGATACTGGATGAACAACATGTCAAGTACGCGGCCATGGACGCGTACACAAGCTACGAGATGTATAGGCGGATCGTTGACATGAGGAACTGTCTTGTTCCTAACCCAGACGAGGGATCGAGCCACATAGCAGCGGCAGGAGCGTCACAAGAAGTAAATGACTAGACGATCGTTTCTCCTACTTTAGAATGCATGCAATTGTTTATTGAGGTGTGTGTGAATGATTTGTATAGTCACTTATGTAATTGGATGTTTATTTCAGTTATATATATACATGTTATTCTACTGTAGACAGAGCAAATCGCATGGCTTATTAGCAGCAATCGTCTATGTTATTATTGGTCTTTGCACACATTTCTGATTACGGACTTGTTTGCCGCGTATCACACACATCTTGTTCAGTTGAACCGTTTCCATTGTGTTGCCTAATCACACACGGTTCATCCTAGTGATCCGTCTGCTATATATCGCACACGCCTTCATCTGACTGCCCGTTTCTTTTGTTCCTCCTCATCCCAAACAGTTAATTCAACTGAACCGTATGCCCTGCATCACACACACAACTAAAATCTGAACCGTGTTTGATGCATCCGTCATCGCAAATGTTTTGCACCACCGTTTGTGATTATGGCATTGCACACAGTTTCGTTGAAGGGTCTCTGATCATAGTATCGCGTTTGGACCATCCTGCAGTAGTGATCATTGTCTAGTTCTTTGTTATTTGGTTGAGTGTCTTCATGAACATCAGCATTATCTTTTTCATTATCACTAGGTGAGTGTTCATTACCAGAACGAGTTTCAGCATCAGAGATAGAAACTTCATTATCTATTTCAAGAGGTTTCTCTATTTCAGGTTCACTAGGAGCATGTGAAGTCCTATCATTTTTCTTTTTCTTTTTAGAAGAAGTAGGTGCACTAGTGTTGGCTCTTTGTGAATCTTGTCCAATTCTTTCTGGGTGTCCCTCAGGATAAAGTGGTTCCTGAGTCATTTTAGCTCCTCTAGTTGCAACTCTAACAACAGAGTCATGCATATTATTATTCATTTAATCAAGCAATCCTCTTTGAGATTTAGCAACTTGTTCTAATTGAGTTTGAACCATAGAAGCATGTTTTCCAACACCTCTAACATCATTTGATATTCTAAATAACAAGTCACTCAAGTGAGGAATCATATCAGAATTTTATTTCAATTGTTTCATAACATTTGCATTGAAGTGATCTTGTTTTCGAATATAATTTTCAAACTCATAAAGGCATTGACTAGGATGCATATTGTGAGGATTTTCATCATCATTGAACTTCATACGAGAATTTACCTCTACCACCTTAGGAGGTGGTGGTCTATTAAGCCCATGTATTTCTTCAATAGGAGGTAAATATTTAACATCCTAAGCTTTAAATACCTTTTTCCTTCATAGATTTCTTTGCCTCTTGCATATCTTCAGGACTGAGATATAATATACCCCTCTTCTTTGGAGTGGGTTTGGCCGGTCGTTCAGGAAGAGTCCAATCATCATAGTTTTTTGACATATTATTCAATAATTCTTCAGCTTGACCAACAGTTCATTCCCTGAAAACACAACCAGCACAACTATCTAGGAAGTCCCTAGAAGCATCGGTTAGTCCATTATAGGAGATATCAAGTATTTCATTTTTCTTAAGAGGATGATCTGGCAAAGCATTAAGTAATTGTCAAAGACTCCCCCAAGCCTGTGGAAGACTCTCTTATTTAATTTGCACAAAGTTAAATATTTCCTGTAAGGCAGCTTGTTTCTTATGAGCAGGAAAATATTTTTCAGAGAACTAATAAATCATATCCTGGGGACTACGCACACAAACAGGAGCAAGAGTATTGTACCAAGCTTTAGCATCAACCTTTAATGAGAACGAAAATAATTTGAGAATAAAGTAATAGCGAGTTTTCTCATCATGAGTAAAAAGGGTGGCTATACCATTCAACTTAGTAAGATGTGCCACAACAGTTTCAGTTTCATAACCATGGAAAGGATCAGATTCAACCAAAGTATTTAACTCTAGGTCGACAGAGAATTCATAATTCTTATCAACAATAAGGATAGGTGAAGTAGCAAACTTAGGATCACATTACACTCTAGCATTCAGAGATTTTTCTTTATACTTGCATAATAATTACTCTAGATCATTTCTATCCCTGCAAGCAAGAATATCTCTAGTTGTTTCTTCACTCATAACATTACCTTCCGCTACCTTAGGCAATTCATATCTAGGAGGGCTAGTTCTAGTAGGTGTTTCAGGAGATTCATTTTCAAGCTCATCATCAGATTCAACAACATCATGTTGTATAACTCTAGCAATTTATTTATCAAGAAATTCACCAAGTGGCACATCATCATTATCAAACAAGGTACTAGCATCACCATAAGCATTTTCCATAGCAGAAGTAGCATCATCATAAGCATTTTCCATAGCAGAAGTAGCATCATCAATAACTTGCGACATATTAGAATTAATAGCATGAGGTGGTGTTGCAAGTTTACTTATAATAGAAGGTGAATCTAAAGTAGAACTGGATGGCAGTTCCTTACCTCCCCTCGTCTTTGAGGGAAATATCTTAGTCTTAGCATCCTTCAGATTCTTCATAGTGATAATATGATAATAATCCCAAGTGACTCAACAAATATAGCTATGCTCCCCGGCAATGGCGCCAGAAAAAGGTCTTGATAACCCACAAGTATAGGGGATCGCAACAGTTTTCGAGGGTAGAGTATTCAATCCAAATTTATAGATTCGATACAAGGGGAGCCAAAGAATATATAAAGGTATTAGCAGCCGAGTTGTCAATTCAACCACACATGGAAATTAATTATCTGCAGCAAAGTGATCAGTAACAAAGTAGTATGATAGTTTTGATAATAGTAGTAGCAACAATAGTAACAGTAACAGTGATAGCAATAGTTTTGTAGCAAGTGTAACAGTGATGATAGCAATAGTAACTTAGCAAGAACAATATAAGATAAATTCGTAGGCATTGGATCGGCGACTTGTTGGATGATATTCATCATGAGACAATTATAACATAGGGCGATACGGCACTAGCTCTAGTTCATCGATATAATGTAGGCATGTATTCCGTAAATAGTCATACGTGCTTTATTAAAAGAACTTGCATGACATCTTTTGCCCTACCCTCCCGTGGCAGCGGGGTCCATATTGGAAACTAAGGGATATTGAGGCCTCCTTTTAGTAGAGAACCGGAACAAAGCATTAACACATGGTGAATACATGAACTCCTCATACTATGGTAATCACCGGAAGAAGTCCCGGTTATTGTCACTCCAGGGTTACCGGATCATAACACGTAGTAGGTGACTATAACTTGCAAGATCGGGTCTAGAACATGGATATAATGGTGATAACATAAATGGTTCAGATCTGAAATCATGGCACTCGGGCCCAAAGTGACAAGCATTAAGCATGGCAAAGTCATAACAACATCAATCTAAGAACATAGTGGATACTAGGGATCAAGCCTTAACAAAACTAACTCGATTACATGTTGAATCTCATCCAACTCCTCACCGACCAGCGAGCCTATGAAGGAATTACTCACTCCCGGTGGGGAGCATCATGGAATTGGTGATGGAGAAGGGTTGGTGATGATGAAGAATGAAGACTCCCCTCTCCGGAGCCCCAAACGGACTCCAGATCCAGCCTCCCGATGAAGAACAGGAGGTGACGGCGGCTCCATCTTGTGGATCACAATAATTCTTTCTCCCTGATTTTTTCTCCGAAAATAGGATTTTATAGCGTTGGTTCCAAGGTCCGCGCGCGGGGCCACCAGGTGGGGACAACCCACCTGGGCGTGTTAGGAGAGGGGGGCGCACTGGTGGGTTGTGCCCCACCCAGGGCCCCCTCTCCGGTAGGTCTTGGCTCCAGAAATTCTTATATATTATATAAAAATTCCTCACAAAGTTTCATTCTATTCCGAGGACATTCATTTCTGCACAAAACCAACACCATGGTAGTTCTGCTTAAAACAGCGTCAGTCCGGGGTTAGTTTCATTCAAATCATGCAAATTAGGGTCCAAAACAAGAGGAAAAGCGTTAGGAAATGTAGATACGTTGGAGACGTATCAACTCCCCCAAGCTTAAACCTTTGCTTGTCCTCAAGCAATTCAGTTGATAAACTGAAAGTGAAAAAGAAAAACTTTTACGAACTCTTTTGCTCTTGTTTGCATAAATAAGCTTAAACAACGCCCATGTTTTCAACCAACATTATAACTAACCATGCCGACAATAACTCTTAAAGATTATATTGACTCATATCAATGACAAAATCAGCTAGCGAGCAATAATAAGACATCTTGAATGGCAATACGTCGTCAGAACCATCATGATATATTATGACAATAGTGGTATCTCACTAGCCCTTTCTGAGACCGCAAAACATAAATGCAGAGCACCTCCAAAGTCCAAGCAGTGACTAAACATTGTAGTTCATATTAGAAAAGATCCAGTCATGATGCACCCAACATTAGCTACACACAATGCATAAGTCATGACAGTTGTGCTCTCTCACTTTCGAGCGCTTGTTAAGGTGATGACACAACGTAAAAGTAAATAGATAGTCCCTTCTCATTGATTTGCAAAGGTGCCAGAGCTCAAAATTTTAAAACAGAGATAAATGATATCTTGAGACATGCACCCTTCTCATTTACTTCACGACTATCAGTTATCAATATCTCCCATGCTAAACAGGCTAGTGGCGGTTCTCAAGTGAAAAAAGCAAAGGTTTTGACTCCATTGGGAGTTTTTGTTTGATTATTCGAGCGATTAACTCTTTTTGTATTTTGCAGTTTGGGACTGGGCATCCCTATTACCGCCCTTTTCTTGTGTGATGGCGAGTAAATAAACACTCGACCTGAGAATAACCCGCTTAGCATGGAAGATACCGACTACCTCCTGTCATTCTATGAACGATCCAAGCACACAAAACGGATATTCTTTTAGAAGTTTTTAGAGGTGGCACATGCAAATTTACTTAGGAGGGCATGGTAATACCGCATATAGGTAGGTATGGTGGACTCATCTGAAATAACTTCGGGTTCAGGGTTTTTGATGTACAAGCAGAATCCCCACTTAGTACAAGTGAAGGCTAGCAATTAGATTGAGAAGCGGCCAGCTAGAGAGCAACAACGATCATGATTATGCATTATGCATAAGTAACATTGGACACTAGCATGAGTAGGATATGAACACCATGAACATAAATATCATAGAGGCTATGCTGGTTTTGAATCAACTACATGCATGAACATGTGCCAAGTCAAGCCACTCGAACATTCAGAGGAGGATACCATATCATCATACTACATCACAATCATTTTAACGCAATGTTGATATCCAAGATAAATCATTATTCACTCTCAGCTACTTATGCATGGCATGAGAAACTATAATCTCTAATTTTCATTGCAAACATGTTTAATCATAATGGGCTGAATCATGGATACTAGGTTAAGCATATTTACACAAACAGAACAAGTCGAGTTCATACCAGTTTCTCTCTGCCATGACCAGTTCATCGAATATCATCATTATTGCCTTTCACTTGCACGACTGAACGATGTGAAAATAATAATAATGTGAGACTGCCATGGACTAAGCTGGAATATGCAAACATTTTATTCAACAGAAGAAGACAAGGTAAAATGGGTTCTTTATTAGTTCAACGATTATTCATATGAGAGCCACACAATATTTTCATCGTGGTCTTCTCCTTGGTACAACTCGAATAAAAAGAAATAAATTCAGAGGAACACACTGAAATATTTTTGGAGTTTTTGGCTTTCTTGAACAAGCAAATAAAATGGGAAGCAAAAACGAGAAAAACTATTTACACGGGAAAGCTCCCAACAAACAAAAGAAGAACAAGGAAATCTTTTTGGGTTTTCTTTTTAATGCTACAGCTAAGCATGCATAGAAGTAAACTAGCTACAAGTAACTTTTTTGGTTTTTCTAAAGTTTTTTTCAAACACACAAGAAGAAAGCAAGAAAAATAAATTGAAACATGGATGTGATGACCCACAAGTATAGGGATTGTACGGCAGTCCTTTCAATAAGTAAGAGTGTCGAACCCAACGAGGAGTAGAAGGAAATGACAAGCGGTTTTCAGTAAGGTATTCTCTGCAAGAACTGAAATTATCGATAACAGATAGTTTTATGATAAGGTAATTCGTAATGGGTAAAAAGTAACAAAAGTAAACAAGGTGCAACAAGGTGGCCCAATCCTTTTTGTAGCACTGGACAAGCCTGGACAAACTCTTATATAATGGAAAGCGCTCCCGAGGACACATGGGAATTATCGTCAAGCTAGTTTTCATCATGCTCATATGATTCACATTCCTTACTTTGATAATTTGATATGTGGGTGGACCGGTGCTTGGGTACTGCCTTTACTTGGACAAGAATCCCACTTATGATTAACCCCCTTTGCAAGCATCCACAACTACGAAATAAGAATTAAGGTAAACCTAACCATAACATGAAACATGTGGATCCAAATCAGCCCCTTATGAAGCAACGCATAAACTAGGGTTTAAGCTTCTGTCACTCTAGCAACCCATCATCTACTTATTACTTCCCAATGCCTTCCCCTAGGCCCAAACAAAGATGAAGTGTCATGTATTCAACGTTCACATAACACCACTAGAGGAAAGACAACATACATCTGATCAAAATATTGAACGAATACCAAATTCACATGAGTACTTATAGCAAGACTTCTCCCATGTCCTCAGGAACAAACGTAACTACTCAAAAATCATATTCATGTTCATAATCAGAGGGGTATTAATATGCATAAAGGATATGAACATATAATCTTCCATCGAATAAACCAACTAGCATCAACTACAAGGAGTAATCAACTCTACTAGCAACCCACATGTACCAATATGAGGTTTTGAGACAAAGATCAGATACAAGAGATGAACTAGGGTTTGAGAGGAGATGGTGCTGGTGAACATGTTGATGGAGATTGACCGCCTCCCGATGAGAGGATCGATGGTGATGACGATGGTGATGATTTCCCCCTCCCGGAGGGATGTTTCCCCGGCAGAACAGCACCGCCGGAGCCCTAGATTGGTTCCGCCAAGGTTCTGCCTCGAGATGGTGGCGCTTGATCCCGGAAGCTTCCTACTTATTTTTTCTAGGGCAAAAGACACCTTATACCAGAAGATGGGCATCGGAGGCCTGCCAGGTGGCCCACGAGGCAAGGGGCGCGCCTAGGGGGTAGGGCGCGCCCCCACCCTCATGGATGGTGGCTGGCTCCCCTCTGGTGCTTTCTTCGCCCAATATTTTTAATATATTCCAAAACTGACTTTCGTGGAGTTTCAGGACTTTTGGAGTTGTGCATAATAGGTCTTTAATATTTGCTCCTTTTCTAGCCCAGAATTCTAGTTGCCGGCATTCTCCCTCTTCATGTAAACCTTGTAAAATAAGAGAGAAAAGGCATAAGTATCGTGATATAATGTGTAATAATAGCCCATAATGCAATAAATATCGATATAAAAGCATGATGCAAAATGGATGTATCAACTCCCCCAAGCTTAGACCTCGCTTGTCCTCATGCGGAAGCCGATATCGAAAAATATGTCCACATGTTGAGAGATAGAGGTGTCGATAAAATAAAATACAGACATGAGGGAATCATGATCATTGTTAGAACAACATATATATATATACAGTTATATGGTTTCTTATGCTAAAGTAACAATCCATTCACAATGTAAAGTATGAATCAGAAACTTCATTAAAAGCTAGCAATCCATAATCTCAGTCATTGAAGCAATTGCAATTTATCATAACATCGGAAAGAGTCAATATAAGAGCTTTTCAGCAAGTCCACATACTCAACTATCATTTAGACTTTCACAATTGCTAACACTCACGCAATACTTATGGGTATGAAGTTTTAATCGGACACAAAGAAAGATAGGGGCTTATAGTTTTGCCTCCCAACCTTTTACCTCAAGGGTAATGTTAACAATATTGCTTTATGAAAACCCACATCCAGTTAGCTATATATATTAGGATCTTTCCAACATATAGTGCTTGCCAAAGGATAAAATGTAAAAAGGAAAGGTGAAGATCACCATGACTCTTGTATAAAGTATAAGACAAAAAAATAAAAGATAGGCCATTCGCAGAGGGAAGCAGAGGTTGTCATGTGTTTTTATGGTTGGATGAACGAAACTATGTTTCTCAACTCTCAACAACTTTTATTCCACAACGGTGAGGATGCTCCGGCTGACTTTGCCGTCGGGGGAGGGGAAGAAGATCTTAGGCGTCTAGAGATGGAGCCCGAGGTACTGCTCCGCTGTGATGGAGGGTTTCGTCGTTGGAGGAGCTCCGGTGAGTTGTATGACGCCGAGGCTGAAGCAGGACAAGAGAGACAATGAACAACGTTAACCTGAGTGGAATTCTAATAGCATGTCCAAAACATGACGTAAAATACATAACCACAAAGTGCTAGATGTAAAATACATCAGCCGCTCATCTCTGAACTTAACTGTCAAAACTAAACTTAACTGTCAAAACTGAACTTAACTATCGAAACTGAATTTTGCTGTCGAAACTGAATTTTGCTATCGAAACTGAATGCACTAGCAAGGTGAGGCTACACATCGGTCGACTAACTTTTTCATCTCTAGTCAGTCAGTTTTGCAGCCGTTGGATATGAAATCAAGGGCATGCGGTTCATCTTCAACCTCCAACCCCCTGAGCCGCCAGCCACCACCGGCCAAACAACAGCCCCCCGCCTCCTGCGGCCTACGGTGCGCCGCCCAGCCCGCCCCGAAAACACTCCCCACCGCCGGTCCGCCGCCGCCCCGGCCATCCCTATAGGCCCCCCCCCCCGCGCCGAGCTTTTTCTCCGGCGATCCCCACGCCACCACCCCGCCACCGTCGGTGACCACCGCCCCATCCTGAACCCTAAGATAGATAGTGGGGTACCTCTCCGGCGAGGCCCCCTCCCCGCTGGGCTGGTTCTTCTTTCACCCCGGCGTTCCCCCCACCCCCTGAAAATCGACTGACCCAAAAGTCGATTCAGTTGACTGAAGTGTAGCTAAATCAGAGCAGCACCACAAGAAAGAGCAAGAGCAAGAGCAGCAGCACGAGCAAGAGCAATAGCAAGAGCAGACCAGGCAGGGGACCGAGAGCAAGAGTAGAGCAGCAGCAGCTCCTACTGATGTGGACGTCGCCGCCAAGGGAGCGACGCCCTGGAGGAAGTGGCCGGCGACGCCGCCGTGGGTGGAACCGCGCCGTGTCGGCTCGGGACCGAGCGCCGGTAGCACCATGAGATCTAATCAAGAAGAAAATGCAGCGATTAGTGTACAACCTCTTTGGCGCATCGATTAGGCCACAATTTCATCTGAGGAAACGGTGATTGTCGGTGTCAAAACCGACAGATCTCGGGTAGGGGGTCCCGAACTATTCGTCTAGGTGGATGGTAACAGGAGGCAGGGGACACGAAGTTTTACCCAGGTTCGGGCCCTCTTGATGGAGGTAAAACCCTACGTCCTGCTTGATTAATATTGATGATATGGGTAGTACAAGAGTAGATCTACCACGAGATCAGAGAGGCTAAACCCTAGAAGCTAGCCTATGGTATGATTGTGTGTTGTCCTACGGACTAAAACCCTCCGGTTTATATAGACACCGGAGAGGGCTAGGGTTACACAAGGTCGGTTACAAAGGAGGAGATATGCATATCCGTATTGCCTAGCTTGCCTTCCACGCCAAGTAGAGTCCCATCCGGACACAAGACGAAGTCTTCAATCTTGTATCTTCATAGTCTAACAGTCCGGCCAAAGAGTATAGTTCGGCTGTCTGGAGACCCCCTAATCCAGGACTCCCTCAGTAGCCCCTGAATCAGGCTTCAATGACGATGAGTCTGACGCGCAGTATTGTCTTCGGCATTGCAAGGTGGGTTCCTCCTCCGAATACATCAAGGAAGAATTTGAATACAAGGATAGTGTCCGACCCTCCAAAATAAGTTCCACATACCACCGTAGAGAGAATAATATTTCCACAAATCTAATTTGCTGACTTGTTTTCGCAACACGACCTTATGCCATGGCCCGATGATTATTCGAACCGTTTCCTTCAACTAGCCCCGCACATAACGCGAGGCAGTTTTTTGACACGTCTTGTCAAAGCAGAGATCGTGTCCCCTTATCACGGGATTCTCATCAATACGGGCGTGGGTAACCCAATCGCGCCATCGATTCCGGTGCTTGGGGGATAAGCGAGTTTTACCAGGCTAGTGGGGGCGCACAGTTTCGACCGCCCATATAAAGGGATAAAGATTCACCTTTTCATCCACGCCTTCTTCCTCCTTTGCTCATCCACATTCGCACACTCGAGATCCAGTGCCCAAGTCCACATTTACCACCTCGACCTTCTCCAACCATATCCGGAGCGGGAGGCAGGTGGATGGTCTCCTCCTTCACGGAGGGACATATCAAGAATCTGAGGAGAGCCGAATACTTGCCCGACGACATCGCGCACCGGCTCCTAGATGAGGGGCAGCTCATCCCCACCCCCAGGCCCCATGAGAGGGTAGTGTTCCTTACCCACTTCCTCCGTGGACTGGGATTCCTCTCCACCCATTAGTCCAGGGGATCATGTTCTACTACGGCCTGGATTTCCATGATCTAGCCCCAAACTTCATCCTCAACATCTCGGCGTTTATCGTCGTTTGCGAGGCCTTCCTCCGCATCTAGCCCCACTTTGGCTTATGGCTGAAGACCTTCAACGTCAAGCCGAAGGTAGTGAGTGGCCGCCAGGCGGAGTGCGGAGGCGCCATGGTGGGCAAGATGCCCAATGTCACATGGCTCGAGGGCTCCTTCATGGAGACCATAAAGGGGTGGCAATCGGGGTGGTTCTACATCACCGAGCCGCGTGACCCTAAATGGGCAGCGGCCCCCGAGTTCCGATCTGGCTTCCCCACGCGGCTCACCTCCTGGCAAGAGAAGGGCCTGTCCTGGGGTAGATTGGGAGAGCTGACCGGACTCCAAACATGTATTCAAAACATGGTTAACAAGAAGCTCAAACTCGTCAACGTAGTCTAGGTCATGCTCATCCGCCGGATCCTCCTGTGCCAACAACGGGCTTTCAACTTGTGGGAGTTCGACCCAGCCCAGCACCGAACTCTGAACAGGCTCTTCGACACAACTCACGAAGAAGCCTGGAAGGTGATATTCAAGAGTGCCGAGGTTCCCCCTCCCACTACCGAGGACCACGGATTCTACGCGAAGCGCCAAGCCAGCGCGGTAAGCTGTTTTACCTCTCACAGGATACTTGTTTTTCATAGTTTGACTCTATGCAGGATCTAAGCTCTCATACCTTTGACAGGACTGGCAGGAGACGGCCGGACGGATCGACTGTCTGACTCCTTTGCCCGAAGGCCCAGAAGACGCTCTCCTCGCGAAGATGCTGACTCTGGCTCCTTATACGGTGCTGGAGAAGACCAAGAAGGCCAAGGGAACCCGAAAGAGTTCCCAATGCCAGACGTCATCGGACTCACCGTCTGATGACTCTGCGGCACACTCCTCCCCCGAAGACGAGGAGGAAGAAGAAGATGCTCCCCTCCAGGCGGGGGAGACAAGAAAAGGAAGAATGCCCCAACTTGGGGGGCGAAGGGTGCAAGAAGGGAAGGACTCTCCTTCCGGACAGTTCCTCCGCCGCCGCCGAAGGCGAAGACGAGTGGTTGCCCAGGGCCAAGCCCCTGGGGAGGTCGTAAGTATTCGAATACCAGAGTAACTCATAGCATTCCTTTGTCGCACTGCTTTCCCTAACGCCAAATATGATTATGCAGGCCGCCACGAGCCCGTATCGATGTATCGTCGGACGGCTCCCTGGGCTCGTCGGATATGGATAGCGATCCACTTCCGACCGCCACCTCCCCTTGCCTCGCGGATGACGCCAAGGTACTGTCTCAAGAGGCACCGGGTCGAGGGGAGACAGTCCTAGAGGCGCCTCAAGGCGACCTTCCGGACTCCGGGAGCAGAGGGGACAAGGCCCCTGAGGGCTCCGAGTTTGGCCCTCAGCCGAACACCGCGTGGGAACCTCCAGTGGTTCCGGACTCGGGCAGGTGGCCTCCTTCCAAGAGGGGCGAGACGCCTGTGCCAGTGACCTCTGTCCATCCAGAGGTGCCGGACAATCTGCTGGGAGCGCTTCACAGCGCTTCCATCGACGAGGAGCACCGTACTATTATGAGTGCGGTGGTCCAGAAGGTTCAGTCCGCCAAGAGCGGATTGATTGAGTCCTGTGCCAGCCTTCTAACAGGCTTTGAGGTAAGTGTTTAAAATATAGGAAAAGTATTACCGCATAGACAGTAGCCCCTGATGCTCTGTTTGGTGTTCACAAAGAAAAGCTGAACAGAGGATCAAACAACATCGCAGGAGTCTAATATAAGTATGTCAATATGCATGTGCAGGCTTCGCTACTGGCATCTACTGCACTGACTGCGGAGGTCGCCGCACTGACGCAGGACCTTGAAGTGTCCAAGGACGAGCTCGGCCTTGCCAAGAGGCAGCTCGAGGAGAACAAAGGTAAGTAATACCTAGTTTATGGATATGTCTAAAAAGAATGCGATTGCAAAATGATAGGATCATCACGAATTTGCCAGGGGCCATGACCGAAGTGGCGACCCTAAGGCAAGCGATGTCCGAGGCCGAAGATAAAGCGGCCAAGGAGCGCACAGAGCGGGAAAGGCAAGAGGCTCGGGTGGGCGAGGTGCAGCAAGAGCTCCAGGCTCTCGTGACGAAGCACGAGGCATTGGAACTTGACTCGAAGACGCAAGAGTCTGAGCTTGCCGCGGCCCTCGAGAGCGCGAAAAGTGCCAAGGCCAAAGCCCAAAAGGCCCTCCAGGCGATTGACGCGATGAAGAAAATAGCGGCGGGTAAGGCATTCTATATGCAAAGCAAGCATGTGAAAGTAAATTACCTATTACTTACCCGAATCCGGAGCTCTCCAGGAGCATTCGCAGATTTGCCCCGCAGCGTGTCGGAAGCTGCATAGTTTTACCAGGCCGAGGAGGGAAGCTCAACAGAGAAGCTGTTCTGGTCTCAGTATACTGGGACCGAACACCCGGTGCCTACGAGCGACCAACTGAAGCAGCTGGTCGAGCTACACAAAGCGGCTGAACAGGCCATGAAGGGCTTTATAGTCCGGCTGTGGCCTGGCGACGCCCTTCCGAACAGCTACTTTGGCCTGGTGAGGTGCTTGGGGACGCCTGCCCACGGCTGGAGGTCGTCAAGCGGTCTATCTGCATCGAAGGTGCACGCTGGGCTTTCGCCCGCGTGAAGGTGTAGTGTGCCAAGCTAGACGCCGTGAAGCTGATCAAGGAGGGACCGCCGCAGGGCAAGGAGCATCGCACCCCCGAAATTTATTATGAGGGTGTCCTGAAGGGTGCATGTCTTGTAGCGGACGAATGTTCAAAGGATGTAATATTTGAGTAAACTTGCTCGTGTGATCCTGTATGATGAAAACTTGTTTCATATGCGCTATGCAACGCTTGTTTGAATTTAAAATATTACCTTTTGTTTGGCTGTTTATCCAATCTGAGAGATGGCTAGTCCTAGGCTTCTGCCCCAATGCCGTGAGTGCTGTTGTGTTCAGGATAAACCTGAGCACTCTTGTTCCCATTTTTGGGTCCTTCGAGGGAGGTGCTCAGCACAGCGAACAAGGCAACCAGACTAATAATGCTTTATCACTCTCACTTAGCCATAGAATTCTATAATTTTAAATGTCGGCGAAGCCCCTGGTATTCGGAAGGCCGAATTCGGGGTGCGATACACGCCTTTAAGCCGGACTGGACCGGCTCCTCGCTCTAAGCGGCATAAGTCTTTAGGGACTTGAAACCTCACTGAACAGCGACCAGTCTCTTGCCTTATCATGACAGTCAGTTTTAGCTTTCTCTACTGAGGTTCTTAGCCCAGCAAAACCGGGGCACAATCACAGTAGTTCTCCTAGTGCTACCTTAGCCGATAGAGCGGAACGTAAGGTACCAAAACATAGGAGCCGGGCAAACCCAACATTTGACCAAAGCCATGATTCGAAGCTAATGCATATAATGCTATAAGTTCGGGGTGCCGCACTTGTGTAAGTGTTCGGACTTCTCACACCATATTGTGGGGTACTTAAGCCCCTGGTGTGTTGGCCGTACCAAAGTGTACGGTTGCAAGGCATCATTAATGAACACATATATATAAAACAAGAATGCAATAATAGTCGTATTGTTATGCGTTGTTTATTCAAAGAGGTGCGTTAAAGCAGAATGATACAGATAGTGCGATAAGCGAAAAGTAGGACTATGTCCCTTCCAAGGGCAAGCTGAGGAATAGTATTAAAGCAAGTATTTCACTCGTTATTGTAATCCACCTGGGAGTTCCGTGTTGTGATGTAGCTTTCTGCATCTCTTGATTGCTGCATCATGTGTTCAGCCATCATGCTGCCGGACAAGGTTTCCAGAGATTAAAGTCCGGAAAGAGAAAAATAACAAAGCGGGAAGCCCCTGGTGCGGTTTAGGCCGCATCTCGGAGCGTGTCGTAGTCGTGCCCCCCTCCCCACCTGTGCCCATGGTATTTTTAATGCGTAATTATGTATGCGTGGCACGAATTTCGCCATTTGGCTTGGGCCGGGGTGGGGGCCCCATTGCTACGCGAGCTCAGACCGTGCCAGGCGGGCTAGTTGCCGATTACTCTGAGCGCGTTTGAAGGTGTCCAGGTCTTGAAATGCCGAACTGATGGATTGCCTTGAGAGGCAGCTTTGCGCTTCTGCTGCGAGGGTCGCAGTGTGCTCCTCCATGAAGAGAGAGCGCTCTGTGTTTCCGTTAACTGCGATGACCCCTAGGGTCCTGGCATCTTGAGCTTGAGGTATGCATAATGTGGTACCGCATTGAATCTCGCAAATGCAGTTCGCCCGAGCAGTGCATGATAGCCACTATGGAACGGGACTATATCAAAGATTAATTCTTCGCTTCGGAAGTTATCCGGGGATCCGAAGACCACTTCCAGGTCGTTTTTGTCGGTTTGATCTTTGAGGGGTCTATACCCATTTTGCGCATTGTGTCCTGGTAAAGCAGGTTCAGGCCGCTGACGCCGTCCATAAGGACTCGAGTGAGGTGAAATCCGTCAATGATTGGGTCTAAGACCAGTGCGGCGAATCCGTCATGATGGATACTAGTGGGGTGGTCCCTGCGATTGAAGGTGATCGGGCAGGAGGACCATGGGGTGAACTTTGGGGCGACTGGCTCCAACGCATATACGTCCCTGAGTGCACGCTTCCGCTCCCTCTTGGGGATGTGGGTTGCGTATATCATGTCCACCGTCCGCACTTGTGGGGGGAACCTCTTCTGTCCTCCGGTGTTCGGCTGTCGGGGCTCCTCCTCGTCATTGCTGTGTGACCCCTTATCTTTGTCTTCGGCAATTAACTTGCCGGCCTGCTTGAACACCCAGCATTCCCGGTTGGTGTGGTTGGCTGGCTTGTCAGGGGTACCGTGTATTTGACACGAGCGATCGAGTATGCGATCCAAACTGGACGGGCCCGGAGTGCTTCTTTTAAATGGCTTTTTCCGCTGACCGGGTTTAGAGCCTTTGAATCCGGCATTGACTGCCGTATCCTCAGTATTATCGATGTTAATGCGGCGCTTATGTTTGTTGCGACGTGACCTGCTATTGCCGTCCTTGGTATCCGAAGTACCATGGTTTTTTGATATGTTATTACTGCGAGCCAGCCAACTGTCTTCTCCCGCACAAAAGCGGGTCATGAGTGTCGTGAGGGCTGCCATAGATTTCGGCTTTTCCTGTCCAAGGTGCCGGGCAAGCCACTCGTCGCGGATGTTATGCTTGAAAGCTGCTAGGGCCTCTGCATCCGGAAAGTCGACGATTTGATTCTTCTGGCTGCTGAATTATGTGGCTCAACTCATTGGCGTCTGGTGGTCGCACATAAGTGCCCTGAAAGTTGTCGAGGAATGCGGCTTCCAGATCTTCCCAACAGCTAATGGACGCTGCTGGCAAGCTGTTAAGCCAATGCCGCGCTGGTCCTTTGAGCTTTAGTGGGAGGTATTTGATGGCGTGTAAGTCAACACCGCGGGCCATGTGGATGTGGAGGAGGAAATCCTCGATCCATAACGCAGGATCTGTTGTGCCGTCGTATGATTCAATATTTATGGGTTTGAAACCCTCCGGGATTTGATCATCCATTACTTCGTCTGTGAAGCATAGGGGGTGTGCGGCGCCTCTGTATTGGGCTATATCGCGACGTAGCTCGAATGGGTCTTGCCCACTATGTTTGGCCCGACCGGATTGACTTTTACTGTATCCGGCGTGACGTTTATCGTTTCGCATAGTGGCACGCCCTCGTGATCCATAGATCGATCTTGCATGTTTTGTTTTGTCCTCCAATACGTCTCGCAGGTCTGGCGTATTTCCCCATGCCTTTTTATTTGAATGGCGTCGGGGTACAGGCTGGGTTTTTGGCTGGAATGCCTCTCTATCGCGGCCATGAGCTGGCCGATCAGCCGCGTCATACACTTCTTCCTCCAGTCGGGGTAGCAACCTACATTTTGGGTAACTCTAGGAGGGGCGCTCGGGTTTATATTCCTCAGCCGCGAGGACTTCAGTCCATCTGTCAGCTAGCAGATCTTGGTCTGCTTGAAGCTGCTGCTGCTTTTTCTTAAGGCTATTTGTCGTGGCTATAAGCCGGCGCTTGAAGCGCTCTTGTTTGACGGGATCCTCTGGCACGGCGAATTCGTCATCGCCGAGGCTTGCCTCGTCTTTGGAGGGGGCATGTAATTATGATCCTCCGCTTCTCCATCTGCCGCTCTCTCAGGAGGGCTGGCTCCTCCATCCTCCTGCTCTAAATCTTGCTAGAGGGGATTGTTGTTGTCTTCTGCACTATCCGAAGTGTTATTATCTCCTGTGCCAGTATCACCACTTTTGCTTTGGCGGGACTTAGAGTGGCGCCGCTGATGTCGGCACTCGGGTTGCTTCTTGGAGGGGTCATCCTCCACTGTCTCGTCCCCATTGCCTTCTTTGGGTATGTCTACCATGTATATATCGTATGATGAGGTGGCTGTCCAGTGCCCTGTGGGCAGTGGTTCATCTTCATCTCCCGCATAGTCATCCATACCGTCGATGTCTTCGGAGTCAACGTCGAGCATGTCGGTTAAGTCATCGACAGTGGCTACTAAGTGGGTGGTGGGCGGGCCGCGAATTTCTTCGTCGTCCGCATCCCAATCCTGCCAGACATAGTTTGGCCAGGATCCTCCTGACAAGGAGAGAGACCTTAACGAGTTTAGTATGTCGCCAAAGGGCGAGTGCTGAAAAATATCCGCAGAGGTAAACTCCATGATCGGAGCCCAATCGGATTCGCTAGGAACGGGCGCAGGCGGTTCGGAGTCCGTGGCCGGTGAGAGATCCGGCAGTTTGTCAACACGGCTCTCGTGCAGAGTAAGGTCGATGTTCGGCTCGATCGCCGATGAGGGTAAGGCCTCCGTGGCGGGGTCCATCCACCCGTCCATGGACGGCGCAACTGGCTCCGAATTGAGGGTCGGAGCGGCTGCCGGTGCGATCTCCTGAACACTGTCTGATGGTAGAGCTAAATCGTACTCATCATGACCGCGTGACGCACAAGGCAGAGGCTCAAATCCATCGAAGATCAAGTCTCCGCGGATTTCAGCCGTGTAGCTTAAGCTTCCAAACCTGACCTGATGGCCAGGGGCGTAGCTTTCAATCTGCTCCAGGTGGCCAAGCGAATTGGATCGCAGTGCAAAGCCACCGAATACAAAAATCTGTCAGGGGAAAAAGTCTCACCCTGGACTACATCGCTATCGATGATCATAGGAGCCATCAGGCCTAACAGCGACAACACAGAGGAACTCTCAATGAAAGCACCAATGTCGATATCAAAACCGGTGGATCTCGGGTAGGGGGTCCCGAACTGTGCATCTAGGCGTACGGTAACAGGAGGCAGGGGACACGAAGTTTTACCCAGGTTCGGGCCCTCTTGATGGAGGTAAAACCCTACGTCCTGCTTGATTAATATTGATGATATGGGTAGTACAAGAGTAGATCTACCACGAGATCAGAGAGGCTAAACCCTAGAAGCTAGCCTATGGTATGATTGTGTGTGTTGTCCTACGGACTAAAACCCTCCTGTTTATATAGACACCGGAGAGGGCTAGGGTTACACAAGGTCGGTTACAAAGGAGGAGATATGCATATCCGTATTGCCTAGGTTTCCTTCCACGCCAAGTAGAGTCCCATCCGGACACGAGACGAAGTCTTCAATCTTGTATCTTCATTGTCTAATAGTCCGGCCAAAGAATATAGTCCGGCTGTCCGGAGACCCCCTAATCCAGGACTCCCTTAGTGATGATGATGCTCTTCCGGTGGTGCAGGTGAAGACGGTGGTGTGGGAATGGAGGTGGCGCAAAATACGAGGGGAACGCTGGGGCAACTCCTTGGAGGTGGAGGACGGGGTGGCTGAACCGGCAGGACGATGAGATCGACGACGGATCCTCATCCGGTACGGTGGATGAGCGACGTCGAGGTGTTGCTGTGGACGACATCCTCGGGGAAGAAGCTCCGGCTGGGTGGCGGACGGAGCAGGGTGTGGGGTTTCATCGCGGGTTTTCGCGGCCTCGGTGTACGAATGGGTGGGCGGATGGGATGGCAGTGGGGAACCATGGCTTAGAGACGCGCTTGTCCGAAATGTGGGGTAAGTTATGAAAGTACCCCCACCGATTTGTGGTGGTTCTTTCGGTTCAGGGGTAGCACGGGCATTTGGCGTGTCGGGATTTCACAAGAGGTGGGAGTTTTCGTGCGCGTTGTAATTTCGGAATAGCAAGGCGCGGGTTGAGATGGAGGGAGCTGTCGGAGCACAATGAGACAATGATATATCTTAAATATTTCGGGCTAACAAGGCGCGGGTTGAAATTTCCGGACAAGCCTAACGTGTACTGTACCAAATCAATGCGCACTACAAATGTCATTCGAAACTTTGAATTCATGTTATGTTCAATAAAAATATTTCACTCTGTGTATAATGCATGCAACCTACTACTCAAATGAACGTTTTAGCGCATTCCAAACGTATATACTACCGCTTCAATATGAACTAAATTTGAATTCGTTTCTCTATTTGAATAAGATCTACAGTAATGATTGTTGTGAAGTCAAAGCATTTGAATTCGTTTCTCTGTTTTAATAAGATCTACAATCATCATTATTGTCAAGTTAAACCATCGTTTGTGTATTATCTTCACAACACACCACATGATTAGTCTCGAGTTACATATGAACTATGTGTACTATATGAACTCGAACTAGATTTTTTTAATCCACTTTATTTTGATTTCAAGTCACATCACATTTCTAGCTCTAGCTAGATCTTCATAATCTAAACCATGTCTCATATGTATAATGTGTTTATCACATTATGTATGGTGCCCCGCCCCCTACGCCTACAAGTATTTAGATGTGAGTTGCAAACACCACACATTACCACAAATTCAAATAAAATGTGAGAATGTTCGATATATAGTATTGTTTAGATTGTTCGATATTTAGTTGTAAGCTGCAAACGCCACACATTATCACAAATTCAAATAAAATGTGAGATTGTTTGATGTATAGTACGGTTTAGATTGTTCGGCATTTAGCTGTGAGTTGCAAACTCCATGCATTATCACATTATGGTATAACATGTGCACACCACGTGTATCACTGCTATATTCATGCATGCAATGTTTAATACACTATCATCTCCTATTCAAGTATATGAATCCGCTTTCATATCAAATTATGATCTTTGTTAGTCTCTTATACCCACACAATCCTCTAACCTTTGTAGCTACCACTAACTTGCTCTCGTGCAGGCACATGCCCTCCTCGCCCTCCCCCTCCCTCGGCATTCTATACACCGGGCACATTCATTTTTTTCTTTAGGTCGTTCTCCCAGAGTCTCCACAAATCCTTTCCGACACACACTGATCAATAAACCTCTCCAGCGACACCTGCCTACAACATACACACACACACCTTCAATCTCCTACTTTATGTGTTCTTGCCTCGTGTCTCTCATATGGTCAGACACACGTGTAAACTCTCGCCCCTCTTTTCATCGATCTCACAACCACACACTCCTCCTCGTATCTAGCTAGTAGTTGGGCCTCTCGCACCACCTCCTAGCTCCATTCTCTCTGTCTATCCGTCGCGCTGGGCCTTATTTGCCTCTAACAAATGGACGTACACCGACCGATCTCTCGCTATATGTCAGTGTCAAAACCGGCGGATCTCAGGTAGGGGTTCCCGAACTGTGCGTCTAAGGCGGATGGTAACAGGAGGCAAGGAACATGATGTTTTACCCAGGTTCAGGCCCTCTTGATGGAGGTAAAACCCTACGTCCTGCTTGATTAATATTGATAATATGGGTAGTACAAGAGTAGATCTACCACGAGATCAGAGAGGCTAAACCCTAGAAGCTAGCCTATGGTATAATTGTATGTTGTCCTACGGACTAAAACCCTCCGGTTTACATAGACACCGGAGAGGGCTAGGGTTACACAAGGTCGGTTACAAAGGAGGAGATATACATATCCGTATTGCCTAGATTGCCTTCCACGCCAAGTAGAGTCCCATCCGGACACGAGACGAAGTCTTCAATCTTGTATCTTCATAGTCCAACAGTCCGGCCAAAGGATATAGTCCGGCTGTCTGGAGACCCCCTAATCCAGGACTCCCTCAGTAGCCCCCGAACCAGGCTTCAATGACGATGAGTCCGGCGCGCAGTGTTGTCTTCGCCATTGCATGGCGGGTTCTTCTCCAACTTTCAAGTATTCGTAAGCAGTGTCCGGCTCCATAAATGTTGAACCTCTTGGCTTCTGTGCCCAATAAGGGCTATCTCCCACGCGTCGAATGAATACAAGGCGCCGGGGCGTTTTTACATTCGCCCCCCTAGCCAGATAAATAAATTGTCTATTTAAAGGGATGGGGGTTCTTAGATCCAATCCATATCATCCTCCCCCAGCGAGAATTCATCAGAGCGTGATTCGGAAAGATCCATTCCAGCATGGCTGACCTCCGCAGCTCCTCCTCCCGCCCCCATAGCCCTATGCCCGGTCATTGGGAGAGGTGTTCAGTCCCACACAGTCGATTAGTCGAGCTGCAGACTAAGGGATTTCTCCCTCCGGCGTACATGGTGCCCGTTCGAGCCGGGCTCGCCACCTACAATGGTGGGGAGCAAGCGGAGAACTTTCCCTGTCCCTCCATGGGGGAATGGGTTTGCCTTGTTCCTTACTTACTAAGGGGACTCGGATTTCCAATTCATCCGTTCCTTCGCGGGCTCCTGGAGTTCTACGGCCTCCAACTACACAATCTCACCCTTGCCTCCATCCTACACATCGCTGGCTATGTTGCTCTCTGCGAGTTGTTCCTGGGCTGCGAGGCTCACTTCGAGCTGTCGAAAAGGCTATTCTGCCTTGTCCCTCGCACACAGAGGGAATCACTTTATCAAGTGGGCAGAGCCAAAATCTGGCGCATCGCCGATACCGGATACCTGTCCGGTACCCCGAAGAAGCCGTCCGAAGACTGGCCTTCGGAATGGTTTTATATGGAGGACGTCTCCCTTCCGGACCCTGTTCGGCGGGGTCTACCCGAGTTCAACAATGCTCCTCTGAAGAAGCGCCGAAGTTGGCGCCCACGGAGCCCCCAGGTGGAAGACAACGGAGAAGTCCTCTATCTGATGAACCGGATCAAAGCACTAGCTCGATCCGGATTGACAATAATCGAAGTTATGTCGATTTGCATAATGCGGGGAGTGTAGCCACTCCAATATCGTGGGCACCCCTTGTGGTGTTATAACAGGGTGGATGACGCCACCCGCTACGGGCGTAAGGGTCCGGACAATGCTGCCGCTCTAGCGAAGATTCTGTCCGAACTGTTCAAGGGCGAGGAAGAGGAGTTCACCCGCATCAAGCCACGGGATGGATTCTCTATGTATAATCCTCCAAGCTGGGTAAGTTATATTTCCCTGCTCCCATTTTTCCCGCATTCTTAGTCGTAAGTATTCACCTTGCCACCTTGCGGCCGGAACTGCGAAAAGCCATAAAGGAGGTCAGCAGCCCTTCTCCACAACCAGAGGACCCTGACCGGGCCATCGATTCGGGACTCGAAGAAGATCCGGTTATCTCCGTGGAACTAATAGACTGGCAGTTCTATTAGTTAAGCTGCGATGATGCCCCGGTGGCCATTATGGCCGACTATCCCGGACTGCTCCCTGCATCGCAGGTAAGAAAAGTCAAAAAGTCCAACACCAAAACTAGGATCCCCTTTTAGGCACTTCACCCACCATATACACATGGCATCTTTTACGGGGAAGGCATTCGGCACGCCCTGTCGAACCCGCGGCAACTCGCCAACAAGAGGTGCCGAGGCCGGGTAGGCCAAAAAGGAAGGCGGTCAGGACGGAAACGCCGGCGCAAAGGTATAGGAAAAACCCAGCTCCGTGGTTGTCCTCTTCCTCAAAATGTAATGACGCCCGAGTTTCTTTAACATAAAGAATGCTCGCCAGAATATGTCTGGCGATGCTGCCAATCAAGCTTCCACCAGTCAGGCGCCAGGACCGGACATAGAGGCGAAAGGCGATATGGGGCAGGCACCGGATAATCCCCTGACAGAGGATGCAGATAGATTGTCCGCTACAAACTCAGAAGTGGAAAGCGCCATGAATCATAGGTGCCGCCGGGCCGTACTCCGCGACGCTTGTTTCTCACGAGAGGCGTTCGACACCTTCAATTCTGGAGAGGCGTACCTCCGTGCTGCTCAAGATGGTCTAGCCAGAGCCACGGATCAGTATGTAAAGGATGTACGGGTGAGTAAATTGGACGATTTATATGTATCAGTAGCCCCTGAGACTTGAAACAGTTAGCAGAACTGATTTAAGGATCATCTATAATGTGCAGGTTCTTACAGAGAAGAATACTAGGCTGTCCCAGGAGCTGGAGGAATGCAAGACCCAACTGGGGGCCGCTCTTGCCGCATTGCAGGAACAGAAAAAGCCTCCTGCTGGTAACATTTACTTTAAAGAATGGTGGTTACCATATAGTGTGCGGCGTGTCTGAAAATCTAACAATTGATTTTGCAGATGAGTCCAGAGAAAATCCGGGGGACCAACATGTTATGCGACAGCTAGAGGCTGGCAAACGCGTGCTGAGTAAGGTTATGCTGGAGAAAAACAGTCTCCAAGATGCCAATGTTAAGCTGAGCGTTGAAATAAAAGACGTTCGGGGCTAGCTTGCGGACTCCGAGAAGGAGAATAAGCGGCTTCGGCGCGGCATTTTTAGTAAGTGCTTGAACGAATCCTACTAAAGGAGTTCGGCGAAGAACTCGACTAACAGTGTTATGTCTGTAGGTATGCTGACGGGTTATCCCGCAGAGGAAATGCCCGGGTATGCGGATGATCTTCTGTCCGAGCTATCATATCTGCACGAACAAGTTCGGCAGGTGATGCAAGGTGTTGCCCAGGCTTTGTGGCCATCTGTCTCCTTGCCAGAGGGCGTTGCAGAGCTTACGGAGAAGCTCAAGGGAGCACCGCGGTGCCTCCGATTATGGAAGATATCGGCCTGCCGACAGGGTGCCAGAGAGGCCTGGGCCATGGTGAAGACTCGGTATACCAAGGCAGACCCAAATCACATGGCCGAGGTCGGACCTGTGGGGCCCGACGGAAAAGAGATCCCCGTTAGCTTAGTTTATGGGCAAGTAGAATTAGCCGCAAAGTATTCCCAACAGGACTGTAAGCTAGACCGCCTGTTGGATGGTATAGAAGAGGAGTTTAGTCAGTCTGCATGAGTATGTAATTAAAGTGACACGTATAATGTCTTCTAGCCGGATTGTAGATCATTTGTCATTGCGGACCTTTTCGCTTCAACCTCCGGGCCCGATAGTCCGGAGTGAATCCGAATACCCGCTCGGTTATATAAGAACCGGGGTATGCGTGGAGACCAAGCATAGGGGTCATTAGTGCTTTATCAGACAAGTGCCCAACTAGTTATGTTATATTACATGGGTAGTAAGAAACATCTTCCAGGGAGAATAGTTCCGTTAAGGGTTCCTTTCCCTGGGTAAGCATGCCCTAAAGTGCATGTCCGAACTGTGATAAGAAACGCAGAAAAAGCATCTGGGGGCAGATATGGACAATAAATAAAAATCATCTTTTGTTCACTGACCGAATATTCCCTTAAGAATGCTAGCTTTCGGCTTCACCTAGTCTGAGGTACACATCCGGCTGACCCGACAGTAACAATCGCAGAGGTGCTCCCCTTATGCCCTAGCCGAATTAGCGGGAACGTAGGGCATAAATACAAGAGCCAGGCAACCTAGCTTGGCCAAAACTTAAGTCATATCGATGCATATAATGGTGAAAAAAGGTACATGCAGAAGTAGAACACATGTGTTGGGCATGAAGCCAGGATAAATAATTTAAGCTTCTGTGAAGGAAGCCCCCAGGTATGAAGAGTGCGGCTAGCGCATCTGTAGTGTGCAAACAGGGCACAAGGTGACCCTTGAAGGCCTAGAGAAATAAGAAAAGAAAGAAAGAAAGGAAAACAAGACAGATAATGTATTTGTGAAAAAATGGACAAAGGGAGGGGACTAACATAGAGTCTGGTGCTAGGCGTTGAATCTTCGGAGCCTGGCCGCGTTCCATGGGTTCAGCTCGAGTCGACTAGTCGATGCATCCCGCAGTCGGTATGCTCCACCGGTCAGAACTTGGTCAATAATGAAGGGACCTTCCCATTTGGGCTCGAGCTTGTTCTTTTTCTTATCCGGCAGGCGTAGAACTAGTTCGCCAACGTTATAAGTTTTGGCCCGTACTTCGATGCTTTGGTATCTGCGAGCCTGTTGCTGGTAAAATGCGGAACGGGCTTTGGCTACGTCGCGCTCCTCGTCCAAGCTGTCCAGACTGTCCTACCGATCGAGCTCGGCTTCTCTTTCTTCATACATGCGCACTCTAGTGAGTCATGAATTCTGTCATAGGGCAAGACTGCCTCTACGCCGTACACCATAAAGAATGGTGTATATCCGGTACTACGATTCGGCGTGGTCCTCAGCCCCCAGAGTACGGAGTCGAGCTCCTCTACCTAGTGCGTGTTAGACTCCGTTAAGGAATGCACTAATCTAGGTTTAATGCCGCTCATTATAAGACCGTTTGCTCGCTCGACTTGACCGTTGGTTTGTGGGTGATAGACTGAGGCATAATCGAGCTTGATGCCCATTTTGCTGCACCAGAGTTTTACCTCGTCGGCCGTGAAGTTCGTGCCATTATCAGTGATGATGCTGCGGGGACGCCATAACGGTGTACAACCCCGGATATGAAATCTATCACCAGTCCAGATTCAGCTGTTTTAACCGGTTTGGCCTCTATCCATTTGGTGAATTTATCCACCATGACCAATAAGTATTTTTTCTTGTGGGTTCCCCCTTTAAGGGGTTCGACCATGTAAAGCCCCCAGACCGCAAAGGGCCATGTAATGGGGATTGTTTGGAGGGCGGTGGGTGGCATTGGCTTTGATTTGCAAAGAGCTGGCAACCACCGCAACGTTGGACCAAGTCATGTGCATCTGCCCGGGCCGTTGGCCAATAGAATCTTGTACAGAAGGCCTTGCTCACAAGAGTCCGGGCTGCGGCGTGATGACCGCCGAGTCCGACATGAATTTCTGCCAAAAGATTCCGCCCTTCCTCTTCGGAGATGCACCTTTGAAGGACTCCGGTAGTGCTTTTCTTGTACAATTCTCCCTCATGGACCCTGTAGGCCTTGGATCGCTGCACTATGCAGCGTGCCTCATTTTGGTCCTCCGGAAGTTCCTGTCTAGTTAGGTAGGCCAGGAATGGTTCTGTCCACAGGGCAATAATGGCCATTATTTCATGGGCTGAAGGTGTTATTTCGGTGGCGGAGCCTCCGATTGTGTCAGAGAGTTCGTTATCAGGTATTTTGTCCGGGTCGGGACTATTGTTACTGGTGTCCCCTTCCCATGCTACGGATGGCTTGAAGAGCCTCTCCAGGAATTTGTTGGGGGGGACCGCGTCGCATTTTGCGCCGATGCTGGCGAGGATATCCGCCGCTTGATTGTTTTCCCGAGCCACACGGTGAAATTCGAGTCCCTCAAACCGAGCTGACATTTTTAGGACGGCATTTCGATAGGCCGCCATTTTCATGTTGGAAATATGCCCTAGAGGCAATAATAAATTGGTTATTATTATATTTCCTTGTTCATGATAATCGTTTATTATCTATGCTATAATTGTATTGATAGGAAACTCAGATACATGTGTGGATACATAGACAACACCATGTCCCTAGTAAGCCTCTAGTTGACTAGCTCATTGATCAATAGATGGTTACGGTTTCCTAACCATGGACATTGGATGTCGTTGATAACGGGATCACATCATTAGGAGAATGATGTGATGGACAAGACCCAATCCTAAGCATAGCACTAGATCGTGTAGTTCGTATGCTATAGCTTTTCTAATGTCAAGTATCATTTCCTTAGACCATGAGATTGTGCAACTCCCGGATACCGTAGGAATGCTTTGGGTGTATCAAACGTCACAATGTAACTGGGTGACTATAAAGGTGCATTACAGGTATCTCCGAAAATGTCTGTTGGGTTGGCACGAATCGAGACTGGGATTTGTCACTCCGTGTAAGCGGAGAGGTATCTCTGGGCCCACTCGGTAGGACATCATCATATGCGCAATGTGACCAAGGAGTTGATCACGGGATGATGTGTTACGGAACGAGTAAAGAGACTTGCCGGTAACGAGATTGAACAAGGTATAGGGATACCGACGATCGAATCTCGGGCAAGTACAATACCGCTAGACAAAGGGAATTGTATACGGGATTGATTAAGTCCTTGACATCGTGGTTCATCCGATGAGATCATCGTGGAACATGTGGGAGCCAACATGGCTATCCAGATCCCGCTGTTGGTTATTGACCGGAGAACGTCTCGGCCATGTCTGCATGTCTCCCGAACCCGTAGGGTCTACACACTTAAGGTTCAGTGACGCTAGGGTTATGGAGATATTAGTATGCGGTAACCCGAAAGTTGTTCGGAGTCCCGGATGAGATCCCGGACGTCACGAGGAGTTCCG